>NC_090444.1:261289242-261607319 GCF_031143425.1 Pleurodeles waltl | reverse complement strand
TGCTGCGGGGAGTGTTTTAAACATCATTTGGCGTACTTTAGCATACAAGCGGGCAAGTGATATTTGTCTTGAAAATCAATGGTTAATGAGCCTCTTGGAGGCAGAAAAGTCAGAGCCACTGTTAGAGATGGGAGAGGCAAAGATCCTTCTGGAGACAGGAGGGGCACAAACCATCCCTCCTGGAGACGGGAGAGGCACTGACACAGCTACTGCTGAAGCTGTAAGAAGCACAGGCACTCCTGGAGACAGGAGAGGCATAGCCACTGCTAGAGATGGGAGATGTACAGACCATCCTGAAGAGGGAAGAGGCACAGACCCTTCCTCCTAGAGACAGTAGAGGTAGAGAGTCTCCTGAAGACGGTAGAGTCACAGACCCTCCTGGAGGCGGGGGAGGCACAGCCACTGCCATAAATGGGCGAGGCACAGAACCCACTGAAGATGGGGTTCGGGTGCTTTTGAAAGGAAAATAGTTTGGAGTTGTGGTACCTGGCAGATGGGGGGAGGGGTGATTTCAAAGGGATCAAGCTGCATCTCACATGAAGCTCCCCTGTGACACTCTCGCTCCTGCATTATATTTTAGCGAGCTGGTTTCAAACAGTACAGTCTTCACATAGGCATCATTGAGGGATTCTGACCGCGTGCTGATGTCACTTACAACCAGTGCACCTAAATCAGCTTACTGGGCAACCTGCCTAGGAACTAGCATCAACCCTTACACCCCTCCATAAATATTGCATGTGGCTGGCTACTTGTAGAAGTGTGCAGACATGAGCAAATATATCCAGTGCAAAAAAGATCAGTTCATTTTACTGCTGCATTTGTTAACTCACTGTTTCTTCAAACACCTAATGAAAAGGAGGAGAATGAGAATGACAAAGGGAATGGGAAAATGGAGGGGGAGAGAGGAAGATGGTAAGGGAGAAGGACTCCCAAACTAGCCAGATAAAGGACCCCCGCCCTTTCAGGCTAGGCAGGTGAAATGTAACTGCCTATATTTGTAAGATACTGTCAAGATTAAGTCATGGAATGTGAATGGGCTGGGTGACAAAATTAAGCAAGGGGCTACTACTTATTCAGGAGATGAACATTATGGGAGAAGGTGTTAGGCTCTTGGCCGGGGATCACTCCAAAGTACTGTTGTATGCATGGTAATAGAGAGTCGGCTGATGGTAAGAAAGAGTGTCCCATTGCAAATCATTAAAGAATGGTCAGACCCCTGTGGGTCCCATACGGTAGTCACAGGTACCTGGGGGGTGCAGGAAATACAGATCATGAGTAAATATGCTTCTCCAAGACTGCAAAAAAAACAAAAAAATACTACATAAAACAGATCAGTTGCAACTGGAAGCTCTTCATGCATATCATAATTATGTAAAAAGGCATATTGTTAAAGGCGGGAAGAGGAGAACGAGAAGACACAGCACTGGCTTCGTTTGCCCAGTACTCTAGCCTTCTGTACGTGCAGCGACACTGAAGATGTTGCAGGAGCTGGTCACTGACGTAATCTGTGGACCCAGTGAACTCTAATTCAAATCCTGGTGTATTTGCTCAGCTTTTTATCTGTCTGAGGTCGATAAGATTAATACCATTGAATTGAGCAACAGTAAACATCTGTTGTTCAGTGCCAAGGCACCCCAGTGTTGATCCTGCATTTTACAAATCGATGGTATGTTTTATGTTATTCATACATTTCGGGCGCACCCATCATTCTCAAGTTGGACTGCTTGCTCAGAGTGGGGATTGAAATACCCTAGATCAGGGTTTCCCAAGCTGTGGAGCTGACTTTTAGTGAGTCGTGAAAGTCCAAGCAATAAATAAGGAGGCCTTTACGTTCTGTATTTATTTTGTCACCTTTGCTGCGCTTTAAAGACAAAGGGGGTCAAACGTCAGGCTATGCCTTCTGACAAATTGCGGCTTATTCTACCTTGTGGGCCGAAGTTTACAAACTCCTCTCACTTTGCAGTCGGAGAAAGAAAAGAAAAGTGAATTATGTGACACTCATGATGTGGTCCACAGACTGTGAAAAGAAGGGTTGTAGGTTGTCATTTTTTGTAACGCATAGCAAAATGTAAATTCTCTGTGCACATTTAGCGGCTAGAAAAGCGAAAATGAAGCACATTATTTTGTAATAGTTCTGAAATTGACTGAAAAAAGATTTTTATGAGGAACAAAATCAATCAAGAAACTTTACTTGCTAAAGCGCAAATGATAAACATTCACTTAAACCCGATTTCCACACGTCATCATTTGTGTGCAATATAGATTTATCAGCTGTATGTCTGTGCAAATTTAGTGGCCATTTCAGTGGAAATGTGCTGCCTGTAAATGACAGTGCTCTGCCACATGATGCTTTAGTTAAATAAAAAAAATCGTCCACCTCAGGTTCATTATAGCTAGGGGGGGGGGAGGGGGAGTTTGTTGTTCTAAAAAGTATGTTGTAGCTCTAAACAGGTTGGGAACGACTGCCCAAAACAGTTGGGACTAATTATATGACCAGAGGAACTGCTGATTATTTTCTGTCCACAATCACAATAGGAATTTGGGGTGAAACATGGGAAAAGGACGGAGTCTAGATGCCTGAGAATTCAAGGATGAAAACACAATGGAGACCTGTAGGGATGAAGACACAAAGCTATACTTGAAAGCAACTATGGGATGGTGCAACTAGTGGGAACTCTGAGGGAGGCTTTTAAAGTGGTGATTAGAGTACAAGCCTTTTTTCCAATCCACTAGAAATGTGGACGGGTGGAACGATTCAGAAACATAGAGGAAGAAGTAACAAGGCAAGAAAAGGAACTGGGTACTGCCTCAGCAGCCAGCTACATGCTGGCTACCAAAGAAGATGCCAAAGCAAATGACATGTCGACCTTCAGAAGGTTGTATGAGGTGGGAAACAAAGTGAGGTACCTCATAGCCTGGTTAAGCAGAAAAGAAGAGAGGTGAGCAGACAGAGACTACGAGGCTACAACTGTCGGTGTCTAGTTTGTTTGCCTCAGGAGTCCTGTGGTCCTTCCTGATATGGCTCTGCAAACTGGCACAAGTAATCCTCTTCTGCACTTGTCTCGGGGTAGCGAGGTTGTGCAGTCAGAGGATTCTCAAGGAAGTAGTGTTAGAGACAAGATCTAGGATCTCAGCAGTTAAGCAACTAGCCCAATACCATGCTGCCAACCCCAGTGCTTGTATTAGTGAAAAGAAAGCCCTTTAATATCACAACAAAATGAAGCGCTACACAGTTCAATGTGGTCTCAGTTACAGGGTTGCAATCTCCTGATTACTCGTGAAGTGTTACTCCCTCTAGGGGGTCATCTCTCCTTATATTTACGGTCACTTATACTCAAATACAAGTTAGGCACAAGTGCAGTTTACCAGTGATTCCCCCAGGACAATTTCTAGATTAGTTCAAACAGTTCTTGCCAAAAGTGATCACTCTCACAACAGTTAGTGTTCTTATAAATAGATTTACTTCTGTATGATGACATTGTAGGAAAGTTTTTGGCATGGTTATCTCCACTTTTTGCATACTGTCCAGTATGCTTTGACTGTTTGTACTGGGATCCTGCTAACCAGGACCCCAGTGATGATGCTCTCCCCCTCTAAGTGTGGTTGTCTAGGACTTTGCACATCCCACACATGGCATACTGGTGCCCCCATATAAGTCCCTAGTATATGGTACTTTGGTACTCAGGGCATTGGGGCACCAGGGGTTCCTTATGGGCTGCAGCATGTATTATGCCACCAATGGGAGCCCATGCAAAATGTGTGTGCAGGTCTGCCATTGCAGCCTGCTTGAAAAGGTTCATGCACCCTTTCACTGCAGGTCACTGCACCAGGTCACTGTAAGTCACCCCTATGGTAGGCCCTGCAAGCCCTGAGTGCAGGGTGCAGGTACCCATGTGTGAGGGCACCCCTGCATAAGCAGAGGTGCCCCTACGAACTCCAGCTCCATTGCACTGGACTTCGTAATTGCGGAGAAGCCATTTTCCCTGTGTACTGGACATAGGTCACTACCTGTGTCGAGCTACATAATGGTAGCTCCGAACCTGGGCATGTTTGGTATCAAACATGACGGAGTAATACCGCAAACTGTTGCCAGTATTGGTTGTATGATCCCATGTACTCTGGGGGCTCCTTAGAGTACCCCCAACATTGCTCCTATCAGTCTTCTGGGGTTTTTATGGCAGCCCGCGGTGCTGCCACCCCTCAGACAGTTTTCTGCCCTCCTGCCGCTTGACCCACTCAGGCAGAGGAAGGCAGAACAAAACATTTCCTGTCAGAGAGGGAGGTAACACGCTCTCCCTTGGAAATAGGTGTTACATGGCTTGGGAGGGGTAGCCTCCCCAAGGCACTGATAAGCTCTGAAGGGCACATTTGGTGCCCTCATTGCATAAAATGGTTTGCACTAGTCCAAGGACCCCAGTTCCAACTCTGGTGCAAAACTGGACAAAGGAAAGAGGAGTGACCACTCTCCTGTCCATCACCACCCTAGGGGTGGTACCCAGAGCTCCTTCAGGTGGGCACTTGATTCTGCCATCTTGAATCCAAGGTGGGCAGAGGCCCCTGAGAGCATCTGAGTGGCCACATCAGGTAGTTGACATCACAGCCCCCTCCTGACAGGTGGTCACCCTGCTAGGTGACCTATCCCTCTTCCTGGGCTATTTAGGGTCTCTCTCTTGGATGGGTTTGCAGATTCGACGTGCAAGATTCCAACAGGATTCCTCTGCAATGTTTACTTTATTTTCTGACCATTGGGACTACAAATGGGCAGTCCAGGAACCGATAATCTGGAACTTCAATGATGACTCAGCTCTGCAACATTATTTTTCCGGGTCCTTCCAGCAACTGCAACATTTCCCCTGCTGTGCATCCTCTGAGGGCGACGAGTCTTCAGCCTGCACAAGAAGTATGAAGGAATCTCCCTTGGAGTGAAGTAGTCACTCCCCAGCATCTGCAGGCACCAACTGCAACGAGGACCGGCTGCATGGATCTGCTCTTCTCTAGAACTGCGTGGATCCCTACATTACAGGTGGTGGTCTGGAGTGGTCCCCTTGGTCCTCCCTACCAGCTTTCCAACTTGGGAGATGGTAAGACATTGCCTCTCCTTGTTGGACAGTACCCCTGTGCACCACTACTCTTGCAGCTACCAAGGCTTGTTTGCTCCTCCTCCAAGGGATCTTCAGGCTCCGTGTAGCCCCTGCCCCCAGCACTCCTTCCTGCAAAGCAGTCTCCTGACTGCTGCTCCAGCGACGTGGGACACCTCTTCAGGTGTGCTGTGTGGGCCTCACTGTGACTGCTGTGCCTTCTGCCAGCAGGTTGCCTGTGAGGTCTGCCTCCTCTTCTTGCAACTCTCCCAACTGCTGAGGGTCGCCCCAGACGTCCTTCCTTGGGTTGAGTCCCCTGGACCTTACTGGTCCTCTTCAGCCTTGCAAAACTTCTTCTCCGTCTCCTGCAGTTGCCAAGGCTTGTTGGTGGTTTTCCAGCACCAGTAACTGACTGCATCTCGACCGCCGACGTGGGACATCACTTGCTGACCTTCTTCGTCCACCATTGACCTGGTTCTGAAACCACCGAAGAGTGGGAAGTGGCTCCTGCCACCACCGAACACTCCAAAACTAACTGGACTTGATCCCCGTTCTTTGCTGGTCCTCTTCTGTCAGGATCCACCTTTGGGTTCTACCAGTCTTGGTTGGGTCTTGCATAATCCTTCTCCAAATTCCTCCTGTAGGTTTTGGGGGAAACCAGGTATTTACAGCTGCTCTCCTGGTCGCTAGGGGTCACTCTGGTACTCACCTCTTGGGGTTCCTGGTTTCTCCAGCTCTCTTCTACTGATTCCACCCTCTTGTGTGGGGTACTGTCTTTCACATTCCACTTTTTTAGTATATGGTATGGCCCTCCCCTAGGGCCCTCACTGTTTACTTATACTTTTGCAATGCTTATTGCTTTCTATGCTCTTTACTGTTTGCTAATGTGTATATAATAGTGTGTTTACTTACCTCCAGTTGGGAAATTGCCTATTCAGTATTCTAGTATTTGTGCTACCATGATAAAGTACCTTTATTTTTGTAACACTGTGTGGTTCTTTCATGTATGATAGTGCTGCAAGACTATTGTGGTATTGCATAAGCTTTGCATGTCTCCTAGATACGTCTTGGCTGCTCATCCACAGCTACCTCTAGAGAGCCCTGGCTTCCTAGACACTGTCTACACTTCACTAACACGGGATACCTAGACCTGGTATAGGGTGATAACACCATAGGTGTCCACCACACACCAGGCCAGCTTCCTACATTGGTGGTGCAGCGGTGGGATAAGACACTTGCAATTGCCTTACCACTTTGTCACTAGTCACTTTCCACAGGAAAGACCATTACTAGTTGTTAGGTACACACTGCACTTAGGGAACAGGAATTGTAGCCTCCTAGTCTATGGAGCCTGGTTGTTAGAGTAGTCAAGGGCGCCCACACCACTCTAGCAAGATGTCTTCAGTAGAGCACACCTCTCAGGCCCCAGGCTCTCACTATGAGGGTCTTACTTTCCAAGAGTTGAGGTGTTCTTCCTGAAAACTAAGGACATGGGGAAATCCCAATAAAAGTTTGCTTCTGGTGTTTCTCCTCCCAGCTGACCAGGACAATGCAGGTAGCCAGGAGGAAGAAGTAGAAACTGACCCTTCCATCCTAGACAAGGTAGATTTAGGCTACTCGGAGGGGGGTCAGGAAGAATCTGGGGAATACCACAGCCCTGTTAGGAGCACTGCAGGTAGTGAGAAGGGAGGTAATTCCAGCAGGCCCACCTTCACTCCTAGAGGCTTGGTGCAGAGAGTTCCCAGAAGGAGGGATATGTCCTCATCTGTCAATACCTATGTCTCTTCGGAATCTGAGGGGACCCACTGCTCCAACTCAGGGGAAGATTCCTTAGATAGAGAGCTTAGGAAGCAGGTTGGAGGAGAACTGGCTGAGCAGCAATAGTTAGCCCTAGATAGTGGGGGGCTTAGCTGTGGAGAGGGAGAGACAGGAATTGGGGTTAGCTCCCCATGGTGGCAGCAATCTTTGCTTTAGGGACACCAGGGCCAGGGAGGACTCCTATGATTCTAGGAACCTGAGCAAGATAGTCCCACCTTACAAGGATGGAGATGACATTTATAAATGGTCCACTGCTTTGGAGAGGGCCTGTTAAGTACAGAAGGTCCCCCAAAGACAGTGGGTAGCAATCTTGTGGCTCTCCTTCTTGGACAAAGGCAGAGACAAACTCCTTACTGTCAGAGAAGATGCACATGATTATATACCACTCAAAAATGCACTTTTAGATGGTTATGGTTTAACTACTGAACAATACGGCATTAAGTTCAAGGAAACCAAAAAGGAGTACTTCCAAGATTGGATAGATTTTGTGGACTGCTCTGTTGAAGCTCTGGAAGGCTGGTTGCATGGGAGCAAAATTAGTGACTGCCAGGGCTTATACAATTTGATTCTGAGAGAGCACATTTTGAATGTCTGTATTTCTGATACCTAATGGACTCTTATCTGACCTCTCCCCAAGAATTGGGAAAGGAGGCAGACAAGTGGGTCCGCACCTGAGTAGAAAAACTCATACAGGGGGTGACCATAAAAAGAAGGAAGCAGGTAAGCATCAGGACAAGGGTGGGGACAAAGACAGACCAAAAGAGTCTTCATCAGGCCCACAAAACTCTTCTGGGGATGGGTCTAAGTAATCTTCCAACAAGAAACATTAGTGCTACATCTGTAGGCTTCTTTTCAATAGTATCCCCAAATGCCAGAATCCCATCCTGGAAGTAGATGATATTATCCAAGCCCTTAAAGGCTTCACTCATCCTTTGTAAGACACAGGCTGCAGATAATAGTCCAAAAGGCATCCTGGTGAATGGTAAGTGCCTTCCACAGTGATGAATGCAGTTAAGGCCTTGGAACTACTGTGTAAAATTATCTGATGATATTTAAGAAAATAATCTTACCCCTTTAATAAATAATATGAGTTTGGTTGATGTTAGGCAAAGGGAAGCTGTCTGCAACTCTAGTCTGATTGAGACCTCTTAAATCAACACAGAATCTTAATTTGCCATTTTTTTTTTTTAAGTACAACTGGAGAAATCCAGTCGAATACTTCCACTGGTTCTATCACGCATTGTCAAGCATTTCATTCAAAATATTTTTTTTAAACTTCTTCTCTGACCAACACAGGAACCCTTCTCACTTTATGCTGCAAAGGTATAGCACCCTGCTTCAGTGTTATCTTGTGGACATACCCTTTCAATTCACCTCTCTCTTTGCCTCCTGCAAAAAAAAAAAAATTAGATGTTGTATCTTCAACCACCAGTACCTGCATAGGCACTCAAGGATTTAATATAAAGTGAAGGTCATACTGGTGGTACCAGCCCAATATACGAGTTCCTGATTGAGCCTTCTTGATGCGCCGGTAAGAAAAATGTCTTGGGGCCTACACAGTTTGCGAGTGCTTAAGATGGTGCGCAGACACAATATGGCGTGAAAATTCAATAGAATCACCACACTATAGCGAATTAGCGTACCTGCGCCCAACCGTACATTGAAGTGTAATAATAAACGGCACGCTTGCTGAATGTCAAAATATTCACAAATATTTCACGTTCTCGCATATGATGTACAATGCTACTTGAAGCTTCGCCAACACCACTCCGCTGGTGTTAGTCATAAAATTGAGCTTTTAATAACACAGAAAGTCTTACTTGGGTTCAAAACATCCCCGTCTTTAGAGAATACAGTCGTCGATCACCTGCTGTACTGAAGGTCATCACCAAAAATGTAGCAATTAGTCCAGACTCGCAGTACAAGGTTACTTGTGTTTATTAAAGCAGCTTGCACTCTCAAATGTGGTGTCCCCTTTACCCAACAGCAGGCAACTGCCGGTGAATAGAACCCCACTGAACAACATTCACAATAGAATTTTGATAACGCTGGAATTCTATTGGGACTCAGTATAAGCTAAATAAGCTCTTGTATAGATTATAACACAGAGCTTCCACTCCAATAGCAACAGCAGCTCAGTCGCCAGGAACGTCCGCATCAGAGAGCAGCAGCACCTACCTTTGGGAATGACAAACGTTTGCTGGATGGCATGGTTTGGCGTCAAGCTTGGTTTCTTTTATCTGCCCAATGTGGGAGCTGCACTGGGAGACCCCTCACAATATGGATTGGCTCTGGCGTGGCTTCTGATGGCAGTAAGCTGCTTCTTACTGTTCCTTATTCAGGGAACATCCTGGCTTCTTCTCATGGACATTTTCTCCGCCTGCAGGGCCAGGAGCTTGCGTTCTCTCTTTGAGCAGGCAGGAAGGCTACTAGATGCTCGGCAGACCCTTAGCTTTTCAAGCAACTTCTTCGTATTTCATGTTTTGTTCCCTGGCTTTTGACAGATTCTGTTTTTGGGTGCTGAAAAGACCTATGACTCTGTTGGTTGGAGACACATATTTGAAGTGTTAAAGTAATTTGGGATAGGCCCACACTTTCAAGACATGGGTGAATGTATGGTACACCGAGCCCGCAGTACCTGAGAGGGTCACCAGGAGAGCATTACAGATTTTAATGGTGGAGGATAGAACCAGGCCCAGTGCCCCCTCTTCCTGCTGCTCTCTGCATAGGCAGGAGAGACCTGGCCTGTTGGGTTATGACAGACCGCCACGACGGAATGCTCTACCTAGCTTTCAGGCTTGCAGGTTCCCTCCGACACTGTTGAGATGTTGCAGTTCTGCAGGCCGTGTGCTGACAGCGGATTGCTGACGGCAGAAGACCAGCACAGGAGCCATTTGTCACTGTACAATGGTCGTGTCTATCACACGGAGGTAACTGGCACACACACTGTACTTTAGCCATATGTGTCTATGTGCACAACACACAGCATACAACCCATTATCCATTGCCATTCCACCACAACACAACATGCAGAAAACACGCATTCCTATGCATCCATGTCACAACATACATACACACACTCTCACACACACGCGTACACATACACACACACACACACACACACACACACACACACACACACACACACACACTACAACAACAGCAACCAATACAATGACACACCCTTATACACAATCACACACACACAAAAACACAGTTGCACAAATCACAACAATGGCTCACACCTGAATGTTGCACACAGCATCACAACCCAGAAAAAACAAGACATCAGACCCATATGCACGTGGCACACATACAGACACAACCACATCACACACTCCAGATTCTTCCGACTCGACCATCCAGTCCAATCTCACAGACACACAAACTAACTCCCATACACAACTCAACTCACAGTATCACAGGCACAAGTTCAATTGCAAAGTGCACTAATAGACATGGTGACGAGTGTGATGCCCTTGTTATTGTGAAGCCAGCATTCATTTGGCAATGAATACTGACACCACAATAACAATTGTGTATGTGTGCGATATGCATTGTCTACCTGTGTGTCCTGATCAATCTCTGGCACACATGTGCTCCCGATATATGCATGTCAGAGGTATTTAAAAAACAAAAGTACCTGTGGCATGTATATTTCTGCAGAGGTCCCAAGCTCATGTGCAGTGCTGCACAACGTACATATTTCATGCAGAATCCCTACCTTTGAGTCCGGTGATGCGGGGTGCCCTCTGTGGTCCAGTGGCAGCAGTGACGGAGGATGATGTCCAGTCAGGTCCGGTCCAAATCGGAAGCGGAAATGTGGAAAATTGTAGGATTCCCCCTCCAATCTGCCAACACAGGTGTGAAGGGACACCGCCACAGTTGGGTTGTTGGGAAGGCCCATCATAATCTGCTCGGCGGGAAAAGTGGCTGGAGTCCCGCCGCCGTCCCTTATCTCCAAACCTGCCATCAATGCGGCTGGAGATTCCTGGTGGAGTCGGCGGGACTTGAGTGGTCTTTCGCCTATGGTCCTGCCAATGTCTAAATCGGGTGGACAGACCGCCAAGGCAGTGGATGGGTTTACCGACGGTAAACCTGCGGCGGGACCATTACTGCCAACATGTAAATCAGGCCCTTTGGTAAGTTTCTTTGGGCACCCACGTGCCTCATAGGATGTTCCTGGTGACCACACCCTTTCTCTACTCCTTCCAGTGAGGGAGGAACCAAGGACCTCCTATGACGTGCAGTGTCTCGCTTACCAACAATTGTGCCCACACAAAGGTCTGCTCCATTCCCAGTCCATCTGTTGTGCATTTACTGATTTATTTATTTTTTAGTAGCTCATGTAGATGGAGACGAGCAATGGACTAACCATAAAAAAATAGAGAAATCCCATCAAGCTTCTTAAATTGAATCAATTGACTATGTACTGTAATTTGGCTTCAGAATTATTTTTGAAAGATGGTGGGCCTCCACAAGTCAGCCATGGTCATGGTGGCTCAAAAATTCAAATCAGTTGTTCTGCTGGGGTTATTTTTGTCCAAACCCTTTGAACACATGATTTCAGACTGATGTGATGGACCTGGTCGAAAATCTAGAGAGTTTTTCGTATCTTTGTAAGATGAAATACTAAACAAATTAAAAGTAATATTCACAGGTGTGGGTACTTTGAATCACAACATGTTTTTAAAAGCTTAGTTAAAAAAAAATACCAAAGCTATTGGTTGTGTTCTGATCTTGTCCAAAAATATATTTTAATGTATTGGTGAATGCTGGTGATACTGGTATTATGTTTTCTCCTGAAAATTCTTGGGCACAGCTAGGAGCAGAAAGATCATTTTTGAAGGCAGATGTTGGATAGCCACCTGTTCTTGAAGTTAAAAGTGTGTGGCTCACGATTTACCTGGTTGTGGTATCTATAGGCTGTGTGGACAGATGGCAAAGCCTTTTGGTAGTATTGTCTGCACTGACCTAGGACGAGAGGAAACATTTCTTTAAAAAAAAAAAAGCATTTTAGCCTTACTGCTTTACTGACAGATAATTCGTAAATTGGTTAGTTTATTATCATAATATTTTAAATACAAGCTGTTTTAATGTGATAAATTCCATCTTGTGTTTGACCTATTGATGAATAGTTTTATTGATTAACTTGGTTAGGATTCTTAAATCCTGGGAACCCTTTGCTTCTAATATCAAGCGTTTACCATAAAGTTTTCTGTTGCTCTAGTTTTCTTTCTTGTTGCAAAGTATTTATTAGAATGGTTGTTTGAAAAAAACTTTTTTTAACAAACTCCGCTTGAAACTTTGTTAAACGATATGTCTTTAAAAATAATCTGTGTCCACTGAGAATTACGTAAACCTCTGTAATTAAATTGCATGTCAAAATTGGGAATTGAGTGAATGATATTTATAAAAATATATATTAACAGATTGCATTTTAAAACAGTGGTTTTAGTACAATATATTTGAATAATTAGTCGACAATATGTATGCCTGTGGTAATTCCCTCTGTTGAAATGCAAAATATGTTTAATTTTAATATATAAACTAAATGCCCTGTTTCACATTCAGAAAATGAATAGTTGCATCTAAACAGCACAAAACACAATCCCTAGGAACCTAACATACTGTAGTACAGAAGTATGATTACCCAGTGCACCTGGTGCTTATTTTATCAGTCCCAAAATCAGCACTCTGTAGCCTTCTGGTGACACAGACACTCTGCATATGGTACAGTTACCCACTGAGCTGTCTTACTTGCCCCTCTGTTTTGGCAATCTCTGCGCGCTAGTGTGTCATATATATAATATACAATTGTAGAAATATCTGAGTGAGAGGAAACACTTAAGTACAGTCAAAGCTGAGGGTAGAGCACAGTCATTTCTTTAACTCATGCAACTTATACAACCGGTGAGGACTATAAAAAATACCTATGTTGCAAATTGAACAATCTGCTTAATCAACAACAAAGAAATGGTAACAGGTGTATGCCAAATGGCATGCTCCCCTTGGGTAAACACAGTAAATTCTAATATTAGTAGCACAACTGCTCAACAGGTGTCAGCACTATGCTACCACACTAGTGCTGCAAATAGTGAGAGAAACTCCCACAATAACATTGAAACAAAGAAACACCCAGAGCAGTTCAATAGTTCCATGAGCAATTGGTTAACCATCCAGTAAGTCCAGTTCAGACGAAAATGCAGTAGTACAATTATGTTGTTTATTCCAATGAGAACAGGCAGCCGACACGTGTTTAGTCTCTGACGACTTTCTCAAGGCTAAAAGGCGTAATGCCAGAAAGGATTAAAAGTAGTCACCGTACAACTTGTGATCAGAAGGGCAGTATTAGTGGTAAAGTCCGCAGAGAGAACAGGGCCGAAGTGCAAGCTCCCGGAAGTACAACAAATCTGTATATTATGATTAGGGATCCCACAAAGAAGTCAGGGTCAAGCATATAAATCGAAAACAATGAGAAGTCTCCAAACGCCTGCTGCCGCCTCATGTGAAACACATAGGGAGAAAACCTTGATGAGTCCCCTGAGGTCTCAGCACATGAAGTGAGGAACAGTCAGAAAGAAATCTGCTTAATCCCATGTTTATTCTCTGGTCTTAAAAAGCAACAAGGGATGTACCCTTACCTTCAGCTGTCTTGTGGATGTTGGGGAACAGATACTCCACTGCCTGGACAAATCACCAGGCTGACTAAAACCTTTTCTGGATAATATGGGGCCTGGGGTCCAAAGACAAATCAGGCACTCATTTTCGTGCAGTTGGCTCTTGATGAAAATAAAGGCATACTTATGTTTTAACGACTTGACACAATTCTGTATGGCACCCTCCTGATTCTGCTGATGATTATTTTCCTTTCTACTTAAAAGAAATCTATCCATGGTGACTGAGTGGAGGAAGACGGTGGCTGATCTAATTTTAATGTCCTACAGACTCTCTGCAGTTGTGTCTCCTATTGTTCACAGCTCCTCACCGGAAGGCCTTATACCAATGGACACCGATGCAGGTAAATCTAATGTGCATCTTTTAATTATCATGATCGCAAAATGTTACTTCTGTATGTGTAATTAGAATGGATACATAGGCAAAACAGAGTTTCAGTTTGACTGTATTTTCACATTTACCGGTCCAAATAGTGTCCCAAAATTTTAAATTACGATACTTGGGAAACCTTGCAGACCACAATCTGGCCGCTCTATGTTTTCACTGAGGTTTGAAACTTGATCTAGCCTTTAAGCTATCCCAAAAGCATCAAATATTGTAGTAATTGTTCAGTCAAGGATATTTGTGTAAATGTTTTCACCAAGCCAACAGAATAAAGAAATGTAGCAAGCTGCAGGTGTTAGTTTGCTTACTTGTAAGTTGCTGCATTTATTTATCCCTGTAGTGAGAATTTTTGAGCAAAAAAAAACACGTAGTTGTAGAGTTGGTCTAGATAGTAATAATACTAGGTAATGGGGGTAGTCAAGATTGTAAGATAGCTTTAGAGGCGATATTTGAGGGGGGAAATGATGGTTAGACAGTACACTCATTTGGAAAAATCAAGGGTAGAGCAAAGTGCATTCAGGGCTTTCCTGTGTGTTGGACATACACTTTTGAGATTCATAGATGCTTAGGCATGAACAATTTTTAGGCCTGGATGGCCACTGTGATCTAAGCCTGCTGGACTAGGGCAGCAGAGGAGAACTTGGAAATAGGATGGTAAAAATCATAGGTTGACATATATCTGCTGTTGTGAAAATTGAAGGAGATACAGCTAAGGTGTGGAGTCGGTCAGTTATGAATTTGCTTTAGATAGTTGGGGGTAGATAGAGTTTTTTTTAGGTTAGTGTTAAGGCATGAATGTCGATTGAGTGGTTGTACTAGCTGAACAAAGTTAATTGTGACAGATGGTGTAAGTCCAATGTGAAGTTTCCAAAGACCATAAGGGGCCTTAAAGGTTGTGCTTCTTCAGTAATGGATCTATGGACCTCGAAGAAGCTATCAGTGGCTAGTAGGATAATATTAGACTACCATGTGCTGCTGTAAAGGGATGTTAGTAGTGATTTAAGGGTGGGTTTGACATCGGAGGTCTTAGTCAGGGCATGAAGGCAACAGATTTATTTAAGAGAATCCTTTGTGGGAGGATCTAGGCACCTGGTAGAGTATACGTATTGTAGTCAGCAGTGATGGCTGTGTTTTTATGGTCAGTCAATGTTCCAGAGAATGCAGTAACGTGAAGAAAATAAAAGTTAGAGTTGAAGTAAGCAATTTATATTTAAGGTTTTATTTAGTGAGTAGTGAATGTTCTTCCTCCGTTGTGACATGACGTTAATGTTTGAGGCTGTTTTTGAAAGCTTTCATCATCTTGCAGATGTTGAGGCGTAGGGCCTTGTTTAGGTTGTTGGTGCACAGCTAAGGTGCATGTGTTGGATAATAAAGTAAAAAGCATGCAATACAGGGTAATGTATAAGTGGAGGCGTGTTCAGGTGGGGCGAAAGGAAGACAGTACCTGAACGGAGTGACATGCTAATAAAGAAGAGCACAGCGTAGTGGGCAGATGCATAATGTCTGGTGGTAGCAGTATATCACATGTCCAAATCGGATTACAGGATGTGACGGGTCATTTAGAGGGTGCAATTCAGAGTTTATGGATAGTGAAGTAAAAGATGCTTTCTTTTTTTTTTTTTTACATATTTGTATTGATGTTTTTAACAAAACATACACAAACGACTTTGTGTTAGTTCTACCCTCCCCCCATCCGTATCCGCTCCTTCTGTGCATCCTCATTGTCAGAGCTTTCAGACTTCCACGACTGTGGTGTGGACTTAGATCTCGAGTTTGGCAGTTTAATTTTGTCCTTGATCCCCTTCGTTGGACTCTATTGATGTTATGTATGAGTTCAGTGTTCCAGGGTCTGGCTCTTTTAGGCAGTCTATCAGATGGTCCCATGTTCTAGCTGCCCGTATTGGGCCGCAGACCCTCGCTGCTTCCAGATGTAAGGCCCTTCCCTCCACTTCCGCCCATCTTAATAGTGTATCCCTCAGCTACCCAGGTGTGGACCTCCTTGATCCTTCCAGTGTAAGGTGATTTCTCTCTTTGCTAGAATTAAGGCCAGGTCTATATATTTATTTGTGACTTTTTTGGCATTGGGGCGGGGAAATTCTCCCAGTAGAGCCACTATTGGCGAGATAGGCAGTGTCTGCTCCGTCACCTCTACAATGTTTTGGAACACTCCCTCCCAATATTGCTTGATTCGTGGGCACCCCCACAAAATATGTGCAAGGCCTGCCTCCTGTTCAGTGCAACGGGGACACCCACCATTCGTCGCTTCAAACATCGTACCTATATTCCTAGGTGTGAGATATGCCCTATGGAACACATAGAAACTAATCAGCTTGAGGCGAGCATTTCTAGATATGTATAGATGTGTGATGTAATTCTGGTCCACTGATTTTCATCTATAGATGTCTCAATGTCTCCTGCCCATGCTAGTCTTAAAGTGTCCAGTGGGAGCAATGTGTCCTTCCTCAGCGCTTTATATAAGGTTGCTACGGCCTTCCCCTCCCCACCAAAAGTACATATAGCCTGACATCCCGCATGGGTAGGTGGTTCAATCATTCCTTGCTTCCAATGATGTTGTATGATGGCTATCAGTGATCTGTGTATGAGAAACAGCCGTGGGGGGATATTTAGATTGTCCACAAAGGCATCAAGAGACAAAAGCTCCCCATTGCTATACAAATCCCCCATTGTGGAGACATCGTACTCCGCAAGTTGCGATATTCCCGTTAGGGCTTGGCCTCCTGGGAGGGTGAAGAGCCCAATAATGGGTATTTCTGGTACATAAGGCAAGGAGGTTCTAGTGCGCTGTAAACTGCATAGCCAGCAATTGCGCAGTGTGTGCATGTCTGGTTGGCCATTGGGTGTCACCATCTGGGGTTCAGTGGGATCCGAAGCAGGTCATTTCCAGAATTCTCTGGTTGATGCTCTACTCTTGGAAATGATGTCACTGTGTGCATCTCCTGTGTGAGCCACTGTAACTGGCACGCCAGAAAGTAGCATTCCACATCAGGCGTTGCAATCCCCCCTCGGCGGTGGGCTGCTGGAGATTAGTCAGGGCTACTCTGCGTCTGTCCGCCCTCCTCATTATGGAGTTAATCTCCCGAAATAGGGTAGTGGTAACGTTGAAACTTAGTACGTTGATCTGTGCAGGACCACCATTTTAATCAGTGGAATCTGCCCCGTCACCGACAATGGGAGTGTTTTCCAGAACTGGATGTCTGCTTTTAACCTCTGAATTGCCCAACCCACATTGTCCTCTAGTAGGCCCTCGAGCTCGTGGTATATTTGTACTCCCAGGTATCGAAAGGTGGAAGCCACCCACATAAGACCCTGCGTATTCGCCACCTGTGGGGCGCCTTTTCGCAGCGGAAAAATATGGGATATCTGCCAGTTAATACGTAGCCCAGAGAGGTCTCCAAACCTCTCAAGCAGCTCCATCACACCTGTCAGTTCTTCCTCTGCGTTGTGTAAGAAGAGCACCATATCATCTGAATAAAGCGATATTTTGAGAGTCCGACCTTCAGTACTTAACCCCTGGAAGTAGTCACCCGTTCTCACAGCTTGCACCAGAGGCTCAATTGCTATGGCAAATAATAGCGGTGAGAGAGGGCAACCTCTGGTCCCTCTACAGGAAACACCCGGAGCAACGACTCTGAAACCATGAAGTCGTGAAAAACGAAAGCGAAACAACGCTTTTGTTTTCCACGAATTCCTGGTTTTGGTACCTTAACCACGCATGTCGGAACCACGTACATGCCTGGTTAAGGTACAGAAGAAGGTAGTCTGAGTCGACGCGGTGAAGGAGGAGGTAAGTTGGGACTGGGGCTTTTTTGGGGGGGATGGGGGCTCGGAGTGATTAGGGTTCGAGGGGGGAGGGGGGTTTATGTTTAAGTGGCGGGTTGGGGTGTTTAGGTTTTAGGGGCGGGGTGGGGACTCGGGTATTTTTAGTTTTTGGGGTGGGGTGGGGGCTGGGGGTGATTAGGATTTAGGGGGAGGAGGAGGGGTTTAGGTTTAAGGGGTGGGTTGGGGGTTGGGGTGTTTAGGTTTTAGGGGCGGGGTGGGGACTCAGGGTATTTTTAGTTTTTGGGGTGGGGGCTGGGGGTGATTTGGGTTTAGGGGGGAGGGGGGTCAGGGTTCAGGTTTAAGGGGTGGGTTGGGGTGGCTTAGGTTTTAGGGGAGGGGGTTGGGGTTCTGGTAATTTTGGGGGTTGGGGTAGTTGTGGGGATGGGGGGGTCGCGGTAATTTGTGGGGGTGGGGGGCTAGGAGGGAAGCATGCTGGAACTGTGCATGCTGATCGCTAATGCCTTTACAAGGAATGCGTTTACAACGGTAACATTTTTGTAAATGCATTTGTGGTAAAGGCATTAGTGGTTAGAACAAGGTTGTTGTTCCGACCTCGTTGTTGAGCCACGGGTGCTTTTTGAAGCACCCGTGGTTCCGACATATAACCCCCTCTACCCACCGCATAAGGCTCTGATATTGTACGACCTGTCCTGACACAAGCCTTTGGGTTTTGGTATAGTAATTTCGTCCACTTGATAAAACCCTGTCATAAGCCCATCCGTTCCATTACTTGGTATAAGTAGTCCCATCTGAGACTATAGACTTTTTCTATGTCAGCCGCTATAATCACTGCTTTCTGCAAGTCCGGAGCTTGATGTTGAAGGACAGAGATCAAGCGTCTAATGTTAATAGCCGTATTACGACGAGGAGTGAATCCGGTCTGATCCTGATGAATCAACATGTAGGGTAGAAGGCGTGTGGCTAGAATCCTACTTAGTATTTTGTAACCCATGTTGAGCATGGATAACGGGCAGTATGATCGCACATTTGTTGCAGGGCACTCAGGTTTTAAGAGTTGTATAACTACGGCTTCATTAGTGGGAGCGGGCAGTCTTCCTGTCTTCAATGCCTCCGAATAGAGTGCACTAAGTTGAGGCGCTAGTAACTCGTGGCACTTTGCCCCTGGCCAGTGCCTTCACCGCTGCGCTAATTTCTATGGGAGAAATTGTATCTCCCAATGCTAAATGGTCTGCCTCTTCTAACTGGGGAAGGTGAAGCTCCTCCAGACTCCTTTGCTGAGCATTAGATATGTCCTCCCCGGAGAAGCGTATAACAAGGAATAATAATCTGTAAATCTGGTATTTATTTCCCCTTGGCTGAATAGCCGGACCCCCCTTTCGTCCTCTATCCCCATCCCTAGTGAGTGCTGTTGGGGTGGGGTTGAGAGCCATGCCAGAAGAGCCCCTGCTTTGTCCCTCTCTGTATGCATTTGGGTCATGTAGTTTTTGTGATCAAAACATCTCAGTTGCTCGATTGCTACCGCAACTTTTTCCTTAGCCTCTGTAATTAAGGGGGGAATTTGTGGGGTATCTGGTCTCTTCCGTTCTAGTGCTCGGAGTCTCTCTTCGCTGTCCCCAATTTCCAACTTAAGGGTCTTCTTAACACCCATTACCCTGGTCTTGCACTGATCCCTGACTACCGTCTTGAAGGCCTCCTGTTCTAGTGCGCGAAAGGACGCAGTTCTCCTACTGTGCTCTAAATAAGTCTGAATCGTCTCACCAATCGACTGTCGGAAGGTGCCATCTTCTAGTGTTTCCACTCTAAGCCGCCAATCTGGTATTTGAGGGCGCTCCCTGTGCCATGCTAAAGTAAGCAATAAAGGATTATGATCTGAAACCGTGCAGCAGAGGTACTCTGCAGCATGGGCCGTGCTATTGACTTCGGATGATGCCAAGAAAACATCCAGTCGGACATGTAGATCATGTAGGCTTGAATAACAGGAATAATCCCGTTCTCTGGGATGTAACGCCTCCAAGACTCTATGAAGCCCCAGTGTTGTTGCCAGTCTGTGAATGCCTTGGCCGATCAGTGTGTAGGGGAGCGCAGCAGCAGAGGGTGCGATCTATAAAGTTCTGTGTTAGAGACACAATTGAAGTCTTCTCCGATAATAGTTGCCTGCGTGAGTTGTGGCCCAAGTATATAAGACAGCGATGCCAAGAAGGATCCCTGTTCCTGATTAGGTGAGTAAAACGCCACCATCGTGATGTCTCCGCCCTCTAACCTTTCTGAAATCAAAACATAGCGGCCCTCTTGATCTATTATTTCATTCATTTTTTGGAAGGGGACCCCAGGCCGAATCCATAGGAGGACTCCTCTGGCGAATGCTGAATATGTTGTAGCATATACCTGCTCACGCCATCTCTTTGCTATAGCCTTGGCCTCTGGACCTGTGAGATGCGTCTCCTGGATGACAGCTATATGTATACCTCGTCTCTTGAGTTGAGATTAGACCTTAAAGCGTTTAGCTATGCTGTTCAATCCCCGGACATTCCAAGTCAGGATATTGTAACCTAGGAGGAGTTCCATGTAGTGTTCCTAATTGACTAACATGTATCCCTCAGCCCATGTGACCTACGTCTGGAAGTCTTTAATAATGCACTTGTTTATCAATGGATGCGGTTGAGCAGATACGACCCTAGTGTTTGAACATATGAATAACGAAACAAGTAACCAAACATCCCAACTCCCTTTCCTTAGGACCGGCATCACAACCATCCCCGCCCAAACCTTCAATAACGTTTCCATCTTTTCAAATAATGGGTCGGTGCATGAAACCAAGAGCAGACTCCGCCAAGCATGCTCTCCGCCATCTGATGTTCCAGGGTAGTTCTCTGTCCCCTACCGTTTTGTGGGGTGACCCAGCACAAAGCATAGTGTTCTATTGATTGATGTGGCAGCCCACTGCATCCATAGTGAAAGACCCTTCATGGTCTTCCACCCCAGAGTTTCGGTAAGGACTCCTTCGGTCCCAAGGCGTTGCCTGTAGTTATGGGCAGTCCTCTCCCACCCTCGAGAGGTGTGTTGACAAACCAGTGTGGTTTGTAGCAGGTCTCCGCTATATTATGTTGTCTGATGTGCCAGGGGTCAGTCTTGGAGGAGGGTCCGATATGTCCTGGGATGAAACCGATGCACTGCCAGATATTGAGTCATGGGCCGATAAAATATCTAAGGGGTGGGACGGTCCCTGTCCATTAAGGGATGCTCCTATGTCCACTGCCTCCTGCATTTCCAGCAGCACCTGTGTGCGTGGCTGTGCCGCAGCTGTGGTCGGGTGTCTGTGTTTCCTCTGCAGTCTGTCACGTGGGTCTTGGTGATTTCTTGTTGTCTTCGCCAGAGTTGGGAAAGTTGAATCCATCCATTCCCACACCTAATGTGGGGAGGTGAAAAAAAGTACTTCGTTGTTGGTAACAATCTATAGTTTGGCTGGGACCAGCATAGCATACTGGATTCACCGTTCCCGGAGCTGTTTCTTGGCTTTGATGAATGAAGCTCTTTGTTTCTGAGTTTCTCTTGTGAAGTCCAAGAAGATAATTATGCGGAGGTCCCCTATTTTTATCTCTCCTCTCAGTCTGGCTTGAATGAGGATGTGAACCCCGTCTTTAAAGTGGTGCAGTTTGGTGAGCACTGGCCCGGGGTCTTGCACCTGTTGGCAGGGGCCGGGATGGCACTCTGTGCGCTTAATCGCAAAGTATGGAGATAGTCCTTCAGTGACCACTTCCTTGCATATCCATTGTTCTAGGAATGCCGTCATACTTGCTGTGTTCTCATCTACGTTTTCCGGGATACCCACCAGTCACATGTTGCTTCTTCGTGCCCTGTTTTCTGCATCATCCACTCGTGCTTCCAAGGTTTTGATGTGAGCTATCATTTCAGACATGTTTGTGTTCAGCTGCTGGCAGACTGGGGTAAGTTGTTCCAAGGACCTTTCGTCTGTAGCGACTCTATCTGATAGGCGACAAAGATGGTCCCTTAGAAGGTTCTGGCAAATGGCAATTGTATCTATTTTCAACTCCAGGGCCTCCCAGGACGCCGCTATGGCTTGGAGATTGTTGTCAAGGGTTGTTTCTGGAGGCAATTCCCGATGTGGAACTGCCCGTCCAGCGCCATCGCCCTCGTCAAGCAGGGCCATTGTGGCACCCCGGTTTGTGCCTTCCCTTTTTTTCATTTTGCCCATTATGCAGACTGACCGGCGACCGCCGTTTTCAGATGGCCGCACATGCCGTTCTTATTTCAGTAATGTTCTTTCTAGTTGGGGGGGGGGAATCTCTCCAGTTGTTGCCTTCCCACGTGTACGTTCTGGCCACTGTCTTGGTGCGCTGCACCCCAGGGACGTGGTGTCTGATCCAGGGGGGCCTATTCCGCCACTTTGCATATAGCACTGCTCTTCTTAGCTCTCATATGTCCAAGGAGCCAGGGTCTGGGGCTTGGTTGCAATGTTTTACTGCAGCAGCACTGTGCTGCCCGTGCAGACACCCCCCCCCCCCTCCCTCCTCCCCTTTCAATCACCCTCCTCCGGTGCAGGCAGTTCATAGGGTACTCACCTAGTCTCTGCCCCCTGCCCTCCATCCCCCCTCACCCCCCCCCAACTCGCCCCAATTTCAACTGTTCTGGGGAGGGGGCTGGTCTCCAGTTACTTTTGTCGGTATATGGAGCTTCTCCCACAGCTCCTCGCTCCGGGCTGGTGCCGCTGCTACACCGCCTGTCCTCACTCAACCTGTATCTAGCTCTGGCTGCACTGTCGATAGATAGAGAAGGGCCTGCAGTGCTGTTCAGCCGTCCGCCAGCCCTCCTGTCTCCGTTCCTCGCTCCTCTGGCCCCTCGGCTCCCCCCATACGGTCTCAGGTAGCTGCCTCCTTCATCCATGATCCCGTCCTCAGTTCTGCTTTGTGGGGGGAGGGATCACCACAACTCGCCAGTCGCCCTTCTGTGGTGCAGGCAGTTTAAAGAGTACTCCCCTAGTTTCTGCCCCACCCACCTCGCCCAGATTTCAACTGTTCTGGGGGGACTGGTCTCCAGTTATTTTCGCCGGTATATGGAGCATCTCCCATGGCTCCTTGCTCCCGGCAGGTGCTGCTGCTGCTGCAATACCTGTCATCACTTAGCTAGTGTCTAGCGCTGGCCGCACTATCGACGGATAGAGGACGGCCCGCAGCGCTGTTCAGTCATCCGCCAACCCTCCTGTCTCTGTTCCTCGCTCTTCAGGCCTCTCAGCTCCCCCCTACTGTCTCAGGTAGCTCCTTCTTTTGTCCACGGTCCGTCCTCGGTTCTGCTTTTGGAAGGGGGGGAAATCACCACGCCTCGCCAGTCACTGCTTCGCTGATCTTCAATTGGCCGCTCAGCTCCCTCCACTCATGGGCGTGACAGGCAGCTGCGCATCCTGTGTTTTGCGCCCAGGCTCCTTCACCGCTCCAGGCGTCCTCCATTATGTTTTTTCTTGGGCCACCATTTTGTGCCGCCGATGCAGGCTGTGCTTGGTCCATGCGGGCAGCTCCAGCCACCAGGACTGGGCTGACGAGACGCAGAGTGTTTCTGCACTGAGCACCGGCACTCCGGGCTAGGTTCGCATTGGCGAGGGATCAGGATACCGGCTAATGAGAGTGCTACTCAATCGGCCTCAAGCCACACCCCCAACTAATAGATGCTTTAATAACGTTTTAAAAAAGGGCAGTTTTCTAGTTGGTAAGAGAGTTTTATGTTTTTCTGACAGTGTTTTGTTTTTTCAGCATTCTGTGATTCTGAATCATCAGGGAGTTTCATTCTAATGTAGTGTTTTTGATGCTTAATATTCTAGAATGCCACTCGTTTCAGCAGATTTTCTGGATTTGCATGGCCTATGTAAGAGGGTGACTTAAGGTCCAAAGTATGCACAAAGATCGAGGACCATCTCATCATTGGTCGGAGTATTTTGCCTTGTCGGGGGAGTATGGTTGCAACCTGGAGTGGTGGTTTACTAGATGGTTCAGAAAATGATTCTTGAGCATTGAAGCAAGGCAGTAATTTTGTTCTTTTAATCAAGAGGCATTTGTGTTCATGATTAGGGTTTTGTGTAGTAGAGTTCTTAGATTTAGCTGTTTTCCATTTATTTGGGTCTGACTTCCCCATAGAGTCTCTTGTTTTTGTTGATGAATATGTTTGTCAGTTCATCACTGAGTGTCTTGGCTAGAGGCTCACATGCAATCTTTTCATGTGCTGAGTGAAGACCTTGATTTGCTTGTAGGTGGTGAGATCTTGGGATGGACTGTAAACTGGCAAATGTATTTGTTCTCTGTGCGTCCTTATATAATGTAAAAACACGATTGTTAGAGATGCTGTCTTTCACATCAAGTAGTAGATTGCTAATATTACGCCTGTAGTTAGTGGCAGAGAGGTCAACTGAAGTAGGTCAAAAGATACGCAGGCATCTTTTAGAGCTGCAGTTGATTTTCAAGCTGTGTTGATCACGTGACCAATAAATGAGGTGAGGTGACACAACAGAAAGAGTTGCAAGATTTAGAGGGTTATCTCTCCTGGTACATTTTTTTGTGATTAATCAAGAAATGGTTTGCCTTCTCCTTTTTCTGGTTCTGTCAAAACAAAAGATACAATTGTGTACTAAGCGAGCTTTTTTTGTTAGGGTGGACGTTGCCGGGATAAGGTAAAAGGCAACTGATTTAAGGGACTCTTGATTAGATATGATATTGCCAAGTCATGTTGTCTGAGTTACTGAGTTGTTGTACTAACTAGTGTTTGAGTCATAGAGAAGGAGGAGGGGAAACATGTGGACAGACAAAATTCTGCTTCAGCTGCAGAAAAAGATGAAGAGTAAGGTTTAACTAAGATAAGAGAGGAGGGTCTAGGAGAAGGAAAGGTGGAGCCTTTGAAGATAGGCAGCGGTCCAGAGAGTGGGGATACATTTCTGTACTGAAGGCAGAAGTTAGCAATTAATTTATGACAGTGAGGTGACTTGTTGAGTAACTGGAGATCCTGACGCTCACTAGGACAATTAGCCATTGCATAGAGAAATGGCTTGAAGTGCAGTACTATGGAGTGCCCACGTCTTGGGTACATTAACACATAGTAGTGAAAGATCAGCTTAATCCCTAGGTTCAGACTGAGGCATGTGTAGGTACAATGTCCCAAAAGTTGCGATAGCATGCCCTGTCCTGTCTTGAAGGCTTGCAAGAAGGTTTTTTTTCCATTAAAGTACTCCACACATGATGGTGAGATGTCTCTTGCAGATCTGACGTTGAAGGTGTTGAACAATTCCCAGTATCCAGGGTGCAGGATGAGATATTGTTGTTCATACTTAGGCATGTCTTTCACTTCGACGTAGGCTTCAGCTAAATGATTCCTTCTCACAAAGAACAAAATTACAATTGGAGAGGATGGAAGTTTCCATTAAAGTTTATGTTCCTTGAATTATTCATCATTTTTATAGTAATATAACATGACAATTTTCCTAATGTATAATGACTGATGTGTTGACTTAGTAGGTAATGTCTGTTTAAGATACATGCCAACAGGATATTATTTTTGAACATGTAAATATGTGTTCTACTAATTTAAAACTAATAAAAAATAATTAAAAAAAGAACAGGAAAACAAACCTCAGAATCTGGGATTGTAGAGGAGCCCATAGAGCAAGGAGTTGCCTAGATAGGCATCCTTCAACCAAATGGTTTAGAGGACAAATGAGCTGTACAGGGTGGACTTATCAACAAGAGCGAAGCATTGATCATAACACGGGTGTGAAGCTGACTGCTGAATGCTCTGGTTTAGACATCTCCTCTCCCAGCACACTAAGTGTACCATTAGTCTAATCTTCAATGGGTCTCAGGCCTTGCTACGAACTGTAACCCAGGCAGGAGGCACCCCCTGACATGCTCAGCATAAGTACTGACAACCCATGGGCCGCATTGCCTTGCCTACTTGCAACTGATTGTGACAAGGTACCTGAACTGCAACATCTTTGACTGTGATTTACAAACCACCTTTTCCCCAATACCCATTTCACGAGAGCACCACAATGGCCCAAGAATCCTTATCCCTGGGCTCTAGGCCTCATTGGTAGTCCCCTTAGGACTTGCACTACAGCGGATACCTGACCTTGGGGTTTCTGCCCTGGAGTCTGTTTAAATCATCTCTCAGGAGACTTTGTAAGACAGAGATCTGCTTAGAGCAGGAGTATTGGGGCAGCTCAGTTGTAGCTTCATCATAGCCTCACTTGTCCTTCCACTGTCCGTGTGGGCCAAAAAACAAGCGAGAATGCTAAGGGAGGCGCCATCAAGAACCATGGACTGCTGACATAAAAAGTGTACTAATATCAAGAGACTGGGCATAACCTGAGCCTAGAAAGACAATGGACCAGCCTCAGATTCTGGGAGGGCTATAACAGTGAGGTGGGTAGGGACACAGCCACTCACTGTGGTAGCCTCACAGAACTAGTAACTAGTGTAGAACTGCAGATCACGGAACGCACTGGGGCAGCTCATAATCGAGTGAGAAGAAATTGTGGGAGTGGGGCAAAGGCTGAGGCTGAGGAAATTTGCATTCCACTCATAGTAAAACACTGTTGCCAACCACAGAGTTGAAACACCCTTGAATCAAATTATGTAACACTTCAAATCTGTAGTATTTACCATATAGCTTTTCACTGTGAATAGAATAAATTATGTGTCTATTGCTAAGATTAAACACAGTGTATGCGGTGATTTATTGAATGTTATTTGCGCTCTAAATCTCTAACCCCACTACACTCCCTGAGGAAGCCTTGGAATGGTAATCAGTTGTAGGTCCCACAGTAGGACCTGCCTCAGGACAACAGTGGCAAACAAATTAAGGGGAAGACGACTCAAGTTGACACAGTAGGGCCTGATACTGAAATAATGAGGCCATCAAGGTGATCGCTAAAGAGACAAAAGAATTAAGAGCCTGATTACGAGTGTGACGGTCGTAACTCGTCAGTGGTGGTCTGGATGGCTGCAGATGCAACAACCCTGGCGCTCCGACCACCAGGTAACCACCAGCTCTGCCAGTATCTTGGATCCTGGGAGTGGCAGAGATCCTAATCTGCCAGGCCAGCCCTGGGAATTACGATCTCATTCTCCGCCAGCCTTTTCATGGCCATGAAAAGGCTGGTGGAAAACAGGTGCTTTGCAGAAAGTTAACATTGAGAGGGTGCTGGTGCACCCTTCTGGCTACAGCATTGCTGCCGGCTCAGTTATGAGCTGGAGACAATGCTGTAGGCTGTTTCCCGCTAGGCCAATGGGTGGAAACGTAGGGTTCCGCCCGCTGACCTACCAGGAAACCCTTAGTAACTCCAGCAGGGAGTTCACTGCGTAGACAGTGGCCACCATGTCTGGAGTTTGGTGCACAGAGTTTTCCGGCCGCCAAACTCAAAATTACCTCCTCAGTTGATTAATTAGTAGAACAAATCCTTGAATGAGGCAGCTTTACCTGAAACCCTTGCTCGAGATTCCTGGAAGCTGTATGGGAAAGTCAATACAGCAATAATTGTTAGTACACCTCCAGTCACTGTGCTTTTTATATGCTTAGAAATGGATACAATTTTCCCTATTATTACCTCATATAAGACGAAAGTTGTCCCCCTTATGACCACCAGTAACTCCTTGCACTCTATCTAGTTCGAGAGACTGACAAGTGAATGCACTTATTTTTATTAGAACTTTTGACAGCGTAACAGCAGGTAAGACCACTTATTGTGGTGGGAATGTGTCAGAGGTATCGGTTCTTATAGTTCTGTCACACACTTCAGTTGATCATTTTGAGACTGTGGTCTCTGCTACAGAGGGCTTGCTAACGTAAGCTTCTGATTCTGTCTTTGTCATAGAACTCTTTTCCTGTGTCTCATATCCTTAAGAAAATAGCCAGAAAGGTGCATGATTGACCCCTACTTTGCTGTAGACATGTATCAACAATTGGCTCTTTTTAAAACTAAGCTAAAAGTCTATAAAAGTGCATGAGTTATGAATACATCACTACCCTGGTGCATGTAAACAGAAGGTCGGGGTGCACCAAATGCATTCCTTAGAGTGCTAAAAACGTTTCCTAGTCCCCATTGCCTAGCCAGTTGGGCTCAATCATCAGGTGCCTTTTGCAAGAACTTAGCCACTTTCTTCATTAGATTGAGTTTATTTACATGGGCGGCATATCATCTGCTCTGAAGATGGTGGAGATGCTACTATATATGGCTCCTAAGTGACATTTTGGCTTTGCTGGTCTGTCTTCTTTGCAGCCACCAGGTACAAAGTGAAGGCCCACAAAATTGAGCATTACCTTGAAATGAAAACAAATGAGACAATCCTTGACTAGCCACGGCTTGTAAGTTAGTTTCCCTCGCAGTTACAAGCAGGGTTACAGCCTTATTGTACATGTTGATGGGAAACTGCTCTGCCAATGTCAACAGAGCTTCTGAGGGTAATTGTGCATGATGCTGACATGGCAGGATTGATCCTTTTGGACCTCTCAATCACCTTTGAGATTGTATACCTCTCTGTCTTAATCCAGGAAATGAAAGAAGTGAATATTAAGGGTGCAGCCTGCAACTGTACCTGTCCAGTTTTGAGGGGCGTACACAATCTTACGAGTTCATCTTAAATCAAGAAGCATCTTGGTTTCTCCTTAGGTTCCATAGAGGTCATCTCTTTCACCAATGCGTTTTAATGTATCTTCTCTTCAGTATCATCAGATCGTTTGAATATTACGCCTGTGCTCATTAATATGGACAGTCAGTCTGCAATGTGAACAACTGCCAGAAGGCTGTGCATGAGACACAGCGATTTAAAGCTAATAAACTTCAACAAGTCCGGAATATTGCTAAATGTTAAAGTTAAAGATTTTTGGGGTGGCTCCCCGTGGCCAGTCAGCATAGGAGAGTCAACTACAATGAAATCCAGTGTGAAGTCCTTGGCTTTTATTTTAGGTCAGGACCTATCCAAAATGCCCAACTAAATGCCTGTCTCAGTAGGTGCTTCTGCGCACTGTGTCTTGCAAGAAGAACACTACTGTATCTCTTGCAGGAGTGCTATCTCAATGATGTCATTTGTTTGCATGTGTATCCAGGTTGGATTATTGGAAATGTTTCTACTCTGAGCTCGCAGCTTATGCTCTTGCAAAGCTTCAGTGTATACGCAATGCACTATTTTGACTGATTTATCATCTCAGGAAATACAAATATGTGATGCGTGCTCAAAGAAACCTGCACTGGTGGACTGTGGAACAGAGAATTTATTTCAAATGTCTATGTAAGATGCATAAAGCTTTCTACAGTCTTGGCCACTGAAAAGGTCCTAAAATGAAATGGGATTGGGCTGGAAGAAAATGTTTTAGATTTTAGGACCCAAACTCTGAAGAAACATTTCATTGCAAATCAGAAAGCTTAATGATCATTTGGCCTTTAGGGAGGTTCGGAAAACATTTCTTAAGCTCTGATGTTAGATTACGATACCTGTGTGTTACTTTTTTACAAACCAAAGGACTATTCCTAATAGTCTGAAATTACAGATACTCTTTGGCATGTCATCACAATATGGTCTTGTGCTTCATGAATAAACTTCGCACCTGTAGTTGATATTCCCTCAAGCAGTTGTGCTTTAGGCAGCAATTCAATTTTCTTTTTTTTTACCAGTCAGGTCTTCACTAAAGTGTACCAGTATCATGCAGAAAAAAATACATACCATTCCTTCAGGTCTCCTCTCTGTAGATTCAGTTGCCTGAGGTGTGGGCATCAGAGTCACTCTGCAGTAGCATTCCTAATTAATACAGTTAAAGGTTTCTGATGTATACTTCTAACTGCATATTACTCACCGTAGAATTTTCCCAAGGTGTCTGACTGGCTTCACAGAATTTACTAGCAGTGCTTCTACACGCTGGTAGGTGGCATTGAAGAGCTTCATGTAAACTTCATGCCACACCAGGAGAGTATGCAGAGCCACAAATAAACGTAATTTATGCATGCTGATGTCGATGGTTTTCTTTCTGTGCCTTCCAACATGGATCCAGAGCTCCGCTCATAACTGCCTTGATTAATGTACCCGAGAACTGAAAATGACAGGATTGAGGCCTTGCCGTGACTGCAATAAGAAGACATCAGTCACGGATCTGCACGAAGTACTCGTGTAGTGCCTGAGCTCCCGACACGACTCATTTGTGTGATAAATTTGCAGTCATGCACCCAAAGGTGATTTGAGACCAGAAGACAAAGTTGAATGTCATTGAACACATGAGGAATTTGTGGTCTTCATGCTGGTCACACTCTAGGTTTAGGTCCCTGTCACAGGGCCATTCCACTGACTGCTCCCCTTGTGGTTCGAAATCTTTGGGTAAGTCCAAGGTCAAGCAAAAGAAAGTAAAGTTGGATGTGACCTCGTCCTACCACACTGATTCAGATGAAAGGCATCAAGATGTGGGTTGCACTCCCTTCAAGTCAGTGGCCATGGAAATTGCTCAGTTAGTCCTGAAGTGCCTAAGTTCCCTCGGCCATCGTAGATCTCACAGCAGATAGAGGCCTTCAAAGAGGTCATGCTGTATATCTTCAGTGCACTTGTGGCTCCTTCCGACATGCTTTCGGGCTTCAGGGAACCACAAGAGCCTCTAGTCAGGTTACCACTGACAGGTCGCTCCTCGTTACTGTCTGTCCCCTCAGACTCCAGTACAGACTACTGCTACATTTCCAAGATTTATACTGGTTCCCATCACTACCGGCACCAGTTGATGATCTGGTGCCCATGCCAGACATGAAGCTACGTACGCTCAAGGTTGATCAATATTGCGCTATGAAATTACAAAAGCACAACCAGATGTCATGCAGCCTGACTGTAATCAAGTGCCTCTACACATCCTCTACAATTTCGCAACTGTAAGCAGCTACCCTATTTTCTTTTTGGTTCTGATGCTGATCTTGTCTCAGGGCAGGATGCACTTCAGAATACTGGTGATGATTGTGAGGGAGAAGGCTCTGCTTCATCCTTGTTATACTGATGATGTTTTACAAAGGCCAGTAGGCTTGTGACTTCTCCAGAGGCAAAGCTTGACTCAACACATGTGTCACCAAATAGAGAAAGTGCCTCATTTGCTCTGGTGATTCGGAGAGCAGCTGAAGTTAGGTAATTACAGCTGTCCCTTGTGAAGACTAAAATGGATGTTCAACAGACATTTTGCAGCCTTGGCAAACAACATCTTTGCCCTTTCTCCCATTTAATTACACTCTAAAAGATACTCGGATGGCTTCCTGGTCAAAACAGTATTCTTGACCACCTGTTAGCTGGCAGGTGGCAAGGTGACATAGGCTGGTACTTGATCACCTGAAGTTTCTTAACAAGCAGCTTACTGTGGAGAGCCTCGTCGTAGAGGTCTCAACCACCAGTAGGGTGAATCCTAATTAATTTCTGACCAATCTCTCAGATTGAGAATCCAAAAGGGTTGATGCCTTTGGCAAACTCATGTTTTCTTCTGCCAGCCTGGCACTCAGATACATTAAAACATTCTGTCTAGTGGGCCGTTAGGACATAGACCGTGTGATATCGCCAGCAGTCCCGGAGGACCTTAGTGCGTCTTTGGCTAAAACAATCCATGACAGGCATGATGCAGCCAAGTGCCTTATTCATGCAGGCTTGGATAGCACAGACCACATTTGACAAGGGCAGTTAGTGGCAGTATTTTGCTTTGTAGAAACGTGTCTGGGTGAGATTTTCCTGTAATGTTACAGGCATTGCTACTGGATATGTCCTTTTATTGGGTGTCACACCTTTGGAGAGAAGGCAAACTCCACTTTGAAACGCTTTAAAACTAGCAGAGCTACAGCTCATTCCTTGAAGCTATTGACTGGCAAAAACAATTCTGCACCAGTTCCGAAAATTACAGGTTGGCTGGCCGAGGCTGGCATCTAGGAAATACTTCCCAGCCAGTGATGCAGCATGCAGCTGAGTCTTGTTAGAACTGGCAGACAGCGAGGAGGCCAGCAGGTACATCAGTCCTCCAACTCCTCTCCCGTGCTGTAGTGGCTAACACACTTTGTTTACTCTCCGCTGCACATGACTAACCAATGGGGGGCAGGATCCAGCATTTCCTACCAGATTCCTGATCTGTCATGTCCTTCATGCCTATGATGTATAACTCTACTTGAAAGTTTCCTCTGCTTCAGATATCCAAAACCTTGAACACCGGGTGCCAACATCCAGGCCTGGATGTCCAGCACCTTTTTGAAGTTCAATCCAGCCAAAATAGAATTCCTTTTATTTGCTAACAACAAAAAATAGTGCAAACCTGATTAAATGGCATGAACCTTGCCAGCTTCGAACCCCACCTTTCACTGAATGCCATCCCTTTGATTCACCCTGGACATCAACCTCACCCTCAGGGAATACATTGCCAAAAATGTAAAGATGCCCTGGTACCAGCTCTGTCTTCCAAAGAAAGTGAAACTATTTCGTTTAGAAAGGGACTTCAGTTGCTGCTCAAGCCCTTGTACTTTTGCATCTCACTGGTGGTAACCAGACTCCACACTGGTACCCCTTAAGGGCATCATACATGCCTCAGCATGTCTAACCTGGGGCCTGAGGATATATGATTGCATCACTCCCATCCTACTTGAACTCTCTTGGTGCCTCTTGCCGGCCCGCGTCATCTTTAAAACCAGCTGCATCGTTTGGAAAGGTATCATGATCAGCACTCTGGATTATCCTGCAGATGAGCTCACCATCTATGGTGGTTCTAGCACACCTGCAGCCAAGAGACTCCATCAGACTGCAGACTTAAGAAGTGTAAAAAAGAAATAAAAACACAAGCAGGAGGGCTTTTCCATCTGTGCATCCAGGAAGTACAAAAACATCTTCATATCCATCAGAACTGCTGCTTCAATTTAGGAAAGAGTTGAAGACTCACCTTTTTAAAGAACACTACATAACAATGCATTAACCATCTACAACACAGCTACCTTTTCTATTACTCGTTGACTTTATGCTTGCCTTTGACCTAGTACAATGCTCTATTTCCTTTTGGCTTAGTTCACACTACTGAAATATCTATGTTCATGACTGCCGATTGTTCAAAAATGCTACATCCTACCTTTTCTCTCCTCCTTTCCTATTCCAGAACAAATTTTGGAAGAGCATCTGTTCATCCTTCCTCAAGAGATACACCTGTTGTTAACTGAGGGTGCCCTAGAGAGAACTGGACTTGGAAAAAGGCAATGGTAGTTATTCCTGGTACATCCTTTTCCTGAAAAGGTAAAGGGTTCTCGTGTTTATCTTGGAACGCCTACACCTGAGCATCTTCCTGTGGAAAGACAAATTCAAAGTGCTCACATTAGCTGGGATCCTTTCTGCCCTAGGCCCAGGAGACTGAATGGTGCTCTTGGACTTACAACAATGCATATTTTCATATACCCTTCCTTCTGTCCCACAGGTGTTACTTATGGTTCAATGTGGGCCACCTGGCGGGGTTCCTGAATGCCAGAGCGGGCAAACTGAGCAGTTTTCACCTGGCAGATGTCAAGTGGCGTCTACATTCTGAGTTGGCTCAGTGCATCTTTTATCTGTAGGGAGAGCCTTAGATGGAACTTTTTTTCACCACCATCGAGAAAATGTGGTGTCAACAACTTTGTGCATTGGAGTTTATGCAAGAACACTCTTACAAAGATGCATTCCGGCTGTAATGGAACAAGGGACAACTGCACATATTTCTGCCATGTCCTCTTTTACCCTAACATCTGAAGACACTCAAGAACGACCGGGCCCAAGATATCCTAGTGGCCCATGACTGGGCCAGAAGAGTGTGATTCCTGGAACTCCTGAGCATGAGCATCGGTCCCCCAATCAAGCTACCACTTGGAGAGGACTTACTGTCTCAGCTAGAGGTCCGGGACCGCCATCAAAATGTATGCAACTTACAGCTCCAGGTGTGGCGCTGGCTGACTGCAATTGACTGCTTTCAATTTGCCACCAGAAGTGGTGGATGTCATCCTCACAACCAGATGCCCCTCCACGAAATTCATCTGTGCTAGGTGCTGGGATAATTTGGGATTAGTAATGTGGTGTGGTTACTAGGACACTGACCCCTTACAGGCAAAGCTGTTGGCCAACCTTTTGTTTGTTTGTTTTTTAGCCCAGCAAGGCCTTGCAGTGGGCACTGTAAAAGGTTATGGGTCAGCCCTTTTGGACTTTCTGTGTTTGCCAGATCAACCGTTCTTGTTTAAATCACTTGTTACAATGAGGTTTATTAAAAGATTGACACACATTTTTGTCTCTCAAACTATTTGTGATTGCCCAGTGGGACCTTCACGTGGTCTTAACATTCCTCATGTGTATGCCCTTCGAGCTATGCCTAGTTGTTCACTGCATTTCCTGACCTTTAAGACAGTCATCCTCATTGCAATCACATTGGCTCGTTGTTTCACTTAACTGCAGGCACTGTCAGTGGATGTGCCCTACACAGTGTTTTTCCTGATAATTTGGTGTTGAAGACTTGGCCTTTCCACCAAAAGTTATGCTTCTCTTCCACGTTGACACATCAAAAACAGAAATTATGAGTAGGTAGACATATGATAATCACATAATTCAAATCATTTTAACCGTGGGATGAATAATTTAAAATAGGAAAAGGCTGGAGCCCTTTTTTATGTGAATTATATAGTCTATATAAACAGTTCAGAAATTCTTTTTAAATGCAGTGCTCATATGATCACACATTGAGCGAAAAGGTGTGTGTAAAACAAAAGACAATAGAACAGTATTTTGAAGTACAATAGTCTGAGCAATTTCCAGGTCCAGGGATTAATTGACCAAGCAGTTTATCAATGTTAAGCTCACTTTGCCATGGTTGTTGAGCGTGTTTTGACCCTCTCTCAATAGAGGGTCAACATCAGGACTAGGAAACGGAATATGGGATGCAAGATCAATTCAACTGTAATCGAAGAAGTGATATTCACATGAGAGCTATCCAAAATATTCAGTCTAAAAATGCAAATAGTAAGAAATAATGTAAATAGTTCTTACAATAATAATCTGATAGAGACTTCTAGCCGCAGATTCCTTACCTTAGAATATTCTCCATGTGTCAGATCGGATTCAGGCATTTTTTAGCAGTGCCTCTTACGTGCTGGTGGGTGGCATTGTTTGGCTCTGCGTTGTCCATGCTGGAAGTGATGTGCACTGTGTCTATTTAAGCACCACCCAAGTGCATTGACATCAGTTCTTTTCTTTCTGCGCCTTCAGTGCAGTTCTGGAGAGAGTTACCTCTGTCCACTTTGTGGAGAAATTTTTGCCATTTTGTCAAATTTGTTTGAACTTTTTCTCCCAGTGTGCTATGGATGTCCCTCAAAAAACCTGTTGGGTTTAAACCCTATGGTTCCTGTCACAGACACATTGTCTGTGACAGAACCCCCATCAGGTTTGCCTCTGCTGCTGAACGACAGCTCTGAGGACTTTGATGACTGTCGCACCATGAGTTCCAGTGCGCTGCTGAAAAGACCCCACGCCACCAGCTGACCCCATGGCGCTTTTGGTACCAGTTGCACTGGAAGGTCCTGGGCCTGTTCGCTAAGCCATTGTGGGTGCTAGTAAGTCTCAAAAGAATTTTAAAAAGACAGAGAAGTCGGAGTGCTCTTCATCTTTGCCATGCCGTCCCAAGTTATCGGACAAGGCATGGCAATGATGTCACCACTCTAGGCCCCACTTCCATGCGTCTGGGTCTGCTCCGAGCCTCCCAGAATTTCTATGACCTGGAGCATTCTCTGCCCAGCCAAGGGAGTTTTATGAGGCCATGCATCTCATATTTGGACGAGCCGACCCCAACAAAGTGCTTTCTAGCCCCACTGGATTACCACCACCGGGACCCCCCTTTGTGCCAGTTGGGCCCTCTGAATCTATTGTTGGATTCGGACCAGCCCCGGTTCTAATACTGTGGCCTTCCCCAGAGCCTGTTTCAGTGACATCATGCCCGGTGATGCAACCCCAACTCCAATACAGAGCAGGATCGGTGTTGCCTGACTCCAGCACCGGCCTGAACTCGAACCTCTGAGTCTTAAGTCTCTTTTTTTTTTTTTACAGGCACTGTGAGTACTAAGAGTTGGTTCTGATGACCCTTATAGTTACCAAACCCCTGGGAAGAGCCAGAGGACGACTGGTATAACTCTGCCTTGGTCTGTCCTCCTAGTGTCGCTACAGAGTGTTGGAGGCTTGGTTATTAGTAGGGAGAAGTATACACCTGTCACTAGTAACATGACCACCACCCCATCACAAGGTCCAGTCAAGGTCTCAGTACATTAGCCCCTGGCTCAACCTTTGGTAGCTGACTGCGAGCAGGCAGACTTAAAGTAGGAGACAGGTATGTAAAGCATTTAAATACACCAATACAGTAAATAAGTAAGACACAGCACACAATAAACATACCACACCAATTTATAAAAATAGGAAATATGTTTCTCTCTAAAATGACACCAAACCGACAAAAGCTAGTATAGGGAACCAGAGATATGAATTTTTAGAGATTAAATTGACAAATGTGCTTTCTAGTGCTTAAAAGCCAGTAGCACCAACCAGGGACATATGGTCATGCTAGATCAGGACCAAGTCACAATTTGAGGCTAACCGTGATGGTGCCCTGCTCAAAAACACTGAATGGGAGACGTCAGTCAAAGTTTTACCTTCGGACTTCCTGGAGCTTTTTCCCCTGTCGTTGGGCAAGGCTCCTCATCAGGCCGGGGATCCGTTCCGCCTTGTCAGTTTGCTTTTCCGCAGGGCCCTAGTCATATCCTGAAAGTCTCGTTGACGGGAAAAGCTCTGGCGCTTCAGCGGGGCGAACCTGAAATCCCTGTTGGCCGTGATTCATCGGCGGCGACTTGACTCTTGTCGACGGGTCAGTCACCTTATGGATGTTTTTTTTTCAAAAGTTGCTCCAACCTTCTGGATCTCCTTCTTGAGGTTCTCCTTTGGGTCTCAAAGTGTCCAAAACACAAATATAAGGGTCTAGAAGCTCTGAGATGGTATTTGGAAGTTTGGACCACAATTCACTTTGCCAAATACTTAAAAGTCCACTGGTGCAAGGGAGCTCTGTTAACTTGTTGCTTTCAGAGAGTCCACTTCTTAATCCTTTTTGGAGCAAGGCAAAGTCCTCAGGGCTGTAGTTCCCTGTGTACAGCAGGAGCAGTCCTTCAGAGAACAGTCCTTTGGGTGCGAACCATGGTTCCAGCAGATCTGAGTTGCTATGCAGCTCTAACATATTTATTTAGTGGTCTAAGTGGACAAGCAGGGGGGACACTGCTGTCTAATGAAATTCAGGATGCCACCCAAAAGCATGACAGCTTACTCCAAAGTGTGGCATATGCTTGTCCCACAAAGCAGTGCACTTTAATAATCCAACCTCCTGGTGTGCTCATTTCCATTAACACTCCCCCTCTAGACCATCTGCAAATTCCATTCCTTGGTCTGCCATCTGGCTGTGGGGTACAGGTAGAGGGGGTAGGCATGGCGACATTCCTTTCTGTCCTGTTCTCGTTGAAGCCCAATTCTACCCAGCCCCCTTTCGGGCCTGTGCTCCGCAACTGCAGAACCCCCCCCACAAGATAACGTCTGCTCCATAAAGGCCACTTATTGCCTCATCAAAGCAGCCTGGCTAAGCCTGTTAAGGCTGGCCAATCAGAAGAGACTGCTAAAAGGCTGAATTTTGTCTCACAGAAAGGAAAGTCTTATAACTTATTTTCTGCAATAGCTATGATAAATTCAACAATGGCAAATTGTTGGATTTATCATTACCAATCTTTTGAGTCCTTGAATAAAATTTCTAGCTCCTTCCTAGCAATATTAATACTTACATACAAATATTCCAATGTTAGCCTATGTAGCTAAGTACCTACAGTGGGGAAAAATGAAATGGGAAGTTCTTCCCTCACCACAGCGTATACAACATATTTTATAATGTCCTAGCTTAGAGTTACCTGGCACCCACCCCTGGGGCACCTAAGAAAAACCTGAGGGTTGACTTATATATAAAAAATAAGGTAGATTATCACTTTGAAAGTACCTTTAATTCCAAAGTCATATTTGCGTATATTTTACTTTTAAAGACAGTCTGCAAAGCAGGCCTGCCTTTAAAAGTGACAGCAGGCAACACAGTACATTCCAGTGCAGGAAATACACTGGGTCTCTAAACCTCTCTGCCCTTTTACATACAAGAGACTTACTGGTAGTTTGAAACATCTTGCTTCATGATATATTAAGGATTTACAGGGGTCTGTCATTGCTGATTGTAATTATACCTAATTACCATATACCTTTTTCATCAGAGCACTGACCCTGGGCCTGGTTAGCAGAGCCCAGGGCACAGTCTGAGTTAGTTACTACCAGTATCAGTCAAAAAATATTGGGGTGAACAGGGCTGAAAGGATGACTTTCTCACATGGCCTCCACCCAAACAAAAGTTGATTGGTAACTAACCTACTCCCTGGTAGTCCTCATCATCTGAGTGGAAAAATCTGGAAAGTCCATCCGCATTGGCATGGCCACCCCAGGTCTGTGTTCAACTGTGAAGTCCATTCCCTGTAGAGAAATGGCCCATCTCAATAGCTTTGGATTCACCTTCCACCCCCCATCTCCATGAGCTATGTGAGATGTCGGTGGTCAGTTTGCACACTTGAGTACCAAACAGGTATGGTCTCGGCTTTTCAGGGACCAAACCACAGCAAAGGCTTCCCTCTCAATGGCACTCCACCTTTGTTCTCTGGGGAGAAGTTGCCTGCTAATGAAGGCAACTGGCTGATCAAGGCCCTCCTCGTTTACCTGTGCTAACGCTGCCTCAATCCCATGTTCTGATGCATCTGTGTGAACCACAAATTCCTTTGTGTAGTCAGGGGCAAGTAACACTGGTGCTAAACACATAGCCTCTTTCAGAGTGTCAAAAGCCTTTTCACACTGTGGGGTCCACATGACTTTCTTTGGCCTCTTTTTAGAAGTGAGTTCTCTCAGGGGAGTTACAATGGTCCCATAGTTCTGAATACATTTTCTATACTACCCAGTCAGAACAAGGAAGGCCCTGACCTCTGTCTGGGTTGTAGGAGCGGTCCAATCCAATATAGGTTGGATTTTTGCCTGGAGAGGTTGTACATTGCCTCAGCCTACAAGGTGACCCAGGTACACAACTGAACTCTGCCCTATTTGGCACTTACTGGCAGTAGTCCGCCCTGCCTGCTGAAGGGCCTAAAGCACTTCCTTCAGGTTATTTAAGTGATTCTCCAAGGTGGAATTGTACACATCTATATTGTCTTGATAAGCTGCACTGAACTGTACCAGTCCAGACTGGACCCTGCTCTCCAACCTTTGGAAGGTGGCAGGGGCATTCTTTAAGGCAACTGGCATTACTTTAAATTGGTAATGTCCCTCTGATGGGGAGAATGCTGATCTCTCCTTTGCTCCTTCACTGGGGGTAATCTGCCAGTAGCCTGAGGTCAAATCAAATGTACCCATGTACTTAGTAACCCCTAACCTGTCAGTAACCTCATCAGTTCTAGGTATAGGGTGAGCATCCTTCTTTCTGACTGCATTCAGTCCTCTGTAGTCCACACAGAACCTCAACTCTTTCTTTTCTCCCTGGAGATTAGGTTGCATATCAGCGCCGTTGGAGTGGACCATTGACTGTCAAAGGGCTCAATTACCCTCAATTCCAGCATCTTACCTACCTCAGCTTTGATGCTGGTTCTGACCTGGCCAAACAGCCTGTAAAACTTGTTTTGATAGGTAGGCTGTCACCAGTGTCAATGTAATGGACACACCAAGTGGTGAGTCCAGGGGTCAGGTAGAACAGCCCAGCAAACTCCTCCAACACTTGTTTGCAGTCTTTTTGCTGCTGGTATGTCAGCTTGTGAGTGAGTATAACTCCCTCCACTGACCCATCTTGCACATTGTGGAAGAGGAGGTCTGGCAGTAGCTCAGTTTCCTCACTTCTCCTCCTTCATCTGTGACCCTCAGCATGGTCATGTCTGCCCTGTATTGGTGGGGTTTCAACCTATTGACATGCAGGCCTCTTTGAGGGTTCCTGGGAGTGGTAAAGTTTCCCAGATAGGTAACTTCACCCTTCTTCTCTAGGATTGGATACGGCCCAGTCCACTTGTCATGAAGGGCCCTGGGAGCCACAGGCTCCAACACTCACCCCAGTTGTCCTAGTTTGTCCTCAGGCATAGTAGCCTTCTGGTCATGCCATAGCTTCATGAGCTCTTGACTGGCCTCGAGGAACTTGCTTTGAACATGTACTCTGTTGTGCGAGATTTCAGGCCTCGTACACAGTCTAACACATTTTCCTTGGCTTCCTTGAGAGGCTTTTCCCAATACTCATTCACCAGGCACAATGGGCCTCTTATGGCGTGCCCAAACAGCAATTCAAAGGGGCTAAAGCCAACCTCTTTTTGTGTGACCTTTCTTTAGGCAAACAGGTAGGCATGGTAGGAGAACATCCCATCCCCCCTGAGTTTGTCAGATATACCATTGATCATGTCCTTCAGGTTCGTATTGAACCTTTCCACCCAACCATTAGTTTGGGGATGATACTGGGTGGTGAACTTATAGGTGACACCACATTCTTCCCACATCGCCTTCAGATAACTGGACATGAAATTTATGCCCCTATCTGAAACAACCTCCTAAGACAACCCACTCTGGTGATCACACCAAGTAGGCCCGTAGCCACTGAAGGAGCAGTGACTGTCCTGAGGGCAATTGCCTTGGGGTACCTTGTGGCATGGTCCACTACAATCAAGGTATACCTGTTCCCTGATGTAGTTGGTGGGTGTAGGAGACCAACAATATCTACCCCAACCTCTTGAAGGAAGTCCGAAATACTGGCAGTGCTATCAAGGGAGGGTTTGGTTTGCCCCCTGCCTTGCCTCTGGCCTGACAGGTTGCACAGGAGCTACGGAACTCCTTCACTTTGGCAGACATGTTGGGCCTATGGAAATGGTTCACCAACCGGTTCCAAGTCTTATTCTGACCCAGATGACGTGCCAAGGGTATGTCATGACATAGGGTGAAAAGGAATTATCTGTACTTTTGGGGGACCTAGCCTCCTGGTGGCTCCCTCTTGGAGGTCTCTGGCCTCAGTATACAGAAACTCCATCCTCCCAGTAGACTCTATGAAACCCATTGACATCACACTTCTCTTGCCTAGAGGCGGTTTGCCTCAGGTCCTCAGTAGTGGGACACTCTCTTTGTCCCTGACAAAACTCCTCCCTGGTGTGTCCACCAGCTCCTGTGAATTCTGCCAAGTCAGACAGATGTTGCAGGGCTGGAATTCCACCCTCAGTGGTCAGGTCCTCCCCTCAGGGTTAGATCCCCCTGCACCGCTGCAGTTCTCTGGGTTGGCTCACTAGACCCATTGACCTTTCTCTCATTGGATGTTTGGCCCTTTATTCCAGAGTCCAGGTGACCAGCCTTTCCCTGCTGAGCAGCCTGTGACCGGGTCACAGGACATACCCACTCAGCGAGATCCAGCATCTTTGCAGTGCACCAGGAGGGCATGAGACACAGCCACCTGTTTAGGTCCTATCGCCGCTTCCCGTTCCAAACTCCCCATTGGCATGGGTTGGAGTTTGGTACTGCTGTCTGTATACATTACCTGGTTGTACACACTAGATATAATCTGCTCTGGAGAAACCAGCTTCTGTATGACCATAGTCACACTGGCTCCTGTGTTTCTCAGAGCCTCAACCTCAGTTCCATTGAGTTTAGGCCTCTGCCGGTACCTCTCCATGATGGGAGGCATGGTGGCCAGGGTTGCAATTTCCACCCCATACAGGAACACTGAGGTCACCTCTGGTAACCCCTTTCCCATCTCTGGGACAATCTCCACCCCTGCACCTACACTAGCAATTCCTGTGGGCTGCCCACCAATGTGGGGTTTCTTTGTGCAGACAGCTTCTCCTCTCGTGTCCTGGCTGATAACAGTCAAAACACTGACATGCCTTCATCAGGTCTCAGAACTTTCCTACTTTATAGGATCAAAGTTCTTCCCCTGGCACCTCTTCCGCTTGAAAGTGGCATGGCTCTGGGTCCCTCCCTCTTGTGGATGTTTTTGAGGGCCTTGTGAGGACTTTTTCTGTTTTTTGACCTTCTTTCCCTTTATCTTTCTTCTGGGAGAGAACCTTTCCTTCTTTCTTTTGGTCACTTTCCAGGTGTTGATTAGAAACCTGGGTTCTCACCCACTGATCAGCTGTCTCCCTGAGACAACTGTGAGTCCACTAGATACTGGCTTAACTTCTCTTGCACACAATGAGACATGATGTGCTCTTTAAGAATTCAATTCTACAGCCCCTCATAAGTACTCACTTGATTACCCTTAATCCATTCCTTTAGTTCCTTTACTGAGATATCTACAAATTCCACCCAGGACAGTGTGCTCACCTTCTGGGTGTCCCTAAACTTCACCCCCATACTGTTTTGGGAGTAAGACCACTTTATTTATTTTTTTACTAAACATTGCTTCATGTGGGAGTAAGATTTTCCTCATCTCCCTGTAGGATCAGGAGTCTATCCCTCCCAGCTACTGGGATCAGTTCCCACAGGAGTGAACCCCAGCCCTATCAAATGCAGTCATCCATTTGTCAATATCATCCCCCTTGGTTTACATGGGAATTATTCCCTTGGGAAGCCCGGTTTAGAGCTATATTCCCTTGGAAAGCCTGAGTTTAGACCTACCCCACTGTGCACCTCAGTACCACCTTATTCATTGCCACCATTTCTTCTCTCTCTTCTTTCCTTGCCCACTTCTTCTTTTCTAGTTCTAGATTCTCCTTCTCTGTAGCTAGGACTTCCAACTGATCCTCAAGCTTTCTCTCTTCAAGGGACAGTTCTGGTTCCCTTGTGAGGGAGCCTCCCCTCCCTTTAATAGCCGAAAGTGTTAACCTAGCACCAGAAGAAATAGATGAGGTGTTATCCTCCCTCCTTGAGGTGGTTGAAGGAGATCACCCTCCCCAACCTTCTCTGGAGCTGTCTGTGCCCAGGCCTTAATGGACCTAATCAAATCTGCCTTTGGGATCTTATTGCTATTAGGTAGCCTCCTGGATCTACACTGAACCCTAAGCTCAGCCAATTTGAGTTTATTCAGTTTAGCCAGATCCAGCTCCGGCTCCATGGTATCCTTAGTTTTGGGTCACACAAACTTTGCAATCAGAAATAGAACAAATTTGGAAAAATCAAAAGAATGGATTAAAAATCAGTTTTAGTCCAAATTTCAAAATCAAAGGGTTTTTTTTTAGTCATTTTAGCGGATATTTACATATCTTAACTTACTTTACTGTAAGGTGTAATTCAAACACAAATACATATCCTCACCATTGAACCCCAAATATGTTGGAGGCTGGGTTTTTGGTATGGATAAGTATGCACCTATCACTAGCAATAAGGCCAACACCCCAACATAAGGTCCAGGCAAGGTCTCAATACATTAGCTCCTGGCTCAACCCTTGGTAGCGAGCTTCAAGCAGGCAGGCTTAACGTGGGAGACAGGTGTCTAAAGCAGTTGGTTGAATACACCAATACAGTAAATAAGTAAAACACAACACACAATAAGAATCCCACACCAACGTCACTTTAGAGGTGCACTTCAGAGGTGTTGTAGTGAAACGTCTCATGGGAGTTAAGGCGGACTGCTTAGTTTGGTGTGTCACGTAGTTTCAGGAGTGTATACCCTCAAAGTGGAAAGTAGCCAGGCAGGATTCCCCAGGTCATGCGAAGGTGGTATGAGGCTCTTTGCACCAGGATGTTTAATTGAGAATTCCAAACTCTGGTCCTGACTGTGGAGATGTGGAAGAGCATCCATCATAGGCATGTTTCAAAGGCACCTGAAGGTTCTTATCATTGAAAATATTCCTTTCTAGAGCTTCTCCATCTGAATGGCCCCCATGTTGCTGTTTCTATTGCTTTTCAGGGGCCGATACCGAGGGGTCTAGTTTATTTAACAAGCGATCAGGGCTGCCTCCCATTCATCTGCTTGAATCGTTCCGTTTAGGGATAATGCTCAGTCTGGTCAGACGGTTTTCAGAAATATGTTGGTTCTTCTGTACAGCCTTTCATTTTTCTTCTTGCTTCTTAAACTTATAATATCCTAAGAATGGAAGGAGTTGGATACGAGTACGAGATAATTACTTAGCTCTGTAATGTTGTCTTAAAAGTACCGCAAAATACCACTTATCTCTCCCTCTTTTGACTTTTTAGAGATACTCCAACTTGTGCACAGTTAAAGATCCTAGGTGTGGACCATGCACTTGTGGTATTTTAGTGGGGCGCAGACACAGGAGAGGTGCACATGCAAGCTGGGCCCTTACTAGGACTGGGCAGATGGGTGGTTTTCTTTGCACAGTGAATCCAGGGAATAAGTTACATTCTCTGAGTTTCCTTGTAAGTGTGTTGACCAAACACACAACATCCATATCTGAGAGGACGAGAAACGGCACTTTTATAGATATCGTTTCATATTAGGGTGATATATAAAGGATCTGAATTGCTGTCTGATTAAGCTCTCAAATCACAATGTGACAGTGTTTGCGGAGAGCACGTGCTCTCCCCAAACATTGTCACTTCGTACTTTGAGAGCAATAACTCAAGGAGGTTTTGAGTCAAAACGTCAATTTTCAGAAATGAAAATGTAAGCTTGGTGTTTTGTGTTTATGCGCCACAACAACTGGAAATTGCGTGGTTCAGTCCCTTCTGGAGATCTCTAGTGCACAGTCCCAGGGCCCCACCTCCATCTGCCTGTCGAGTTGATGTACACATTGGACCTCGGTTGCTGTTCACCCAGAGGTCGTTCAGTTTTAGGCAAACGACATCAAGATTATTTTAAAGTTTGATAGCTGTCCCAAGCAGTAAACTAAAGTCTAGTGAATGTCTAGCTGCCACTTAGTCACGGATACATCACAGCTTGTTGTATCCTAACAATTGCCAAACCAAGCTCCTGTTTGTCAGCGAGACTTACCTGAGCAAAACACACAATTCAGTTGTTTCTTTGGGAAAAGGTTATATTGTGTTGGCCAACCTAGGAGCACGCGAGTGAGCGCATGGCCGTGAAGACACTGGGAGCCGAGGACATACACCCACATAGTTTGTTGCTGCACAGAGCCATCCTCCTGACCCAACAAGTCTTAGGCACATAGTAGGTGAATAGCTTAGACTAAGTCAAAAGCCTCTATGCTGGAGCCAGAAGAAAACAAAAGCTACCTGCCCCCACTCCTAGACTGTGCTGGTGAAACTTATTGCTCACCTTGGTTGATGGGATTACATCTCCAGTACAAAGCATAATTTACACTGGTTGAAGACGGGACAGAGTCAGGCTTGAATGCTCTATCTAATCCATACATCAAGCACACCAGTATTGGCAAACCAAGCTGCTCCTTTCACAGAGGAGCAGAGCCTTGGCAGCAACTTTGTCTTGGTGGAGTTTCACGTCTCAGACCTAAATATGGAAGCAGCTACCTCTGCATTGTGGAGGTGAGACATGTCTCCTTGAGGCCTGTATGCTCCCTGTGCCAGCCTGTTCTTTGTTAGCTTCTGCGGACATGATCACAGGCAGTTAGCGCAAAGCATGAAGGGTGCTATACGGATCTGCTTACTTAGTCGTCTGTTTTGTGTTGCTTATTACAAAGGTTACATAATGAATTCAGTAAATCAAGCAATGTCCCCATGTAGAAGCTGTTAGGGTTGAACTCTTTTTTTACCCTCATTATCACAAGAAACTTTACCCCTAGAGCTGCTGGATGACTTCTCTCTTATCTGTACAGATAGAGGTTCCTCAGCAGAAAGACTGAGGGACATAATATTGGCGGATGTGTTACTACGTCACAACCGTGATGGTCATCCCCTCTGCCGAAATCTAAATCCCATTATTGCCTATGGGCCTTAGATTTCGGCAGATTGGATATCAGTCAGTGTTGTGACGGAGTAACCCATCTGCCAATATCTAAATCAGGCCCGTAATGCCTTATCGACCCTATGATTCACCTTTTAGAGGTAAGATGAAGTTCAGATAAAGTATCTTTAGTTGAAACAGGCATTTGATTATAACCTTTCTTCACATGACTTCTGAAGTGTGGAGTCATCAGAATGAGCCCTGGAGGGTACAATCCAAGCGTTGAATGAACTGTAAGAAGCCTATCCATCTGAAGGTCAGTCCAGCCTAGGATTAAATGACTGAGCTTCTCCTCATTCCCATTGGAGCACCAGGAACTCCATGCCAATGGCTTGGGATTCTGCATCTTTAGGAAAGGGCAAGAAAGCACTAATGCAGCCATCTACATAAATGTGCCGTCAGTTACCAAGCAGAGGCAGTGCTTAGCTCCAATCCATAGGATCCTTCTTCGTCAATGATCAGAAAACCATATTATGAAACAACATCTTTCAAATATGTTTTCTTATAGACTTGAAATGTTGTGTGAAAGAGGGAGGCCTTGATTAGTCTCAGTTTAGCGACAGTTCATCCAGGTGAGGGTGGGGGCACAGATTGATCAGGCACATCTCTGCTTGGACACCTTGTGGGGTTAAAGGCAGTAAAGGGAATCTTGTGTGTCTGAGGGCCTTTGTTAAATGGTAATCCTAGATTGACAAAGCGTGTATAAAGGAATACGCTTTGAAATAACCCTCATATCTTTGTCAGGCAGTGTCTCTTCTTGAGAAGCAACAGTCTCTGAGAGCGAAGCTTTGCATTGCCCAAATCTCAAGGCAAAATCCAGCTCCGGTTTTGAATTGACCTACAAATTTGCATCACATCTCCAATGAAATTCATGACACTCAAAGGTTTTTCGTGCATATTCTTTCTGGATGTCCTGAATAGGCTTTTACTTTCCTTTGCTCCTAGACACAGCCTCACAGTAACTATTGTGCATTATATTCCAGGAATGGATGGCATTGAGGGATGTGTAGGTTGTGAAGCTTGGTGGGCGGGTGGGTAGCATGGATGGATAAATTGATGGTTCGCTGGAATTGTGTGGATTAGAGTGCTGCGGATTGGAATGTGCGTATTCGATTGACAGATTATTGGATTCGATTGGCTAGAGAGACGATTGGACTAGTTGGATAGATGCTTCAAATGGATGCAGTTATGATCGGGACGAATAGAAGGGTTTTAGGGGCGATTTGCGATGGATATATTGACTTGGATGATTGTAAGGGGTGAATGGAAGGAATATGGGACAGGCAGGTAAATGTGGATAGATGAATGGATGTATGAACAGATGGATTAATGGATTTGTATGAGTGGATGCATGAATTCAGATGGGTGGATGAACAAATGTATTGCAGTGGATTGGGTTGGTCAGTTGACGTGTTTGGGTGGAAAAGAGGAGATAGATTTTCTAGACTGGACGAGAATAGAAGACGTGGGTTGATGGATGGGAATTGGATGGAATGCATGTTGGTATAATTTGGTGGATGGATTTGGATTGGAATGGTGGATAGATAATATGTAATTAAATTGATAGGATTTCAGAATTGATGGAACGGAATGGAATGTGGTCGGGGATGACCTTCCCAAAGAAGTGGTTATGATTTTTTCGGTCCGCAGACTTTAAACTGATGCTGAGTAGATATTTGCTTTCGATTGCTGTAGATGTGTCACTGGCATTGTTCTGGAACTTCGACAATGCGAAGTAAAACTTTATTTTTCTTGAAGAATGTGCAGCCCAGTTGCAGATGATCCTGAATGAGATACAACCGCGAGACACAAACGATTACTTCACCCAGGCCAGGATTCTGCAGGAACATCATGGATCAAATTCTAACAAACCGGGAGAAGGCAATGAGCCGCTCGAGAACGTGTGCACAGACATGGCAGGTAATTTGAACAAGCTGATTTTATGCACTGAGGCCCAGTTGGCTGCCAAATCATTTAATAAATGTCTCTCGGCATAGGACAATAATATTAAAGTACCATTGGCGCTTTCCTCAGTGTCGGTTAAATGTGTTTTCCATCCCGCTGAACAAACTGCATAATCTCTTTCCAGGATGTCGTGATTCATCTTTAGCCACGTGGTGGCGCTGTTTCACTACTATTCTAATGTCTCTTTCAACAAACAGGTTTGGAGCGTGTGGGCATTAAAAATTGGGGTTCTGCTAATTTAACATTTCTTTCCCATGTTCACTGGCATGCCAAATCATTACCCCCATCCCCCCTTACAGGTGGAGTCTGTACTGAAATCTCATCTGCAATCGTCACTACCTTGACCCCTTGTCACTACCTTGACCCCTCTCTCCAGGTCTGGTAAGGGCAGCTGAGCTCAACAACAGTCAATTACGAATCAGCAGCAGGTTATTCTTCGTATTACACCAATGGTGTGGATCAACTTCTGGCTCGATCAAGGACACATCCATTCTCCCAGCTACATAGTTAGGTAAACATTTGCCTCCTCGACAGCACATCCATAACACATTGTATTCATGCTTCAAATTAAAGCTGCTTCTGCACATTAGAAGCCTCTTGATCCCGTCGTTCACACACTATGACTACAGGCCAGGCGGTATAGTTGCTAAGCCTTTGCAGCCTTAATATGATATCCATATTCTCGAGATAATATTTACATGAGATATTGATTTAAAACTTATTACACTCCCATATACATAGAATGACGTCAGAGCTACTTAATTGGCAAAGATGGCTGAAAACAGAGCAGCTATGCAAAAATCAAGTATCTGACAGCCCAAGCAGAACAAAACAAACAGCAGTGCCCTTTGGCACACACACCCATGCACATAATACCCCCTGCAAAGTCATAGACCAGATAGTTGGCCGCCATTCAACATAATTTGGACTGGGCTCTTCTGACCAGATAGAGCACTAGCAAGTATGACTCACTTCTCAACATTTCAGACACACTCCAATACAGTTTACAGTTTCATCAAAGCACTTCGGATGTTATGAACAATTACCCAGAACCGGGTTAAACACCCAGAAACAGGATGCGTTACAGCACCCTACAAATGTTACTAAGCACTGTAGCAAGGATGCTTTGGGGCACAAGGCCAGCATGTGAAATGAGCCCCATTAACTTCCTGTTTGGTAGTTAAAACATTTCTGATTGGGGTGCACAGGGCCCCAAAGCCACTGCGCCTTCTGCACCACCTGTTAGTAGGCACTAAGCAATGCACATAACTTAGCTGCTCTACACCCCCCGTTTCCCATCTTCTTACACCATTAATACTCATTCCCTGAGCGACATCGCCTTGGTTTCCAGCACTTCTGCTTCTCATTCCTTCAGTGACATCACTTTTGCTTCCATCATCTTTCCCTCTCGTTCTCTGACTCCTGTCACTAAAGCGTCCGTCACGTCTCCTCTGCCATTCTCCTACATCCATCGCTTAGGTGCACAGATCAAGCTCCCCTTTAATGTCTCTTCGCTTCCTCTTCCCTATATCTTTCCCTGTTTTCTTGTCAGCTGACTCCAGTCCGTTTCCACCGCTCTCCCGTTTTATTTCATCAGTGTCGCCTCTTCCCCCGCGCTCTGCTGTCTCCTTCCCATCGCATCTCTTCACTCATCCGGCGCAGCCCTGGCCCTCCCCGCCTCACCCTCGTCCTCGCCATGCATTCAGCAGCTCCAGCCCCCCCCCCTCTCTTGTGTGACTCCTGCTCTCTCAGGACCCCTCTCTAGTGCTCCCCGTCTCAAACTCAGATTATTTTACTGTTCCCTTACCCCCCGAGTCATTGTGGCCTTTACTTCTTTCTCTTTCCATTTCCTATCGTCTGAGAAGTCTTTTCTGTTGGTATTTTTCTCTAGTTGTCTCCGTTCTTTGTTTATTGCACATCTTGCATTTCTTTGCCCCTCTCTTTCACCCTCGCTGTTATAGTGTCAGCCTATGTACCTCTGCCTTTGTTACTTTTTTCTACTAGTTCTTCCCGTCCCGATCTCCCTCCATCTCATAGTTTTCTATCATTATTTGTATTTCCCTCACTGTTTCCCTTGTATCTCTTCTGCATTCTATCTTAACTTTCTTTTTCACCCCCTTTAATCATTTCTCAGTCGCTGCATAGCCCCCCCCCCCCTCCCCTTGCGTTGCATCCACCCTCCTTTCTTTTCTTCCCTGTCACCGTGTTGGTTTATTTGCTACTACTCGTCCATCAGGTCGGGTGACGTTAACGGAGGCCACAGATCTCACTTCGACATTTGCAACAGGTTGCAGTAATAAGGAGAGAAATGCAAAGATTTCTCAGGACACACAGCAGCGTCCTAACTCGCAACAGGTATAGCTTAGTTAACTGAATGTCAGGATTCATACTCACAGGGAACAGGTACCGTGGAAGGAGGGCTGCAGGTCTAGTATAAAACACGCTTATAATGCAAAAGTCTTATCCAAAATAGTGAGCTAGCTCTGTCACAGCGCAGAGACGCAGAGCTTCGCATCCCCAGCATGCTGACTCCTCCCACATTCCCCAACAGTTCTGTGGTTTCCTGACATAAGCAGTGGAAGGAAGATGAACGTGACAGACACCACACCCTCAAAGTGTTATTAGCCGGCGATAGACCTGGAGAAAGATGCAGCCGAGGAGCTCCTGCATGTGGAGTGGGTCACTTAACTCTGGCTGTGCTGCGCCAGGCACGAAAGGGAGGCGCTGTACAGGTGCGAGAGGGCCCCAGAGGCTTGCTGTCACCCAGGCGCAAGAAATGGTTGCAAGTTGGCGTTCACTAAACGCGCTATATGTCAGCAAAATGTGTGTGAATTCACAAGCCAGCGCAGGCAGCAGTGGGAGCTCCCCTCCCCATGGGCAGGAGCAGGGTTGTACCAATGTTACACCAGGTGCGGTGACATCGGGCCCACAAATCTGAGGGACCCCCATTATTGCTGCATGTTCCTACTCCACCAGCAGTCGGGCCAGTTGTGTGGCTTCCACTAAGGCGCGTGGCACCCTTGCTACGCCCGTGTGTCTATCACAGAGAACTGAAACGAGACTTGGGCGGCACAGTGAACGCCCACCTGACTCAAAAAGAGAAAGTCACGAGTAGCAGCTGTGTTCGCGCCTCTGACTGGATTTGTACAGCATGCAAAGGAGCAGAGCAGGCCTCTCGCCAAGCAAGGGTAGGATGGCACCGGCCGTGCCGTCCTGTTGCATAGAACCAGCTAGGGTGGTGGGAGGTGAAATGTGAGCCCGCATCACCAGAGGTGCGGCTGCTGTGTGACACCCTCTCGCAGGCTTATCAATGCACAGATAATGCTACGAGTGCCCAGATGTGCCCAGATGTGTAGCATTTTTGCTCAAAAAAGCTGGGATTGTCTCATGGTGTTGCTGCACATGATACAGTCCACTTAGCCATGTGCAGAGACATACCACAGGCCCCTGGGGCGCATGAGGGATCTTAACGTTTCAGGGGGACTCCAACCCTCCAGGGGGGCCCCATGGAGTCCAAGGTCAATGAATATATATGAAATGTTTGAAACTCATGGGCCTTTCTTCGCATTGTGCAGAGGGGACCAGCATTTTGCATTACACCACTGTTGATATGTATGTTCGTGCAACTCTCTGAAAACACTCAAGGCACTGATCCTTAAATGTGGTCATTCACCTGCTGTCCCTGCGCACAGTTAGTGTCAAACCTGAACCAGATGCAGCTCGGCTGCCAGCAAATCAGAACTCGGCAGAGGGCTTTGAGGGATTTAAAATACACCCACGCCCCTGCTCTACATCTCTCCGTCATAGCGAAACCCGCGCGACACGTGTGTGCTGGGGCTCTCCTAACTAGTAACATTCCTTCAGTAGTGTTGTATGTTTGTTACAGTGCGCGGGATAACCGGTAACTGCAAGCATTCTGCAAAAAAGTGGGGCCCCTTCTGATTGGAGTAGCGGGTGGGGGGGGTGGGGGGCCTCCACCGTCCGCGTTACGCCTCTGCCTTTGTTGTAGGTAATGGGCACTTAACAGGAAAACACTATCTGCCCGTGTAAGGGTAATGTATTTAAAATGTATTTATTATTTATTTGGTGAGTAATATTACGTTAAGAATGACAATCTGAAAACGCAAGTCGCCAAGCAAGCAGTGCCAATGCTCCCGACCCGTTTTCAAATCACATTTATCTGTAGCTCTCTTATCAGGAGGACCCGGCCCAGCCCCCGATGGCGGCCGGTAATTTTATGAGGTACGGGGTCGAAACAGATAGACAGACACACTCACACACTCACGCACTCTCTCACTCTCTCTCACACACTCTCACACTCTCTCACACTCACACTCTCTCTCACACACACTCACACACTCTCTCTCTCACTCACTCACACACTCTCTCACTCACTCACACACACTCACACACTCTCTCACTCACACACACCCACCCACAACTCTCACTCACAAAATACACATACATGCATAGACGCCCGCACACACCAAACATACAAAAAACCCATAAAACGTACCTTCACTGCAGCTCTCCGGGAGGGAAGCCTGGGAGCTCCCAGGAGGGCTGGTACTACTGCCTTCTAGGTCAGCCAGCGAGGGAAGGCAGCAGTCCAGTCACAGAGTGGGGTGGGGTCAGTGTGACTGCTGACCTCACCGCACTCTGAAACGGGGTGTCACTGATTGGCTCTGTTCACCCTGACAGCCTCTCTTGACGTCAGGAAAAAGGTGGGGACGTGGCTCCTCCGCCCATGTGGACGGGGCTCTGCTGCCAGCTCCAGAGACCCTCTTTTTCCAGATGTCACAGGTTCTGAAGCCAAAAGCAAAGTCCTCACCTCTGGGTCTGTCCAGCTTCTCAGGTCTGGAAAAGTGTTGATCAATTTATAGTTTGCTAATCAACTGCTGCTGTTAAGGTGAAACTATCCTAGCAACGGTAGACATTGGTGATGCAGGGCTATAGCCCAGTCTAGGGCCTCCAAGCCTAAGCCGGGGTAGTGTGCAGTGAGAAGTGGGGCCTGCAGGCGGACTGGGGCCTGTTGCCTCCCAGGCAACCCCCAGCAGTTTCAGAGCAGCTTAATAAGGACCCAGACCTGAAAAGAAAAATAGCAGCAGCAGGGCTTCCACTTGGAAGATCTTCGCAGAACCACAGAAGCCCATTGTCCTCACCTCCTCAGGGTTCCTGGCAAGCCCGCTCAGCCACACCTTGAGAGGTAAGGGAAGCGCCGTCCTGTGGACTTTGCGGTGTGCGGAGAGTGCAACCCTCCTCATCGAACTATCACTGGAAACCTTACTTCGAGAACCAAATGTGGTTATCAGGTGTGACAGAGTTTCTTGTGGTAATAGTGCATGTTATATGCAACACACGCCTAGCAGAACTAAACACATTTACACCTCATTTTAGAGGATTAGGCCATTTCTAGGCCTAGGGCTATAAATATGGACCATTTGAATGGTCATGCTATTCAATTGTATGTTTGATAACTATGCTTCTAGTTAAGAAACCCTACATTTGCTTTTACTGTTTCTGTTCAAAATAACACAACAGAGAAAAAAAAAATCACCTCCCTGGCTCAAGCTTAGTAACAATGGCTTCAAATGAAGATTGACTTGCAGAGACCCATCTTGGAAGCAAGAAGGCTTTAGTAGCGTTAGCTTTCCTACACCTCGGCAAAAGGGCATTGTTTGCACCTATTTAGCAGCAAAGTGGGCGCTGATCGCCAGTGACGTCCTTAGGGATAAAGGTACCAGTCCAGGAGTGGCATTAGAAATGTGGACCTGTTTTTTTCTTTTTTGGGGGCGGTGGGGATGGCGGGGAGGGGGAAGTTGCTGAGGGTCTGAATTGCGACTCCTCGCCCAAAGATGGCATGATGTATGTGAGCAAACTAAATCTATCGCCTTAATTTAACTTTATCAAATTAAGATAGTCATATAAGTTAGGTGGTTGACAGTAGCTCGACAGTTTGGGCGATGGAAGTGATTAAATATGATTGGGGCTTACCGAACATTCACAGTCATTTTCACATTATCTGCTGCGTTGTTGATGGTGACGCTGCTCATTGTGATACACGTGATAACTAGACAAATACTGCAAGATAAATAATCATACGATAGTAAAACACCAGTCGTTGTTGGTGCATACAAGGACACGGCTTCATTTATCACTATCTGCGGATAACATAATCTCTGACAGAATCGTCTGGCTCCCACCACTCTCCGTCCACTAGAGCACAACTCATCAGAGAAGGCCTAGGGGTTCACCTGCCAGTTCTTTTCTCCCAGGAGGTGCGTTTCTCCTTATGGTCAAAGGGAATCTCCCAGGTGTGACCGCACGTATGTTGGCGTGAACACTAAGAGGTCTAATGCATTGCTTCTTTTTCACGAACTTCGCAGCTCTGCAGTAAAACTAGACACACCTGATGCCCACCCCTGCCTCAAAGGTACCCTTGAGCTAGCGACTGAAGCAGAGAGGCACTGACAGGAAACAATGTAAGCTCACTCATCATGTCTCTCCATCTCTACAATGTCAATATACTGGGGAGGCACAAATCCGCACTGTGCTTCCCTCCTTGTCCTGTAGCACCCACAGATCAGGCGACAGGCAGAAACAATTCTTTCTGTGTAGTGCAAGCAAGTAAATCCATGCAGCCAGGAACACCCATGTCCTTCCGCTTGCCCTTATTAACAAATCCATTGGCTGCTTCTCATCAGAATCGAGGCAGACATCGGGTCCTATCAGGAGCGGGCTTGCTATGTGGCCTCCAGTTGACCTCCTATGTGTGTGTGTGCCCAAGGCGAGGCCCCGTTGTGGGTGTGTCGTGAAAAACACCTCCTAGTCCACCTCAATCTGTATTTACCGGTCTAGCTTGATACCGCTGACCATTGTATTGCCTCAAACCCGATACTGGCTGCCACAACGATGGCCAGGCGAGATGTCCACAAAATTATGAGCACCTGACCAACTGGTACCACCCAAGGCTCTGTTGTGGCACAGTACAGCACTGCGAATAGGTGGCAAATCCATATACTGGGCGCCCTGGCATAAGAAAGGCCTGAAAAGAGTGGACCAACTCTTCTGCAATGGGTGCCTCAAAAATATCCCCAACACTGCAACTGGATGGCATCCGGAATGTGGATAACTGGTAGTTTCGCCAGTGGACCAACTGCCTGTGCACCATGTTCGAACCCCTGTGAGCGGATCCTTTCACCTCTCCAGTACTCCAGATGCAGGGGCAGTTTCAGAGGGCGGTGTCTGGATTGTATGACGTTATAATAAAGCCCGTGCACTCAACTAATGTGGCAGACGCTTATTGGCAGAACTATTTATTCCCCGGAGCACTGGGCAACGCTCCTCTTCGATCATGACAAGGTCTTTGAAACTCCAGATTAAAGTTTCTTTACTTTAAGCTATTGAATGACTGGTTCTGGTCCCCCTGCAGACTAAAAAGGGCCAGGGTTTTGGCCGATGATGTCTGCTGGAAGGGTAATGTAGTGTTGCTACTGATATCAACATATGTCTTATCTTCTGTACCTGCAGAGCCGTGGAGTGCAACAGGGAGAGGTGTGTGGGCATCCTTGCACATCTATACCTCGCAATACCTCCCACACCCCACTTAGCCATTTTTCATGATATACCCGAAATCCTAGATCTGTCTACCCTCACTGCCCTCCCTCACACAACTGCTGATTGGCAACATTGCTAGAGCTAAAAAAAAAAAATCTGAAATATGCATCCTGTGTAACTGATGCCAGCCCTCCGTCCCAGCATGCACAGGAGTAGCTGACAGCTCCACAGAGTGGCTGCCATGAGGAAACCATGGACCAATGAAATGACAAACTCGATGTCTTCACTCTGGCTGGGGAGCCTGCCTAAATTAAGTAGACAACTTTCCTAGCATCCCAGTCTCCCTGACAACTCCCAGCCCCTTGAAACAGTGGTAGATTGCGGTACCCACTACAGTGAGCCTCTGGTGGACACTCTTGCTGACTGGACATCTGCTGGGCACACACAGCTGGGGTGGCCCAGGGCCGTGTGTGCTAGGACTAGCTCTGTACCCCACCTCTTCCACTGTCACTTGTGCTTTTCCTCCACTTCTTCCTTCCTCCCCGGATGATTATCTCCATGAAACGCAATGGCCTTCTCGTGATGTACTCATCGGTTTGCGCTTTATGCATCTCTGTGTTGTACAGTAACTATGATCTTCACAGTAGACCAATTGCTGCTGTACAGTTGTACGGAAACCTACCTGCTTATTTACATACCTGCTTACTCACCTGTGTCCACAACCCAGCTCTTTCAATAAATGTAGCAAAAAATGAAAACAAATCTATTGGATGACATAGGTTTTTACGGGACGCAGCCGGAAATGAGGTGATAGGTTGTGGATCCCAGTGTCAAACATGTCAGAAGCTCTTCGTGGGCCATCACATATCTGGGTTTTAGGGTTCTCCTTGCATGAAAGAATTGGGCTCAAAACTGTAGTTATGATTCTCAGAGCAATAAATGGCGAGACCCATTAATCTGCACCATGCAGCAATCATTCAGACAACCAACCGCATCTTGATTCCAGACGTCGGCATATGAAAGCTCTGCCCTCCGTGCAGATAACCCAACCAATATATTCTCCTACAACACGCCATCCAACCGTGTGATTTCTGTCTACCCTCAAAAATCAATGTTAGCAATTTGTCATCTCTCGGAATTTCCCAAACAGAAACCTTACATCCACCCCCTTCTTAGGGTCGAGCCTGCGAGTGCATGCGCCAGCACATGCGTCTCACTTGCGAGACTGATTTGTTACATAAAGGGCTTGGAAGCACGTCTGTCGCTCATCATTTGTTGGTTTGCGTGGCACTCTTCCTAATAGCCTCGTAATTCGTCAAGGCATGCCTGGCATCATTTCCGTTTCTCTGTGTGGAGCAGGGATCAAGCACTAATTGATTCAACTTAATTAGTGCCCATCCGCTGTTCCCGACGTGATTGAGATATTATTTGTTCTTTTTAACTTTGAGTACTCTGCAAACAGAATGCATCTGACTGTCAGGAGAAACAAAATAGCAAAGTTTTATTTTTTAAAGCTAACGTTTTCATTTTGGCAAGTCATCTTTTCTCAGTTTCCATGCATGTTTTCTTTTGTTTTTACTCGTGCTGTCGTCAAAAGAAGACAATTTACTTTTTCTAAATATGCGAAACCTATTGCATTGCAAATGCTTGTTTTTAATGGTTGCGACCACCGGAACGTGCTGCCTTCATCTGTCTTCCAAGTTATTTGTGTACATCGTTATTATGCAAGTTTACACTACTATGCATGTCTTGATGTGGTTTTGATTATTTTGCATTTTATTTTACGATAGGGTCCACGAATGTTAACATGTTTATGTGTTGTTTACCATTTATTAATTTGCTTCTGGCAAGAGAATTGGGAACATTCCTGTTTTTTGTTTCTGGTTCTTCTGGTGTTTATGTACCACATTTCCGTTCTCATCAGCGAGATTCCATGCAAACATTTGTCTGCATTTTCCCTCCTGAGCAACATTTGTGTAGTGTTAATCTCAAAATTGTGTGTGTGCCTCCTTGAGGTCATACATCCGTCCATAAAGACATATCCGCCACCATTTTCACAGCTCCTTGTAAAGGGCAGCTGCCCCTTATAAATCTTATATCTGCTTCTTGAATTTATGGATTTAAATGCTCTGCAAGATCAGCATTGGCCCAGTGCCTTGCTAAAAGCTACCGTGCAAGTGCAGCAGGAGCTTGCTTAAGCCCCTTATTGCCAGTGGGAGGCTCAGAGTTTAAGCCAACAAGTCACCTGGGACCACAAAAGCTATCACTGGAGAGGGGAGGAAGGTGACTCGAAGCACTTATGGCAGTGCAGGAATGTTGATAGGTCATTTATTGGGGCACAGGATTCACACATGGAGACTTAAACACATTATGTATCTGAAAGGTGGTAGATGTACATAATATTGTTAGGGGACATAGGCCTCAGGTTTAGAGATCTTGTGCTTAGGATACTGTTAGAGGTATATATGATCAGCAGACTTGTGAAAGGGCATTTCAGCCATGATTCGAAAACATTCAGCAGCTCCAGATGTAGACTGAAGAGCGCAGGCAAGGAGGAGGATCTGTGGCACTAAGGAAAGCCAGAGGTGTAGAGGATTGCCTTTGGCTGAAGGGTGACTTGTCATTTAAAAAGGATGCGAACCAGATGTTTGTAGTTAAAGTAAGCAGTAGGGGCTTAAAAGCTTCTTAAGTGTCAAGAATTGCCAGTGGCTGTTGCCAGCACTGTCCCCAGTATACAAAGCATCATTGACTATCAGAAGAAATGGCACTTTTGTCCCCCATCCATACCTTAATGCCCACTATGAGAGCAGATGCAATTGTTGGTCCTGGTGCGATTTGGGAACGGTATGGCTGCCCCCTTTTTAACACTTGCTGATTAAAGGTAGCTGACTGTTGGATCTCATGTTTGCACAGTATGTTGGATCAAGTTAGACTTGTTTGTAGCAGAGATATGGTTTGACCAATTTCCACCTAGAATGGGAAAATAATGTTTTTTTTTAAATTGAGTGCAAGTAGATTTTTCCATGAATGTGATTGATTTTGAGGCACTGAGTTTTTGTGATGATTTGAGTGTGGAAGTTTTGGAAATAAATTAATGGTGGAACTTATTAGCAAGGGGTTTGGCTTTTGGGAGGTGTGTGTTGGCCAGTATGTTCAGACATTAATTTGTTATATATTTATTTTGCTATGTGCATTTTGAGAATGTACCTTTCACATCATATTTTGTTTACCATCTCCATCATACCTTCCTGCCCACCTGTTCTGCACAAAGAGCTCTCAAGATCAAGTCTTTGTAAAATCTTTAAACAACAATGGTTCCCTTGGGAGACGTGTTGTCTGCCTAAGCTTCTGTGACAAACAGACCACTAGTACATTTCATTATATTCAAACACAGTATTTAATTTCTGCATGAATATCTCCAAGTTGCAATAAACGATGTAGTTGGTGCTCCAAACAAACTGTGCTGTGAAAGTGATGACAAAATTGCGCTAGCCTTCCTTAAATAGGAACAGCTTTCCAAAGACGCAGTTGGCAAAGTTTACTGCAACAGATGCAGAATTGAAGTTAAGCCATATACATTCTCATTCGAACCAGAGCCGAAGCGAACAGGCATCGAAAAAGTTACTTGAACATTCATCATCCCTGTGTAGCGAATTGGTTCATTTGTTGTTTCCCTCCAGAGGGTTTCCGCTGTATGGTTATCGGAAGGTTGTATTTGAGTTGTTGGATGGCTCCAAACGCTGACTAACACATTTGTTCACTAGAAAAATCTTTGTAGTGTTATACAACTAAACTTGAATCTTGAGTCTGTTATAGTAAACATTATACTTCTTTGTCAACAATGTGTTTGGCATATTGGCGTTTTTAGGGAACACTAGCACACTTTTGCACTTTTGTCACTCATCACTTTCATTGCGCTGTTTCTTTGGAGCACGTACTATAGGTTGCATCTTGGAGCTATGATTGCAGCAATTAAACAATATGTCTGAATATATTTAAATGTAGCAGTGGTCTTTGTGCCATAGGAGCTTACACGGAAAGCGCTTCTATCAAGGGAACCCCTATTTAAGGTATAAATACCCAGGTTCCTAGGGATATCCGGTTGCCCCATAATTATATTTGTCGATTTCTAAAGCCTTTGGCACATATTAAGCTTGTGGCACATTCAAGAAGAGAGGAAGCTCAGCCACAGTGTCTCAAACAGTAGAATAAAGACAGCTTGTGATCCTTGTAACTTGCAGAGGCCTAGCTTGTCCTACTAGCTGCTGCCCCACTCTGAAGTATGAACAAAAGCGCACAGGAAATTAGATTGCAGCGTTTTCCAAAGAGATGCATTGATTTTGCTTCTGAGTATTGTTGTGGCAAGCAACTATCTTTGTTGGATTTTGAAAAATAAGAATTCTGAGGTTAGTTTTTGCAGCACAGCATACCTCTCTAGCATGGACTCACTTTGCCCCACTCATTTTGCAGGAGAAGAGGCTTGTTGCGTGACCGCTCAGATGGTTCTGGTGTGTTGCTGGAGAAGCATGAAGGAGATTTCCTTGCTTCTGGGAATGCTGTGTCAGCGCCTACCTCTGCAGTCGGGATCTCACGAAGGATTAATTACAGTAGAACAGGTACAAGAACTACTATTTTTAAAGGCCTTTAACATTTCTTCATTCACCGCTGGTACAAAGGCACGCTTGTGCGTCCGCCGAGCCTCACTGTAAGCAGGGGCAGTGTGAACTTAAGGTGCAGCGCTCTCTGTTTTTATTGGGGCACAAAGCCCCCTCGTTTTTGGAAACCATGTATATTTTGATTGATTGCAGAGATCGTGTTCTATCCTAAAAGAATGATAAAAAAAAGTTAGCCCTCATGTACAGTTTCTGCTCCCTCTTTTATTAAGAGACTGTTCAAGTTAAAACACCATCTGGGAACACTCAGAAGGCTTGAGTGCAGTGTTTACAAGAAATTAGCTTACCACAAGCATTTCATTTGGAAATATCTCAGATTTATTATGTTTCTGGTTTCATTTGATGGCCCTTCCTTGCCATATGGTTTCCACAAACATGGTTTGCAGGGTGGTGGGGGAGTGGAAGCGAAATATTGATGTGCTTTTTCTTTCGACTGCTTCTCTCTAGCACCCTTTCCCCCACACACACGGTTTTGAAGATATTCCATTCCAGTGCAAAGTGAGTTAAAGCGCCTGCGGTTGGATATGTAGGTCCAGGATCCCGTGGACCTGCCATAACACTAATGCTAATATTTGCATTCTCACATTGTCCCAGATCATGTCTTCATCTGGCCAGCAGCTGTGCCCCTGCTACTCTGGGCTTCCCAGGTCTAGTGGAGGTGGGTGGGGGAGATGGCAGGATTTCTCATCATTTCACCCACTCATATCTTCCAGGCAATCCATACAGGACTGGATAAGTGGCAGTGAGCTTTGTTAACTGCCCGTGTCACTGGACCTGCAAGCCGCTTTAATAGATGCTTAAAATAAACTATTCTTAACCTACCTGGAGTGGTGCATCTGTTTAACGCTGTCTCTGTAGAGCATCCTATAGTGACACTCAAACAACCAACTGGCATCTGTATGAAAAATGTGCATTAAAATGTGCATATGAACTCTGCACACATTCTTCAAGTCAACGGTAAGCTAATATGGCGAGAGTCAGAGATGTTCACCCCATGTGACCCAAAACTTATGTTCAAAGTCTCGCTAAAAGAATGGACATTCCCAGAGCTTGTTATATGAAAACATCTGTGCTGATGTTTCAAGTGGCTTCCTGTAAGTGCTCATCAGGGTATCACTCAGACTGCTTTGTATCCATGAGAAAACATTTTAACATTGCAGTACAGTGATATGCTCAGTCACTTATGCAGTACAACACGCTTCTTTCTGTTTGTTTAATAATAGCGTTTTGCTGTCATTCATTCAATTCAGTAAGAACAGTTGACAATAATAGCAGCGAGGCTGTCATTCAGTTCCATAAAACGATAAAGGCAGGCTGCAGTCATTAGCTCAGGGTAGCTTGATTCACACACAATGATGTCAGCATACAGGTGCAGGTCTGGAGGAGAGACCGGAAAGGGGTATCACAGGATACAGGTGAGCAGGCCTGGAGCATAGCGTCTTTTGGTGCAGCAGGTGCAGTCACCGGGGCCCTAAAGCCTAAAGGGCCCACATAAATCTGAATATTGCTGTATTTTACAATTCAGACAGCAACCACATGGTCCATTTCCTTACTTGCACTAAGGCCCATCGCACACTGGCTTCGCCACCAGAGCAGGCATCAATATTTCATTCTCTCTGATTGGTGCCTCTAGGTTTTTGTTACCTCTAAAGAAGGGCGATTTCAGTGTTTCCCTATAACAACGTTGATCTCAGTGTCTCACTCACTGCGAGAAATAATTGTTTTTTTCTTTATGTGGATATTTACATGTGCCCGTCCTTGTTAGTGGAGATTTTAGTGTCCTTCTTTCTTAGAACGTGTATTAATTAGGCCTGGGGAGAGTTCATGGTTAGCCAGGCCCGACCCTGCCTAGCTCTTCGGAGATCGGGTGCATTCAGGAGAGGGCGTAGGCAGTGAAAGCTGCCGTTTGAGGCCTCTTGTGCACCGGCCTGTCCGGTGTGCACTGCACACAGGGCAAGCCGGTGCACAAGAAGGCCGAAACTGCAGCTTTCTTTAGCTGCCTATGGCCCTGAATTCAGGTCAGGGCCTGAGTCAGCAAAAGCTGCTGTTTCAGGCCTCTAGTGCACTGGCCTGCCCAGGCCTCTTGTGCACCTGCCTGCCCTGTTGCACTGCACAGGGAGCAGGCTGGTGCAAAAGAGGCTGAATTTAGACCATGGCCATAGGCTGCAAAAGCTGCAGTTTCAGGCCTCTTGTGTACCAGTGTGCACAGTGAGCAAAAAAACGAGGACTTAAATGGGTTCTCTCCCGTGGGGTCCTCGTTGCCAGGCAGCAGCCTGGCTGTCTGCCTCCGTCGACATCTGCGCACTGCAGTCCAGTTATGGGCCACAAAGCGCAAGCACAGACTGTCTGCGCTTGACGGTGCGACCTATGACTGGGCTGCAGTGCCCATGTGGTGAGCTCCCCTCCGCTGGCAGGGCTAGCGGAGTTTTGGGCAAACGTGGAGTGCCCAAAACTCCATTAGCTCTGCCAGCGAAGCAGAGCTTGCCTCCCACCCCTAGTGTTAATCCTCCTTACGCCGTTAGAGAGTATCTCACCTTCTCCATTCAACTGATGGAAAGCGCTGGCATGTTTCATCTTATTTAAGTATTACTAAGCTGTTTTCAATCTAGAGGGAAGTTTTCAGTTTCAAAACAGTAACATCAGCTATATACATCACCTAGAAACATTATGAAGTGCTACACAAAAAGCAGATATTGTTATTATGACCTCCCAATGATTACACCTTTTCTTTCCCTATGTTGGCTGATTTTAATGTCTCACGTCTAAATGAATAGTGTTACAAGTTGTTTCCATGTTACTGGGGCATTCTATTGGATAACTCTATCTGCTTGCATGACAGATCGCTGGGCCCTGAGACAGCCTAAGCAAAGCAGTAGCTGTCCGTGTATGCAGAATTGATGCAGGTTAGTAGGCTCATCAGCAAGTTTCACTCTGGTGTAGAGAAAAGAACAGAAGAGGTAGTTTGATTGACAGCGGCGGCTCCTCCGCTAAGGCGGAGGAGTGTCTCCCCGCTGCTTGCAGCAGAAAGAAAAACAAAATGATAATAACAATCGTTATTATCATTTATTTTTTGCTGAGCCAGGTTAGGACGGGGCGGGGCTAGAGGAAGAGTGGGTTGTGCACCATAAGTGGGCATGTGTGTTTGGCAGGCAGTACACACATGCGCACTTTGCATTTCTCCCCCCGACTGTATTGCACAGCCGGGAGAAGAAAGTGCACCGCTCTTCACTCCTTCTGTGAGAGCCGAAGCAGGCCGCCCACACCAATCACGACACTGCTGTCATGCTGGTGACCGCAACTTTGTGATTGGCTGAGGGGAGTCTGGGAGCCTGTGTGCTTCCTCATGAGGACAGAGGAGACAAACCCATCTCCCAACGGAAAAGTTAAGTGATTTATTATTATTTAAAAAAAAAAATATTTTGCCCGCCACCCACGTTCAGTGGCAGTCACTACTGTTGGTTTATGCAGTCAAAGTTGGAAGTTGCCTTAGCCGCTATGATTTATTTCTGCCTCAGTTTTCAACTGAAATTCATTCTGCCTGTACACGATGAGAGTTGAGCGCTAAGCTGATAGAGTTTGGGTTACTTCATCAAAGCTGGAAGTACCCATTAGTTGCTATTAGCTTTCTTGTCTTATCCCAGTATATATTTTTAGAAGTTCACCTACTTTACATATAATTAGGACGCATGAAGGTGCTGCATGTCTGGACTGGCAGTCTGGTTTGAGAACTAAGGGCCATATGTACAAATACATTTTCCCATAGACACAGAATGGGCAAAACTGCTTGCTACATCTGGCCCCTAGTTCTCTAAGTACAGCACTCATGGATACTTAGAAATGTTTTGAGACAGGAATATTTTTCTCACATGTTTTGCCTGCCTCAAGGAAGCGTACATTTTTGGCTCAAAACCCAGTCTACTGTTTTTTTAAGCAGAAGGGAATTCAAATTAAAAACCATAGGTGGTTCCATGGGAATGCCCAGGGACCACCCTAGTATGCTCCTTTGAGCTTTGAGGCAGGGTAAAGCATAGTGCTATTTTGCTTTACTTTGAGGCTACTTTCCAGTGCAAAACATGTAAGCACTGGAAAGTAAACCTCAAAATCGACTCTTTACACTGCTATGCATTGCTTTTGTGATGCAAACCCAGCGCAACCTGGTGACAGAGTTGACATCTTGTACTTTAGCAATTCTCTGGATAGAAGAGCCACATTTTTAATACATTTCACTTACTCTGTGGTGAAGGCTCTACCTGCAATACAAAGTATTTTGCTTTCCCTACTAGGGACTGGGATTAGACGTGCAGCCAGACTGATAACACACCCAGGATGCATGTTAAACCAAGGTCCTGCGTGAGCAGGGCTTTCAGCCACGTTTATACTGCATAGTGCTACCTTTTACATAGATAACCTGGGTGGCATGGGTATGTAATTGTTTGATATAGTGGTTATCTCATATTGGTTTTGATTTTATGCAGGGTGGGTTTGTAAATTACTGCCCAACTATGGCTGGTACAAGCCTGTAGCTGCAGCAAGCCACTGCTTTGATACAAGTGAGAACATCAGCCCCTGTTCAGGTCATGTATTGTTATCCACTTCCTTTTGATTGGATAATACAGAAGTAGTACTTTAGCGTGATTCGGAAGTGATGAGATCACACACCTCCAAGTGGAGAAAAAAATATGACTGTACATTCAAAGAGAAATGGCAAAGTACATTTCCATCCAGTTTGATTGAAATGTAGAAGTGGGGTATACAGTGCAGTTTGTGAAAATTGTGCATCAGATTTCAGCATTACTCATAGTGGCAGCAATGATTTATTAAAACATGTCAATACACCAAAACAAAATAGTAAATTGTCACTCACTCAGACTGGAAAAATAACAGAAAGGATTGAAGGTAGAGCAATAAAGGATATCAATGACAAAGTGATAAGTGCTTAGGTTTTTTCGGCTTCCTAATAGACGTTAACATACCCCTGGCAGTTGCTGATCACTCTCGTTCACTTTTCAGATTACACAGATTAATGTTTCGTGGTCTACAAGGACTAAAGGCAGTTCCATATTTAATGGGGCTATTGTCCCACACAGTAATGATGAGATAAAGAAAGCCCTGGAGAAGAAGGCATGGTTTAGCCTAGCAACTGACTGAAGTAATGATGTGATTGATAAATATCTTCCTATTTTAGTGTGCCATGGAGATCCAAACGCGGAGCACAAGGTTGCATCGTTCCTTGTCATGCCTTCTTTTGTTGTGGAAGGCACCCGGACCTTGTATGACATATGCAACTTTGTTATCAAAGAAAAAGCTTTATAGTTGTAACAACTGTGCATCACAGTCCTCTGATAACACTATTCGCACAGATGGTAAGCACAACAACCTACTCAGTAAAATCAGGAGTGAACAAAAGGATGAGGAACAAAAGTTATATGATGGTGGTTGTCCTACTCATTCATGCCACTCGAGTGCACAGAAGTCTTTTAAAGCTCTGTCTGTCTAGGTTGATGATATGCACCGAGAAATATATTACCACTTTTAAGAAAAGTGTGAAGCACAAACGTTTACTCAGAGACTATACGCATTTTACTGCGACTGAAGTCAGGAAAGTGATTAGCCACGTTAGTACTTAGTATGACAGGATAAATAAACACCTTGGTTGGAATCCTAGCTTAAAAAAATGCATATTTTCAAATCACAAAAGTTGCCTGTTACCAATGGCAGCCACCAAAACCTCTCCTGCAGGCAGCAAAAAAAAATATGCCACGGACACAGCCCTTGCTAGTAGGTCTTAGAACTCTATCAAAATAGTTTCTGTCTAAGGAAGTGCATGTTATGTAAAATGTTGCCACGGCTGTGTGATATGCTGAAATATAGATCTGTGCACTGCTGTAAGAGTTTGAAACTCATGGTTATTTGAATACATGCATATTTGAAACCTTAATACAATGTAATTGCAAAGAAATGGTTTCTGTTGTGTTCTTATTGTGATGACAGAGAGCACAGAGCCAGACGTGGGTAGCACACCCAGTCTTTGTGATATAGATCCTTCTCTATCACTCGTGTTTGTCTACGTCTGGGGGACCTTGTCCACACCATGCTGTTCCCTGTCTGTCCTGCAGTGGAATTCCCTTCGTTCCCCTTGCTTCTTATCTTTCCCCATCCCCACACAGGTAGTGGTGTCCATTGTCTTGGCTGTGGACCTGAGAGGGCTCTGCCCTGCATTGTCCTAATGTCCCTGCACAATGACACTTTCTGGCAAATCATATTCCTCAATGTCACCAAGTTGAAACGAGTTACTTATAAGACACACCTGCCCATAGTGACTAAAATATAATTTGTTCTCCTAATCTCTTCTTATGACCAACTCTTCTACACCACCCGCTCGCCTCCCAAATGTACACACAGACTAGTACATTTTATGGCACTAGATTTTCACAAAATTTGAAAGCAAAAATATTACTGCACTGTACGAACAAGTGTATCTGCTCTAATTTGCTCTCCCAACCTCATCTTCATCACCAACTCACCTTCCAGGTGTACAGATTTCGCATTTTTGTACTACCAGACCGTCACAAATATTGACTCAGATTACTACAAGAACACAACTAGTCTGTTATGTGGGTAAGAACACCTCTTTGTAATATAATGTCATTTTCATTACCCTCTTGTATTTGTCTCCATCTCTTCTTCGAGGTGTATTGGTTCGTATATTTTGATCCATTAATTTGACTTGTCATAGATTTATGACATTAATACTCTTGACCCAATTCTTGGAAGTGAGCATATTACATTTTACTTACAGGTGTGTGAATGACCTATTTCTATGACAATTTATTTCTTGTAAATGGTAAAAAAAAAAAATCTCCCAGTTACCACTCCGACCCGTTTCGCATTAGTCTGGCCCTTGCATCCACGCATGTTCCTCCCTCCTATCGAAGTTGAAATGTTCGCATGCATGTAAGCCTCACTGACCACACCCCACTGTGTGACGAGTGGTGAAAGTGTGGGGTTGGACACTGCAGGCTGGAAGTATTTGAGCCTATGCAGTATATCAGTAAAAGTTTTAATGATGGTCCGGACCAGCACTGCAGCGGAGTGCACGCTGCAGAACTAACAGCTTTCCGTCCAGTGCCTTTGCAGGGCAAGTCCCCTTACCCTGCTAAAAACCATGGGCCGGATTCCAAACCCTGCCCAGTCGTGTGTCACTTAGGTGAACTAGACGTAACGATCCCCTCATTGGAAGAATCCTTATCAGAAAGTGCAACACATTTTCAGTCTGTCAAAGAATAATACCCAGGTCATTTTACAATTTTTTTCAGGAGTTAGACTGTAAGGAAATCAGTTTTGTTGTCCAAGGAGTGCAGGCACAGGATCCTCCTTCTGTAGGTTAAATGACTGATGGCGTGGACTTAGACATTTCTCAGCTACTTGTGGATTTTATGGCACATTTTACTGGCCAGCAGCACATATATATATATATATATATATATATATATATATATATATATATATATATATATATATATATATCTCTCTCTCTCTCTCTCTCTCTCTCTCTCTCTCTCTCTCTCTCTCTCTTCCCCCCCTCTCTCTCTCTCTCTTCCCCCCTCTCTCTCTCTCTCTCTTCCCCCCCCCTCTCTCTCTCTCTCCTCCCCTCCTCTCTCCCTCTCTCTCTATCTCTTCCTCTCTTTCCCCCCTCTTTCCCCCCCCCATGGCATAGGGAGGAACAGGATAAAACATGTAAAATGCCATGTCCATTAATAATCTGTTTGTCTGATTTAAAATGGGATTGCTTATAAAACATTTTTATCATTTCCTCCTATTTTCATCTGCAAGAGAGATGTGCTGCCATGCCCATGTAACGTCATTAAAAACACATGTAGGCATTACATTCAGTTTAATACTGTATTCAATGAGATGATGTTAGAAATAAAAGTCGGCGAAACCAAGTGACACCGTTTTGTCAACAAATGGCCCTCGCCTGCTTAAATCTGCATTGCTGGGAACTGACCTTGTGTTTGTTGAACCAACATGGGCAGCCTCTTGTGTGGAACACCTATTTGTGCGCCTCCTGACTTGGTGTCCTTTTATGTTTGACTTGACAGAGCAGCTGACGCCAAATCAATTGTGCTAAACAGAAAAGGGGATTTCAGAAATACCCCTGGGAGGGGCGCTTAGGCAGCCCCGGCATGTTGGTTGCCTGGAGTTCAGGGTGCAAGAGGTGTGCTTCCACAGAAAAGAGTGATTGTATTGCTTTTTGGTTTTTTTTTTAAGCGTGTGGGAAAGCTTATGCTCCATACAGCAAGACTGAGTTGGTTACCCTGTTAGGCAAGTGATCACGGCTATATGCCTGATCTGTTTACTATGAAAAGTTCACGTAGAGGCAGTAAGGGTGACACATTTATAAAAAAAAATGTTTCAGTTACAACACTTTTAATAGTAGATTGGTATTTCTCTGTATTAAAGCCTGTGGAGAGGTATTTTTTTATGGAATCCACACTGATCACTGTAGTAGGCAAGATTTTTGGTGTTGCTTACCCCTCAGACGTGCTGGGGTGGAGACGCATATAAGCTCCACCCCTTTGAGGTGACTTCAGGTCCTATCTTTCTGCATCTTCTGATGCAGATCAAGAGCTCTGCTCCCTAACAATGACTTGTGCTAGGGAACAATGTCCCCACCTAAAACCATGGATGTCATTTTGAGATCTCCAGGGGTCGCAACTGCGACCCCTGGCTTGCCCTTCGTTACCCCTGACACTGACTTTGCAACCCCTGGCCTCAGAGGTGGCCAATCCAGTACCAGGAACACAGTGGCAGCTCGTCCTTATGGACTTCAGTTGGGTCCCCCTCTTTGTTTTCTGTCATTTTTTAATTTATTCCCTATTAGTGTAATAAAGATGGAGTACAATTAGCTGGAATATGCCCTTCTATGTCAGCGAAGGTAAGTAAAAAATGCTTTTAAATGTATGTTGTGTGTGTGCTTGCATGTGAGAGTGTGTTAATGTGAGCAAGAGTATGTAAGTGTGAATTTGTGTGTGTGTGTGAGTGAGTGAAAGTGGAGGTCAAAGGGCATGAAATGTTACTTACGCTGCCCCTGGCATTTCAGTCAATATACGTCCATGCCCAAAACTACAGATTTCAAACCATGCTGCAGCTGCTGAAATCAGATATTGGTCAGGAATCTGCACAAGGTGTGCCTCTTGTTTCTGATGGATACTTCTAACTGCAGATTCCTTACATTATGAATACCCCCGGGCGTTATACTGGATCTGTAGATTTTCCTGAGCATTGTTCTTATTCAGCAGCAGGTGTCATCATGTGGCACAGAATCATCTTTGACCCACTCCAGAAGTGACATTAAAGCCATGTGTGTGCCGCACTTGCACAATGAGGTCAGTTGCTATCTTTCTGTGCCTTTGGAAGTGGAACCGGAGCTTGCTTCCAAACTTTTACCTCATCTCTGACAAAGTGTGCAAGGCATATGTCCCCACTGAAGACTACAGGGTTCAAACCTAGTAGGAATTGTCACAAATAGATATATATGCGACTGACCCCCAAAAGGTAGGTCTCTGGAAGCTAGGGTTGTTGTATGACACCAAGGCTATGGATGACTGTTTCCAGATGAAACCCAGTGTGATCTAGGAGTGCAAATCCAAACTCTACATCACTGAACACTGAAGAAACTCCTGTAAGACCCAAAGCCGGGGGTATGGACAAAGCCCTCTCTTGAGGCCGTTCACAAGAAAGACCAGCCTCACATTTGAAATCCCCGGGTAAGTCAAAGTCAAAAATGAAACATAAGAAGACAAAGCTGGATTTCTATCAGTCCTACTGCTCTCACGTAGAAAAATCATGGGGACATTAAGGTGAATCCTGGTCGTGTCCTGTTCTCCTACAAAGTAACCGATTCCACAACTGGTCCGGCTGCAACCCAAGTTTCTCAGTCTGTTGACGATGGCGCAGCAGATAGAGAGTTTTAAAGAAGTCACATTCTTGATCTTCAGCACCCTTCAGACTCCCTTTGCATGCCTTCGGGTCCCACCGATCCAAGGAGGCCTTCAGTCGGGTTACTGTCCCTGGACCTGACCTTAACTGTGTTTGTGCCTCTTGACCCCACTGTGGGGTCCATCCTGATGCTGGGTCCTACGCCCAATCTGACATTGACCCCTGTGCCACAACCCACACAGGTTTCTGCCACGTCGATGCTAGAGAAGGACCCAATTGTTTTGCCTGTCTCTAGGACGAATCAACCATGACCTCAACCAAGTTGCAATCTATACATGTTCCAACACAGTTATGGAACTTTGATCCAGAAAATAACTTTACCACTCCCTCGGAGTTGCCCTCAGGCACTATATAAACGATTCCCAAGATAGTCAACATAGCCTGAGGGATGACACTGGAGATGATGGAGATGATACTTTCCACCACTACAATGATGACAAGCTACTTATGGACCTACAAGAAGCTTGAGCACCTCCTCTGACACCAGGTTGAATTCTCCCTTCCTCCTGAACAGAAGAATCAGTCTCTTTTGCTGTAGTTATCCGGCTTGTTGCCAAAGTTCTAGAATTGCAGTTAAAGATCATTGAGGTCATATCTAATGTACTGACTGAGGTTCTGCAGCATAGGCAGACCTCCATGGAACAGCTTTTCCCTTTCAGCTAGGTTCTGAATGACATGCTGATGTGCACTTGGGCCAAACCTTGCTAAAGTGGCTAGAGACCATAGGCCTGCCTCAGGTGACCATGTCTTCCTCACATAGTATCCCTCGCGTATGAGCCTAGTGGGATCATGTTTTTTTTTATCGGCCCCCGGCTCCTGATAGAAAAAGCCGACTCTGCACTGGGGCACTTCAAAGAAGGCAGGGAACACAGCGCATTCCATCAGCCTTTCAACACCAGTGTGGCAGTATGCCCAGCAAAGCATAGATTTGCAAACCCCTACTCCCCCTGAGCATTGCATCGGACAAATTGGTGCTCCAAATAGCTCAACACGAATACGTCTTGCTGCATATCCTACCCACATGAGACTGGCTTTCAGTGGACCATTTGTCCATTCTGCGACAAGACATACAGGCTCTTTTGCACAAAGGAGCCATAGAGAGTGTTCTGGCATCGGAAATAGGTTATTCCCTTCATTTCTTGGTGCTGAAGAAAGATGGAGGCCTTCGTCCTATTTTAGATCTTCACCCTCTGCAAGAGCCTATTATCAAATCCCCATCCTGATGTACCAGTAGTGCTAGCTAAAGTTCAAGGTCCAGGAGCATTTTCAGTTTTCTGTTTTCTCTTTCAACCTCACCAGTGCCCCTCACATTTTTACAAAAGTGATAGTGGAGGTCGTCGCTGCACACCTTTGGAGGTTGGGTATACCAGTCTTCCCCTACCACGACAAATGACTGTTGAAGGCGGGCTCAGTCAGTTGTGAGCCACCTGCAGGTGACAGTGGATGACTTAACATATTTAGAGTTCTCAATCAGTGTTCTGAAGTCACACTTGACTCCTTTGCAGAGACTCCAGTTCATAGCTGCTGTTCTGCATACGATGCAGTCTCAAGAAGTTCGGGACATTCGGCTGATACTGATGTTTCCTCAGTGGTGCCTTCCTGACTACAGTTGGAACAGTGGCAGACCTACTCTCCCTACTCTGCCCAGACCTGATAGTAGTTTCCACACTGCTGAGTAGGGGAGGCCATCTGGGAGAGATGAAGATCAGAGGACTCTAGTCTCTCGGAGATATGCAGCTCCACATCATAATGCTGGAGTTGTGGACGATTCTCTTTGTGTTGAAGGCTGTGACTGCCACGTGGTCCTGCAATAAGCATAACAGGCCCCTTCAACCTAAACCATCATGCTTTGAGATTGAGTGACACCAATCGACTGAGCTTTTGAGCTCCCTCTTTAAGTCTTGGATGTCATTCTAGCAGCCAGTTATCCATCTGCAAAATCTGTTTATTCTGTACTGTTTGAAGCCCGAATCCACATCAGCATATTGGAGTTGCGGTCCATTTGTCTTGCTCTGAAGTTCTTCTTGCCTTCCATCCCAGGGGAGGCTGGTGCAGGTTCTCATGGACAAAACCATCGCCATGAGGTATTGCACCAAGAAGGGCGGTTTGGGGTTCTGATGTATCACCTGCGAACCAACTGGCAGGGTCCTTGAATGAGCTGGCGGCTTCTGGCAAATTACTAGTTGCATCACATTACGAGGTGGTGCAAGGCGTCTTACAACAATGGAGAGAACTGTGCCTAGATCTTTTCACCTCTGTAGAGAACGCACAGTGTCAAAAGTTTCCTCAAGAACACTTGTTTAGAGATGCTTTCAAGCTAGAATCGAACAAGGGATTCTTGTTGACCTTCCAGCTCTGTCTCTTCTGCCCTGAGTTCCGGAACGACTGGGCTCAAGTCATGCTCATGGCTTAAGCCTGGGCCAGGAGTGTGTGGTACCTGGAACTTCTGGGCATGATCGCCTTCCTCCGATCAGTCTACCTCTTCCAGAGGATCTTCTGTTGCAGCAACAGGGCAGGGTTCTCCACCTGAATCTGTGAAGCCTATGCTTCCATGCGGGGAGAAGGTGTGGCGCCAAGTGACTGTGTTTGATATGAAAACCTGAAGTGATGGATGTCATCTTTGCTGCCAGGCACCCTTCCACAAAATCCATTTATTTGGGCACTGCAACAAGTTTGTGACCTGATATGGCACCTGGTATGGCTCCTAAAACTGATCCTGTACAAGTAAAGGTTTTGTTGGTTTTATCTTTGGCCAAACAGTATGTTTGTAATGAGCAGTATGGAAGATTATTTTTGGCCCTTTTGACCATATTACGTTTACCAGACAATTGTTCTTGTTTGAATCACCTGTTGTGATGAGATTACAAGTTTGACTCAAAAGTTCCTGCCCAAGTCGTTCATGATGCCACAGTTCTAGTAGCCGTGGCCACTGGATTTCACTATATATTCACTTACCCTGTACTGGCAATACCTTAATACATATGTAACTCAGTTATATAAACAAAGTTTGTACAAGTTTAAGATTCTTCTTTCTGTTTTTATGAAATAATAGGTGCAAAAGACTTTGTAGTCCTTGGAAATATTGTCACCAGTACTAATGTGCAGAACAGACTAAATCCTTGATGCGTAGTTTTATCCCAGAATACTTCTGTATAGCCTGTAGTCTCTGACAACTCCACATGAAAAGTGCAATGGGGTCCAACCACTTGACAACAAAGTTCCAGCTGCAGAAAGTAAGTGTCTTGATTGCCTAGCAAGGAATCTCTGAAACTGAACTGAAACTTTATGGAGCCAAATCCAAGATGGTTGCAACCTTTGCAAGACTTGTGAGTGCCCCATGGTACTCTGGGATTTGTGGTTTCTCTTGACTCCATGTTTGCCTTTTGCATTGTACAGTCATAGCAGATGCAGTCCAGTTCAGCAGCCCCTCTATCATTTACACTGAGAGCATTATCACCACTTTCATAAATATTCCAGGCATTGCTGTGCTTAGTGTTAGCAAGTTTAATCTTCTTATACTAACTCCTTGTCCACACATTGGTAGTTTCTGCCTCTGGACAGAGATTCCTTTCTGTGATCTGGATAAGTTGTATGACACTTAAAGTAAACCTTCAACTCACAAGTCCAAATGCAACCTACCAATTTATAGGATGGCAGATACTGACCTTAGAAGGATCCTGAAATGTGAGAAGTTCTAGAAGGGATTGCATGCAGTGATTAAGAAGATAAAATGCTATGTTTTTCAGAAGAATCCTCTTAAGAATTTGAAAGTCATGATAAAACAGAATCAGTATGCATAGACTGTATACCACACTGCAATCCTGCCTCATCCTCCCAAAGTATTACTAGAAAAACTGAGAACCCCAACGTACACAAGGGAAACCAAAAACCCAAGGAAACCAAAAAGTCCACTGACCCCAAAAACACCAAAAGGCAACCTTCCAAATAAATTTAACAGTGTTTCTAAACAATGGGTAAAACTAACTGTACATCAGTGGCATATCATAATAAAGTACTTAAAAGAAAAAAGTGGAAAGACTTCCAACAATCATCACTCCTGACCTCAGACAGTGCCTTTTCAAAGTGAGACGTTTCTGATATGTTGACACTACCCTACCACAAATAACTGCCTAAGCAGGATTGTGGAGGAGATTAAACCTGAAGAGTTTATGAGGCAGTATGTTCAAAAACAGCACCCAAACACAAATTCAATAAATGGCATTTTAAAGAAACAGAATAAAATAGTTAGGAATATAGTGGAAACTAATGTAGGTGTATTGAAATAAGTCAGGGTGAATACAGAAGGCAAAAAGTAGATAACCAAAATGCATCGTAAATCAGTAAAGGGAATTAGCTTAAAGCTCAACCAAATTCAGTAGTAAATGACATGATATCAAGGCAAAAATATTTTAAGTCCATATCGTAGGACGCAGGGCTGAACTGAGAACCCAAAGCAGCCTCAGCAAATTTTGTCAGACCAGCCCCATTGGATGCATTGAGAGTGAGCCTGACCACTACAGTGGAGCTCCCCTCCTCAAACACCCCCCCTCCAAGAAAATTTGGGAAGAAAATGGCAAAAACAACACGTTTTCTATTACAGATTCAATTTTAACACATAGTAAATGATGACCTTACAGTGCACCAGGATTCAGCAATCTTTATTGCGGTTCTTCAGTGACTCCCTCACCATGACCCTCTAATAGTGCCTCTCATCGCTCCGTAGCCCCTCTCTCGCATGTATTTCATTTGTTTTATAGCACCTCTCTTACCAACATAGGGTTTTGGAGCACTTTGCATCACACACACATAAACAGAGAATGAATCATACATGTGTAATCAGTTATATAGAAAACGTTGATAAAGGAGTCTACAAGGTGCAGGATTCACATGTCATCCATACCGGTAGGCATTTTTAAGAGTGCTTGGTCTAGGGAAGCATAAACTCAGATTTCAGAACATAACACAGTGGTTAGGGTTGACTTTTATTATAGCAATCTATTTGTACTCAAAAAATCCCTTTTTTTTTAGCAAAATTAGGATAATGAAAGACGGGGGGGAAAAACATAACTTTCTAACCTGTACCATACTGTTTGCATGCTGCTTTTTGATGGCAGTTCACAGCTCACTGTGCTAGATTAATAATTGCAATTTATGAACTGCCCAGTAACAAAAGGAGCTCTGTGACAAAAGCAGTATCCCACTGAGCTGTGCACATAAACTATTGTTATGTGATTTGCATAGTACATGTTATTTGCAGCAGGCATATTAACCCTCTGTGCTACCTTGGTTGGGTCAAAATCGCCGCTAGACAAAACCCTGATCTCTCTTCACCAGGTACATTAATTTCCAGAGTTATCTTGGCACTTTTATTGTTGCTTGAAAACTGTTGAATACAGCAGTCCTTTTAAAACTTCTGCACTGCTGCAGCGCTGCCCCCCAATAACAAAAGCGCCCACTACCCTTCAAGCCTCCCAGGGAAATGCCTGATGCCTGGTACGGCCATTCGGGCCTTGATAAGACAAACTAACAGTGACTACCTCTAAAGTCCTGAAAGTCTGAAGACTGGCTCACCTCCAGTTTTAATGGCCTATATAAACTCCTTTTCCATAGAGGTCAATGGAAATCTCAGAATCAGCATAATGTGATCAGATCTAGGAATTAATAGACAGACCACAATACAGAATTATCTATAGCCACTATTCTAATAATAGCCCCTAACTTGAATATTATTGTGTCCTCCATTAACATAATGTCACCTGATGCAGCAGTACAAACCTGTTACAAAACAATGAAAGTTGCGCAAGTCTTGTGTTTAGCCCTCCCTAAGAACCATATTAATCCACAGTCACCATTTTAGCACCTGTTTTAGGAACTACTTTTTTCTTTGTGGAAAAGCAATTCACACAGTCGGTCCTGTTTTCACTCACTACGAACTCTGCATCATTTCTGTAAACAGGCCTGTAAATATTGTTATTATCTCCACATTTGCTGAGCATTCAAAGACGGAGATCAAATGTCAGATGCTGTTTTCAGAGGGCGCCTGCTCCATGTCTCCACCACCTCCCTCATTGCTGCTTGTTTTCTCAGCTGGCTCCCTCATGCTGCCCCATTCGTGTTCCTCTGGTTTGCCCTTGACCGTGTGCTTGCACCCACCAGTCCTCCCTCGTTCTTTTTGCTTTCTCATTCCCCTGTCCGTTGCTTGGCTCCACCAGTCGTCCCTATTGTTGCTTGTTTTTTATTGCTCGTTTGCGTCTGTTATTGGGAGGGTCAGATCACTTTCTTTATAAGCTCTGTTTGCACAAATTGCTGCTCCTGGACCTCTGAACTCGCCACTCTCAGTGGATCGCTCTGCCATTCAGAGGCTGCTGAGGATGTATTTCTGAAACTTTAACTACAGCGTCGGCTTGCTGATCGCCTGTGTTTCGGGCATTGACCTCTTAAACCACAACTAGAACCGGGTGAGCACCTGCCTGCTGTTACTGGACTCTGATCTGCTTTAAGTGTGAGTTTGTGGTGAAGTATCTTGCACAAAAAGTTTGAGGAGCAGTCATGCATCTTCTTGTGCCATGTGATTTATTGCACTGTTAAGTTAATGTGATGAAATAGTGGGTGAATAAACCTGCTATGGAAATATCTTTACCTCTGCTGGGTGTCCAGCTTTTTAATTTAAGCAGTCACTGCCGAGATCTTTGTTTTAACCATCAGGTCACAGGTTCAACTCCCGACAAGGCTATGTCAACCTTTCATCCTTCCAAAGTCATTTCAAATGAGTTCCATTGCCCTGGGTGGGGATAACCATTTTTATCACTTTACCCTTAGTGAGATTGTTGATTTTTTTGATCCCCGGCTGGGCTGACTCTACGTTTAATAATGCTAACGTTCATTAAATCAGTAGTGTTGCACTCTATTTATAAAACTTTCATACCCCAACTTTTTAATGTTTTAGTGTTTCGTAAGAAGGACATTATCCTTTAGACAAATGTTTTTTTTTTTTTATAACGTGAAGTGAGAGAGCATGACAAATTGAGAACCTTTTTTCTAGCAAGTTGTTTTGACTACGAACTTGTTTGTTCTAAGTGGCACCCACCGTCTTAGTTCTGTCACTAAAAAAAAAAAAGTGCCTCTTTCATTCTGTATGCACGCTCACACACATGATGGGCATTCATAGGCCAACAGAATGCTGCTACAGCCAATAACAGCTTCATTGTCGTGCCTTTTCTTTATGCAATGCAAGTGGTTTTAACCCGTGTAGTTCAGCATTAACAAAAGGGATATTAAAGCCTCTAGTTCTATTTGCTCAATTGTTTTATTTTCACATAATTTGTGTTTTGCATTGAGCTTGATTCAACCTTCCTGGTAGCAATGTGAATCACGTAACTGAACCACTGAAATAAACTATGGATAAATACCATTTACGTTGCCAAAGGCAAAAGAAAAGTTCTCGGATTGCTGAGACCTATTGGCTTTGCCAATGCTTGTTTTGTTTCTACCGGGGGGAGACCTCTGGTGCCAATGGCTTTCTCCCATACCCTACTTATTGACTATTCTTCTCGCTACTCACACGTGGGAGCCCATATCTGCCCTCCACGCCGGAACCCCATCTTTTACCTGCATGCAAACGCTCCATGTGACGCTGATCTCATTGCCCTCTCTTTTCTTCGCCTTTCCTTTTTGCCTGCTGGCCCTTTCTTTCAACGCTTTTGTTCTGTCGTCATTTCTGCTACAGATTAACTATTTTGATACTAAAATGTACCTACCTCGTTTCAGTCTTTTTTTGTCCCATTTCCCATACATAGTCAAATTAGACATCCAAAGAGAGACATTACGTTCTAGATAATACTAACTCCCGCTAAATTCACGGGCGCTGAGCGTTGATTAAAGATTCCAGTGTGAATGAATGTACTTTGCACAAAATCCACGTTATTATTTGAATTTTACATGACTTTGCAAATCACAATCATTCCCTTACATGGAGCTGAGTTTTCTGCTTACCTTTGGGACTGGAAGCACCTTTGATAATACATTACCTTGGCACAGTAATGTATTATGTTGTGCAAGACACTCGAATATTAACAAGTCACAAGTGTACAAATCTGAGAGGAAATGAATTATTTGTTACAAGGGACAGAGTTGAATAGTTAAGAAAGATGCACTTAACCAATAAGATCTCAAAGACACAATTTGTTCACAATTTTTCTTTTGAATGATTTACGTTTACTGTATATTTGATGCCGATGGGGTTGTGCACCCTGTTTTCCCTTGTTTCTCAGCTACTAACTGATGTGGCAAAAGTCTGTTGTGAGCACTGAATCAGCATTACAACAAGAAAGCACAGCTATTCTGTGGATGGATGTCAGAGGAAGGTCTTTGTAGAAATGCATTACATTTGTTGTGCACGTTATGGTGTGCATGGCTGATATGCAAGATATAGATAGCTGTCCTAACCATAACTTGTGAACTTGTCTTTTTTCAGTTTTAATTTACCATCATAACTGCACTTTAACTTTTCATTTAGTAATGTCTGATTTTTGACTATACAGTGCTGGTGATGGACAGCTCTCATATCTGATATCTTTCGTGTATTTAAGAGTTACAAGGTATAATTTGATGCAGACAACTGTGTATTATGATTTTAGTATTATTGTGTGCCATAACTGTTATATATGCAAGTACATAACTATATAATGCCACAGCGAACTATATGTCAGCCCTTCTAGCTTACGTGCATATGGAAAGCAGTGTACTGACAGAGTTGTTTGGAATTTGTGGATTGTAAGCTGATGATTGTACTCGAGGCTGCAACTGTTTTCTAGGCTTTGTTGCTTGAATGTAGGTGGTGCATGGATCTAGGAAGCAGACATGTTTTTAACTGGCTTGGCAACTGTATGTGCTCTTGGTTGCTTCTGATGTTGGCTGGTAGTGAGTTCCAGAGCTTGGCGGCTTGCACTGACAAAGCAGTGCCTCCTGCGGATTTCTTATGGTAAGGTGGTATGGTAAGTGGCAAGCCTGGAATACAGTGTTCTGTGCTGGTTTGTATTGCCTGAAATTAATTTGTACGTTCAGCGTTGTTTTTCCTTGGGAGATTTTGTTGGACAAAACTGAGTGCCTGGAACTTTGCCCTTCTAGCCATAGGTAGCCAGTGGAGCGATTGCAGGATTGGAGTCCTTTTGGAGGAGTGGTATTTTGCGTGCAGCAAGGTATATACTGTTGGCATAGTCACGCTTGGAGATTGCAAGTGTAAGGATGTCTTGCAGTTTATATTAGTGTGCAAGTATGGGAAGATGCCACATAATGTTTTCATTGTGTAGAAAGTGCTGTCGGAGGGGGCCCACACTCTGTAACAGTGGCGGTGCCCCTGCCAGGCAGAACCTACCACTCTCGTCAGGGGTGGATGATTACACTCACTGTATAACCAATGCTCACCCTGGTGTAGCTTGGCACAGAGCAGTCAGGCTTTTCACGGAGGCAATGTGTAAAGCATTGGCACAGTACTCCCACAATAACTACACTGAGCGTCGCAAAAGAGACTTAACACATGTGGTATGTAAATAAAGATTGTATTCAACACACACAACAGTTAACACCATATGAACATCGCAAACTTCTGGCCATATATCACTCAAGGAAATATAACTAGCAGTACAGCTTAAAATGACATCAGTAGTATGCACACTGGGGAGAGATCCTACGTTACGCCCATAGCACCCTAATGTGATGCATTACATTGTCAACCCTAGGACCACCCTGTCAATTATTATAATGCAATACAACACAGTTTAGGGTCCACCCCAGATCACAACAATATCAGATATGTGTACACACAGATGATGACAACACTTTTAAGTAGCACCATGGGCCAGGGCCGCACGGGTAAAGCCAATGTCAAATGTAATATTCGGATGGCAAGAAAGCAATGTGTAAAGCAACACTGCCAGACGATGTAATCACTAACAGGCGGTCCTCAAGCAGTCACTCCCACATGCACGCACTCACTCAGCACCGATACATGGTGTCCCTGATATCAGGCAGGTTTACATGGAACACACTCGCACACACAGGCACGCAGCACCGTAATGCAGTGCAGCTGATATCCGGCAGGTCAGTTGATAGCACAATGCAGACTCCGTGGGCCAAGCCCACCTCCACCCTACAGCTAACTCCAACTACCCCACACCCACAGGCTGGAGAGCAATCACCCTCCCCTTAAACTAGGCCGGTGGCAGTCGGAGTCACACTTAGAGAGGATCCCCGGGGAGAGGGTGGGGGTAGGTAGCAGGATTGATTAGGAGGACATTGGCAAATTGGGGGTTTGGCCGCTGCTCGGGAAGTTCACCCCCAGTATACAGAGAAGAAGCAGGTACAGGTAATAGTTTGTTCACCCCAAAGATTCTGTAATGTACCTTCTGGCACCAGCCCAGTTGTGCAAAGCACCAGGGAAGGAGGAGGCGCAGTCTCTTAACTGACTTACGTTCGCTCTCTGAAGTGTTCTTCCAGCCCAGTCAATTACTCTCACCACCCAGCCCTGTTCTGGGCAATACTACCTGGTGACAGTGTCGTTTTGGGCAGGTGAGAAGAGGGCAGGTAGTTCACCGCAAGAAGGGCCTAAAAGGAACTAACAATGAAGGGGAACATTGCAGAGGAGCCTTTTAGAATAGAGAGGCACCCCGTCAGGTACACATTGATCAGAGTCGCACCCAGGAAATCCGGGCACAGCGCCTGGTACGTGTTATTCTTGGTCTCACCAGAAAGTTCTGGTCACACACAATGAACAGTTTCGATCACACACAATGAAGAGTTATAAATTCTGTGCCTCCCTGGAAATTAGGCACAATGCCTGGTGCACGTTGATATGGGTCGCACCAGACAGTTCTGATAATGCACAACGAAGAGATGCAAATTCCGTGCCTCCCTGGAAATGAGGCACAATGTCTGGCGCGCATTGATATTGGTTGCACCAGACAGTTCTGATAACAAAAACTAAAGCGAGGCAGACCCTGAAAGGGAGGCACAATGGCCGATACGGGTTGATTTGGGTCGCACCAGACTGTTCCGGTCACATGCATAGGGTGCAAGTTAAGCAGTGCCGCATGAGGTAGTTTGAGGCACTATTACGGGTGCACCCTCACCTCCGAGGGTTGCCCCCTGTGAATCGGACACCACACGCAATGAGCATGAGGTTGGCATGTGGCACAAGAGAGATGTGTGACACGTTCAACAAAGCGGGCCACGTAGGTCCTACAAGCGGTGAATCCACCCACCACCAACAAGACTCTTATGCATATTGAGACCCCCACGATGCAGGGACCACACTGCTTAGATGTGGGCAAAGCTCTTAGGGCTCCGCACCTGGCAATCCGGTCTCCTTGCACAGTTCTTAGTCCCACTCTCACGCTGCTCTACCAGTTGGGATTCAACAGATGATGTCGGCACTTATGAGGGCACCGCTCTTCAGGTGTCACAAGTAGTCAGTGTGGGTCCCTCGAGGGAGGTCTTTGATGTCCCTGAGACCTCCAGAAGAGAACAGAGGGAAAGCCAACAAGCCTTTGGAGAGCACACTTCAGGGTGCCACACAGCAGCAGGTAGTCAGTCCAGGCCAGCCATTATTCAGGAAGGGTGCATGATCCCGTCCAATTACAGTAATCCTCCTTGTGCACAACAGATTACTCTGGCAGTGTGCAATGCGCGGACCAGGTTCTCCAGTCTCACGTCCCCACAAGTGTATCTCTGCCCTACCAAAGTATAGCCACAGTAACTATACTGTAGTGTGCCTTTGAAGTTGGGGGAGGCTCAGAGGGTCTCCCTTTGAACCACAGATGTCTCCCCTAAATTTCGGTCCTGACTGATATGGGTCCGTGGAATGCAGATCTTAATCTTTAGTGAAGCCATGATCTGGCTTTCAGAAGCCAAGTGTCAAAACCTCTCCCTCCAATTTATCCAGCCAGGCCCTCAAATGAGGTCTGTCATTCCAGTTGCATGCCCGATAATTAGAGCTGTCACTGGGGAATGCACAGATGTGCTCCCCCACCCTCCAGTGTGGATTAGAGCCAAGAAGGAAAGCACACAATGAATTTTAGAGCAGAGAAATGCCCACTTTTCTGAAGTGGCATTTCTAAGCTAGTAGTGCCAAAACCATCTTTACCATAGGAAGAGGTTTGTCATTGCGAATCCTCTAATAGGAAACATTATGAGGCTGCTGGACTGCAATCCACTTTTGCAGTTTGGAGTAATTTCGATCAGTCCTCCATGTTAACCTTGTGGGAAGAGCAACCTTCAGAGGTAGGGAAAACACACATGGGTGTTCATCACTACCTGGGCAGAGATCACCTCTGGGTACCTGCCCTGCCTTTCACCTACCACCGGTTCAGGACTTACCCTAGGGGTGCCCTGTTGGTAGTGGAAGGACTCCTCAGGGTTGACTTAGGATTTTGAAAGGCCAACCCGCAGATACATGCAATGGTGCTCACACAGGCCTGCAATGGAAGGCTTAGCATATGTTTAAAACACTCTTGGTGCAAGTTTGCACACACTGGCCTGCAATGGCAGATGGGACACATGTTTACAACATCATGGTGCAAGCATGCACACTCAGGCCTGCAAGGGCAGGCTTAGCACATGTTTGAAAACACCCTTGGTGCAAGTGCACACTGTTAGAAATAGGGGGCTCTGGTTGGCAGTCAGTGTGCACCCTGTCCAAGCAGGGATCCTCACTCTGGTCAGGAGAAGGGAGATACATACCTAGGATAACCCCTGCTCACCCCCTTGGTAGCTTGACACAAGCAGTCAGGCTTATCCAAGAGACAATGTGTAAAACATTTGTACCAACACACACAGTAACAGTGAAAACACCACAATGCAATCAACACCAGCCAGTGTTTATCTGAGTAAAACAAGACCAAAACGACAAAAATCCAGCATACCCAAGCAAAGTCTTGAATTTTCAAAGATTATCCTTCAATGTAGCACTTAGAAACACAAATGCTTCAATTGTGACGGATTCGTACCAACAATCCGATGCCAATGGCGCCAGTCACGGAGTCACACGGACCCCTAGGTACAATACCTTTTGAAAGTGAAGAAACAAGCCAGTGCACGGAGTCGGGGAAGCGAGGCGTCGCTGGATCTGGTGTGACGTCGGTTCTGGTGCTGCGGAGCAGTGAAGTGAAGGCACTGGTGCAAAGTGTCGGGTCCTTGCTATGAAGCAGGGGAGATGAGGCGGGTCGGTGTGAAGTGTCGGGTCCTCATACACCGGTGGAGTCGATGTCTGGCGGGTCAAGACAGGGTGGGGGGACCTCACAGTGTCATGGTCACACCATGGGGCTGCATGCGCCGCAACAGAATCAGGGGTTACTGACTTCCGTGACACAGCACTCGGGACTCACAAAGTCACAGGACGTCTGTGGGGCTGCGGCGGCGTCAGGCCTGTGATGTCAGTTGGGGTCGTCACACTCCAGCGGGAACCACGGCTTCGGTTGCAGGTGGTGTCGCGGGGTCAGGTAGCGGCATTAGTCTGGGTTTCCTCCGGCATCAGTGCACTTAGTTTTTCTTGGTTTTCAACCAACGTTCACTCCCAAGGGCCCAGAAACTGGAATAGGTACCACCTGGCAAGTTAGAGTCCACAGCAAGTGAATTGTGAGGCTGGTAGGTGAAGTCTTTGCAGTCCCTGAGACTTCTTAACAGGAGGCAAGCTCAGTCCAAGCCCTTGGAGAAACCTCACACACAAGATAACAGCAAAGTCCAGTCTTTGTCCTCTCTAAGGCAGAAGCAGAAACTGCAGGACAACCCAGCAAAGCACACACAGCAAAGGGGCAGTACTCCTCCTCCAGCTCTTCAGCTCTTCTCCTTGGCAGAGGTTCCTCTTGATCCAGAGGTGTCCTCAGAGTCTGGGGCTTTTAGTCCACTACTTATCCCCATTTCTGCCTTTGAAGTAGGCAAACTTAAATGGAAAGTCTTTGTTGTTTACAAGATCCTGCCTTGCCCAGGCCTGGCCCCAGACAGACACCAGGGGGTCGGAGACTGCACTGTGTGAGGACATGCACAGCCCTGCAGGTGTCAGCTCCTTCCTCCCCACTTTAGCAAAGGAGGCTCATCAGGATATGGAGGACACTCCCCAGCTCCCTTTGTGTCACTGTCTGGAGGGAATTCACAAACAGCTCAACTGTCAGTCTGACCCAGGCAGGGATTCCACAGGCAGGTGGAAGCACAGACTGGTTAAGCAAGAAAATGCCCACTTTCTAAAAGTGGCATTTTCAAACTGACAATCTAAAAAACAACTTTACCAAAAGATGTATTTTTAAAATGTGAGTTCATAGACACCCAACTCAAAATCTCTTTCTGCTCCTAGTGGGAAACTAAACTTAAAATATATTTGAGTCAGTCCCCCATGTTAACCTATGGGCGAAACAGGCCTTGCAATAGTCAAAACCGAATTTGGCAGTATTTCACTATCAGGACATATAAAACACATCAGCACATGTCCTTCCTTTAAAATACACTGCAACCTGTACATGGGGCTATCTAGGGCCTTCCTTAGGGGTGACTTACATGTACAAAAAGGAAGGGTTTGAGCCTGGCAAGTGGGCACACTTGCCAGGTCAAATTGGCAGTTTAAAACTGTGCACACAGACACTGCAGTGGCAGGTCTGAGCCATGTTTACAGGGCTACTGATGTGGGTGGCACAATCAGTTCTGCAGGCCCACTAGTATCATTTGATTTACAGGCTCTGGGCACCTCTAGTACACTTTACTAGGGACTTACTAGTAAACCAAATATGCCAGTCATGGAAAAGTCAATCACCAATACAATTTACACAGAGAGCACTTGCACCTTAGCACTGGTCAGCAGTGGTAAAAGTGCCCAGAGTACCAAAACCAGCAAAAACGAAGTCCAGCACACAGTCAAAAATACAGGAAGCAGAGGCAAATATATAGGGGAAGCTATGCCCAGGATAGTAGGTCTAACACGCACACTGTGGTAAGTACCACTTCCTAACGTGTAGGAAGGGCGCACACACTTTTCACACTGTACTTACAGTGGGAAAGTGCCTAGAGCCCTAGGATCACTATCATAGAATCAGCAAAACCTACAGGAAAAAAGCAAAAAAGTTTATGGAAACACTACCTCCAGGGTGTAAGGTGAGAAGGCACTCTGTTACGTGGTTAGCATGAGGTCGGAAGGATATGTCTGAATCATTGGTTAACGCTAGGTTCCTAATTTCTCTTGATGTTGTTGAAGGGGTTTAAAGTTCCTTAGGCCATATGGTGGTAGGCTGGTACTTTTTGCCCCTGTCACAGGTCATAATTTCTGACCTTGCGTTATTGAGCCTTAGATGGTTATTCATTATCTCTGTGTTGATGAAACAAAGGAAGACATTGAGTTGTGATTTGTAGAGGCCTTAGGGGTTATCCATTTTTAAAATAATTTTTGTGTCATTGACATACTTGAAAAGGGTGACGATGTATGATTGAATCCCAGTTTTGTAAGAGGGTTATGTAGATGTTGAATAATAGACGGGATATGATGCACTCCTGAGGAAACCCACAGGTAGGTATCAGAAGAAGATTTTATTGTTTAGTTACTTAAAACAATAACAAAAAATAAATAAAAATAGATAAACACTATGTAAAAAGGTAAAATAAAAAGGAACATTTCTAATATTACTATCTATTCATCAGATAATTATATACATTGTCCAGTCATTTTGATTCGCGCTCCATAGGAGCTCATTTTAAAAGATGGTTGAGTGTTGCTACTTAAGATTTTTCTTGCTCCAGTGTGAGTAGAGCATCGCTTGATGCCATTATAGTCCATTGACAGGCACTGGGCTGTGAGCTAACCTCCTGTGGTACACAAGGGGGCAGTGCTGATTATTTAAATCCTGCTTTTGTGACACCTGCAATAGAAACTTCACCAAAGCACAGTTCAACTGTAGATGACCAGGTGCAAAGCACGCCATTACTGCTTGTCTCCGTGTCCGTATGCCTTTTTCATAAAATTTGCTCTTCAGTAGGGCTTTTCATTCTAGTGCAAGATAATTGTATGAACAGAGGATATGGAGGACATCTTCCGTGTCCTCACCACACAGGTTACGTTCCACAACCAGGGGGCCGCATTTAAAGCGAGTGGTAGGAGACCAAGTCGGTACTTTAAGAATTCGTCCTTTGTTCGTTTCGAGAAGGCCTGGCCTAGGTATGGCCGTGGTGTCGAAGACATGTAGGTGTTCAAGGTCATCCAGGCATGGGACCTCAGTGAGAAGGCTGCTTTGTCCTCCAGTAATGACTGGAGCCTAAGTGATTTCCCAGCTGCTTTCTTAAAGGCATTGTGCGGGATTGGAGTCCACCACAAGTCTGTTAACCCTGTCTTCTTAAGTGAGTCATCTAAATGGATTCTGGTTCTTGCGTTCAAGCTCTTGCCACATATGGTAGTTGAGAGTGCCCAGGGAGGCACCGTGGGCTTTGCTCCAAAAGTTTATGTAGGCGACGGGTCGAGCCAGGGATTGGTTCAGCAGACCAAACTCCAGTCTCAGTTGGGCAGGGGAGGTGAATCTGGGGATGTTGAAGAAAGTCCGGTAAGCTTTACTCACTGCACAGTTTAAGATATCAGAGCACCTGCCTCTTTGTACTTCACTCCTGTATGTTATTGTGGGGAGGATTTTGGCTTTTAGCACTTTTAAGAGGGGGTTGTATGAGGGCCCGTTAGAAGTGTTTTTGGTCTTTTTAGAGAGAGCGCTATGGCTAGACTTTTTCCCATTAGGCTTTTCCTTTGATGCACGAAGTTCCCTGATTTGTCAACAGTGACTCCAAGATATTTATACATATCTGTTTGGACAAGTCGTGTCTCACCCCAAAACCAGACTCTCGAGGGTGTCTTTGATCTAATTGACAGTATGCGTGTTTTGCCAAAGTTTGCTGTCAAGGCTTTCGTAGCTGTGTAGTGCTGAGTGGCGTTGAGTAGTCTCTGAAGGCCTATTTCCGCGTGGCTGATTAGTATGAAATCGTCGCCGTACATGAGGCATGGTAGCTCAAGGCCCCCAATTTTTGGAGGGTGCGAGTTTGTGAGGGTGAGTGCACCCGCTAAGTCTGCTAGATACGGATTAAACAATGTGGGGGCCAGAACGCAGCCCTGATTTAGGCCTTTGGTAGTAGGGGTCCGCCTTGAGAGATGAGTGCCTGTGCCCAATTTTATCTGGACCCATGTGTCCGTGTGAAGGGCTTTTATTAGGTGTAGAAGTAGATGTGGGAGCCCTGAGGTTTCAAGGTTCTTCCACAGCATGTCCCCATGGTCAAAGGCAGCCTTGAAGTCAACAAAGCATAGATGGAGGACCTTTCAGTGTTTTTGCTTTGTCGGTTAAGAGGGCAATGGCCATGATGTTTGTGGTGGTGCCGGTATGTTTGGAGAATCCTGTTTGAATCGTAGGGATTATTCCCTTTTCAGTAGACGATGCCAGCAGATGATCCAATAACAGACCTGCAAAGCACTTTGCGTCGTTGTCAATTAGGGCAATCAGACGATAGCTATCGGGGAGTGACCTGTCCCCTGTTTTAAAGATGGGGGAGATTATGGACCCCTTACAGGACTGCGGTATCGTTCCTGTCAGACCTATTTCCAGGTAGAGGGGTTCGAAAATCTTTTCCCAGAAGGGTCTATTGTGCTTACAGACTGCGGGCTGGAGGCCATTTGGTCCCGGGGTGCCTTCTCTCTGGTCCTTGGCTAACTGATTATGTATAGTAACCGAATCGGTGAGTAATGAGTGCATAGTCTTTGGTGAGGGCCTGTGTAGAGGAAGACTATGGTGAGGTCATGCTTTGTGTGACCATGCTAAATGATATTGGTCCGTTGAAATGAAGTTTAAGATATTTGTCCCAGACGGCTTCTGGTATATGCAATGTAATGGCACCATGGTATGGGCATGTGAGGTTGCATATTGTGCGCCAGAAGCGTGCGCGGTTATTATTCCTTGCGTCCAAATGTAGCCTGGCCCACAAGTCTTCATTGCAGCTCCTGTTGATTGCCCATTTTAGCTTCTTCAGTACCTGTATGTGGTACCTTAGGATTGTCAGAAGGTCTGGATTACCCGGGTTGCCACAGAGTCGCCATATACCTGTGTTGATTTTTCTCTTTGCATCTCGTTGTGCTGTCCTGTGGGTTTGCGCCAGGTGAGTTGCTGCTGCAGGAGGTGGCAATTGCCTGTTGGTGATTGGTACCGCAAACATTCCGCTCAGCCTGGTTGTGAGTTGTTCCCATTTCTGCACTTCGCTATCATTAGTTGTTTCTAGTTAGAGTGCGAGATCCGTTGCTGCTTTGATCAATGTTTGATTGCTCACATTTGACACGCTTACAATTTGTGGTAAAAGTGGTGATGTGTGCGATATTCGTTTTCTCCATTTTGGTTATTCCAAGATTGATGGATAGTTGCTGTGGGCAGTGATCGCTCTTGCACCTGTTGCCTAGCTGAAAAGAGGCTACTTGCTTGAATAGTGGAAGAGAAACGAACATGTAGTCAATTGTGGTGGATGCTGTTGTTGAAAAGTATGATGCTGCTGGAGGCAAGTCCTCAGTAAATCTGCCATGCAGGACTCTTAACTGTAACAGTTCTAAGCCATTGAGCAGAGTCCTGCTGATCTTTGTCGGACGGCCATGTTTGTTGGCCCCTTGTGTGGGGAGGTCCCAAGCGCTTGAAAGGACAGTTGCGGTTTCATCTGTTGAGGATCCTAGTAGGTGCAGATTGAAGTCGCCTGAGACGATGATGTCGGCCACGTCTGCTATGACGCCGCTGCTTATGTAGTTCTCGAGTAGAGCCACTGAATTATTGGCATCTTTGAGTTTGGGGTGAAGGTAGGTGTTTACAAGAAATATCTCTGCTGCGGACCCACTCGTTGTGGAGGCAATTGACACAGTATTGATGGAGGAGCAGGTGGAATGCAAAGGGGTGACTCTAGCCGATAGTGCTAAGGAGACGTTGGTGGCCAGACCACCTTGCGGATGCCCATACTTCGCTTTCCTGGTTGCTGCGGTAATGAAACACATATAGCCCTGTAAGTGGAATGGTTCCTCCAGCCAGGTTTCCTGCATTAATATGATATCAAAGGTGCTGATGTATTGGATGAAATTCCTGAATTTTAGAGAGGAGGCCGTTAACGTTCCATGAGCACATATGGAGGGACTCCTTTGTAGATGCAGAGCCCATCTTTTTATCTGAGGTTTGTCATCCTTGCCTGTTGCAGTTGTTGATTGTTTTTGAAAGCCACCTTAAGTCATTATTGTTTGAGAAGAGGTTGACTGAGGTGATAGATGTTTGGGGACGAGATTCCCCCCTAGCAGTCATGGAGGAATTTGAGTTTGCCGGAGAGCAGCTCCGAGCGCTCCTGAGTACGGAGCTTGTTTCCCTGCACTGGGGGCCTGGTTCTAAGGCGGGATCCCGTGATAGCAGGGGAGTTGGGTAGCCAACCTCACAGTACGTGGTAATACTGAGACTCCAGTGTTCGAAGGTTGTACTTTTTACGAGGATTGTTTGGGCGATCAGGCTTGTCTTCTATGTGGCATTAGTGGGTTCGGGAGCAGTGGTGTTAGTTGGGTGGAGATATTAAACTGCTAGAAGATCAGTTGAGTTGAGGCCGCTTGTGGAGGGAATATGTGAGAGTAGCAGAAGAATGTTCCCCCTGTTCAGGATGTCACCAGATCCCTTGGATTTATGATGAGGATGAAAAATTAGTGAGTTGGTGGTTGCAGAATCTGGTGCAGTCTTGAATTTCTGCAGTGGATGCCAAAGGGTCCCTGGGGAGGAGTCTCCTCCCTGATTCCAGCAATTGTTAGACCTGCTGGTTGTAGAGTTTCCCGCCTGTGCGTGATATGTGGGGCTAGGAGATGTAATAGTTGCTCTCAGGGCCTATGGAGGAGGAGCCGTTAGCTGGGCCAGGGAGGGGTTGGGGGAAGTTACTTGTGTGGATTGACCGTGACTTCCAGAAGGTGCAGTTCAGAGTTCCCCGGTGTTGCCCGCCCCTCCTACAGACTAGGGGTGGTCGCTTTTGGCAGCGTTCTTCTGCTTGGTGGCCAAATTCAAGGGTGACCACAGAGATTGTTCTTGGGGCAGGTGACCTGGGGGGACATAACTTCTTTGGAGACCCAGATGTCAGGTGTTGTTAGTTTGGGTGCTGCATCTGGGATCACTCCGTTCCCTGCGATTTGCTTCTTGCGGCCTTTCCTCCGCTGAGTACGTCTCTGCTTGGCGTTGAGTTTCACCATGGATTGCAAGAGTTTGTGATTGCTGGAGTCTCCTGGAAGGGCCCATTTGCTCTGTCATCGCCTTTTGTTCCCAGGCCGATGGTTGTGGTCTCGAGTGAATCTGAGTGAGTCTTTCCCAGAAGTTGTGTGGAAAGGCCAGGAGAGGGATGCAAGTGTGGGTGCTGGCTGGAGGCTTCCGTCTTTAGAGATGCACAGAGATTGGTTAGCATCAAAGGTAGCGTGGCTAATTTGTCAATTATGTGGCCACATAGGCAGCTTTTGGGAAGGTTCATGGAGTTTTCTTGTGGGTGCATGAAGAGGGATTTGAGGTCGCCTAATTTCTCATCAGTGCCTGCTACGAATACTGCCGAGGTGTTGAGTAGGGGTACCTGAATGTCCATTTTGTCTGATTGGTAGTAAAGTGCTTCGACTAGGAGCTGCATGGTGTTGAGCAGGGAAGCCCAGGTGCCATCCGTGTGCGGATTGAGACGGTTTGAGGCAGGGTCCTGTCCAGTTGTTGATGTGGTGCTAGTGTCCATGCTTGCCCTGATCCTTGAACCGTCATTGGGAGACGGTTGGCTAAGAAGTGGAGAGGACACGTTGTTCCTTGGTTCGTCATCTGGAGATTGCTAGCTAGACTCTAAGGTGAGTCTAGTGGCAGAAAGGGAGTCTTGAGAATATGCAATAAGCATATCTTCCCACTCCTGTGTGTTTAGGTAAGATAGGGTTTCTGCTTCCGCTTCTGTATGGAGGCCCTCTGTTATCATATTTACTGTAGGAGGTGAAGGGGAGGGGATCGGAGGTCCATCTTTTGATGCGCTTTCCAGGCAGCTATCGTCGGAGGCCATCAGAGGTAAGGCCAAAACGTCTGTGGGCAGCTGTCCCAGCTCGTTAACAAAATCGGCCTGCACCACTTTCAGTCCACGTAGTGCCAGGTGGATTTGGTGGGCCGCACTTTGTTGGGGGGAAGCCCACCATGACGTCGCTGGAATCCGTCTGGGATCCTCGTGCAGCTCTGTCCTGGCGAATTTGGCGGATTGCCCCAGAGGTGTCGAGATTGTGCTATCTGCGGGAGGTTGAGCAGAGATCGGGCTTGAGGAAGCCCCCGTTGTAGTGGAGTTATGCCTTGATGGGAGGCTTTCTGCTGTATGTGTGAAGATCGATGGAATTAGTGGTGACTGTAGCCCCTGTGTGTCGTTGCTATGGGAGACGAGGACAGGTCTGCCTTTTTTTTTTTTTAAATGAGAACTTGGTGTGGATTTTTGGTTGGGAGTTGGTGGTGCAGCGTTTTTTTGATTGTTCCAGACTGTCTTGGTTCCAGCATGAGGTCTGGAGATGGGTTGCTCTTCTGGATCTCCTTGGAGTGGGTCTGACTCAATCTCAATAAGGGGTGAGGCATTCTGTGCCTCATGATGGCAATCCTGAGCTTGTGGTCTCCTCTTCCTTTTTTCCATAGCGATTTTGTTGGGGGGTGTATTCCTTGTTTTACCTGCCCGCATGGTCATGCGATTTCTTCCCAGCACTTCCTTCCCTTTTTTTCCTCCTATGATGCCCGTAGTTTCCCGCTAGTGGGGTGATTGTGGTAGTGGAAGTGAGAGTGGTGGCGTGGGGAAGTTGACAATCGGCTGTTATGCTGTCACTCGTGAGAGCACTGGGCTCCACTGAGGTAGAGTCAGATGGGGTCTGAAGGATATGGAAATCTCGACACCGGTGCTGCTGCTGATGTTGCTGACTGGCAAGTAGGGCTCACCAGCCGCCCGCAAGCCGCACCCACCCTAGGAGAGCCGCTTCCGCAGATGCTGGGGCACAACTTTGCAGTGACTGGGTACAGTCACCGCACTTGCCTGGCACCGCATGCAGAGGGGCCTTACCAGCCCTCATCCCTCTGCCTAGCCCTGCCTGCTTGTCGGCTCCGCCAGGGGCCTGGGCGGGGGGGCACTTGGGAGGATCTGGGAGGTTAGGTGCTCAGGAGCCGAGGGCTCTAGGGCACGGGGCCACTGTCAGCGGCGAGGCAGAATTCCAGAGCAGGTGGAGGGGAGGGCCCAAACCGCAGGGTGGTGACATGTGGGGTGGCAGAGCAGATGAGGGGGGAGGTGAGGGGGTGGAGCCGAGAGAGAGGGAAGCCGGGTTGGAGGAACTGAGGGGCAAAGGGTCAGAGGAGAGGTGCAGATGCCGGTGGCGGCAGGACGGTAAGCCAGTCGGTGGATGCAGGAGAGTGGGACCTCCACCCACCGGTCCAGTTCACCCTGTACCACACGCCTCAACACTTCCCGTGTCCACAGTATCCAGCCCGACCCAATCAATCAGCCTGGCCCTGTCTCTGGCCCCAACACCAACCCAGGCACTTCTCCTGCACCCGCACTCCGCATGTTGCAGTGTCGTCCTATCCCCCTTGCCACCTCTTCCCTTCCCTGCGCCTCACAAAGGCACACCCTTGTACCCTCACAGTGCCCCTTCCTTACCTCCTCTCTGCACCCTGTCCGCCCTGGCACAGGCGGGATAGCCAGCGCCTTTCCGGCGGTGCATGCCCTGTCCACGGCACCCCAGCAGGACACAGTCAGCAGGACACGTGTGTGTGTGTGTGTGTGTGTGTGTGTGTGTGTGTGTGTGTGTGTGTGTGTGTGTGTGTGTGATATGAAAAGTGGTAAATAGACTTCACTTTGTTTGTGAGATAAGATGCAATCCATTTACAGCATTTTCACAGATAAGATTGTGTAGTCATTGCAATAGTGTGTGGTGGTCAACAGTATCCAATACAACTGATAAATCAGAAGCCACAAGGGAAGCTACTCCATTTTTGTCCACTGTGAGTCTTAGACCATCCAGATGGATGTGATGGCTGACTGTGCCTCTTCCTGGTCTGAAGACGGACTGTTGGTCTGACAATAACCCATAATGTTCTGTAAGGTTAGTGAGTTGGGTAAACACCGTTCTCTCAAAAATCTCTGCAAGATTCAGAGGAAACATCTCTGTACAGACATTGTCAAGGAGAGATTGCCTTTTCAGGCACTTGTCTGTGCACATTCACAGGAAGACAGGAATGTGATATGTTTTTGCATGGCCCAGGTCAAAACTGTCATCCTGGGCACCACACAACATGAGCATCTGTTTCTAAGTTAGAAAGCAATATACTTCAGGGAAAGAGAAAACACGGCAGCTGCAACATCTATCCACATGAGTGATATATCCGTTAGCTGTCTCATAATGAATAATCAGGGTTTATATTGATAGGCAGAGCTATTTTATTCCTGTGCCTTTCTCGAATTATTTACTGGGGACCAGGAACTCAAGTGTTTATCCTAAGGGACAGTGGCTTGAACAAAAAGGGTGTGTAAAAGGAGTACTCTAGGCTAAGCTATAATTGCTGAAGACCGCGTGTTGGCCATAGATGCTAACATACCTTTTTCAGGTTCAATAGAGGTAAATGGGAAAACTACATTCCCTCGATATTGTTTGGGATACCTAAAGCAGTGCAAATGTGTAAGCCATTTTTAAGGAGTTGTATGTTTGATCCCGTACAAATAAGACTGGATATTTGATTCTCATGCAAGTTCCTGTAAGCATGCTTTTCCCATTATAGAAGGTTCTTTAAGCTAATAAAACCAGTGAACATGAAGTACCAGAGTACAAATCCCACGTCAGGGTGCAAACATAGCCGTCAATTTAGAATGTAAAATCTGTTGAGTAGTGCGAGTCACGTTGTTTAAATGTAATTAATCTGCAGAAATCCTACTTAATAGTGTATGAAAGAAAGTTTATGAGCAAGACAAAGTTTGAATCTCAAATTCTTGGCACTTTAATATGAGACTTCCTTTCCTAACTTTATGGCGCTATTACCAAAATCCTGTTCTGATTACATAGAACGAGTGCCATAAACAAGCCAATTAAGACGGTAAACTATGATCCAAATAGTAATACAATGATAGAATGAGAAGCTTCAGTGAATAAACAATTCAGTGCTAAAGTGCAGTTTGAATTACAAAACTGTAACCCGCAATAATTAACATTTTTTTAAAGCGTTTGGAGCATATTTGGCTTGTTGACGCGTGACTTGAAGGAGATTGTGGTGGAGTGGGCTATTTTAATTTAATAAGGCCGTTAAAAATGAGATTTTCCAGCATCTGCTCATTTCACAGAGTTGTTGGTTTCAACATAAGTAGTTTTGAAGTTTGCTTAATTCAGTTGTCTCCAATTATTACTGCAGTACAATGTTGGGCTTTGAAGTGCAGCTATTACAGTTATGTGTCGAAGAACTAGGCTTTAATTCTATTTAAGGCATATTTAACAATTTGCATGTGTTTTGGCGGGGTTCTGAGCGCAGCTCAGATGATGTATAAATAATGTGGGCAATACATTCTCTCAGCTGGCAGCCTGAGCGAGCGCTTTATTTGCGCTCAACTTGATATGTATATTTTAAACTCTCCTCACCTGAAAACAAAGAGGACAGCACTCGCAATGGTCCTGTGACTTGGTTGAGGTTGAGAAAGGCACCTAGTGCTGACATGCGTTCCACCTCTTCGCTTCTAAATTAAAAGTCGCCGCAAGCATTTCGAGTGCTGTCCTCTTTGTTATCTGGTGAGGAGGGAGTTTAATAAGAATAGATGCAGTGGCGAGGCGTCTTGACAGCACCACCAACGGTTAGGTGCAAAACAGCATTGTTGCAACACAGCAGTGTCATAAATATATATATATATATATATATATATATATATATACACATATATTCACTGAAAAAACAAAGATTACACGGATGTTAAAGTTAGACTCACATTTCACTCATACAAAACCAGTGAAATTCAGCAGTTTAGTTACCTGAGCTAACTATAACTTGTGCCCCCGTAATGCACTGCTTATGGCCTCACATATAACATCACTCATGACATGGTCAGTGACATCACTGATACTGATGACATCTCAAATTACATCACTGATGACATCATTGTGTAAGTGGTTGTATGGATGTGTGAGTGGGTGTGTGAGTGGCTGTTTGGGTAGGTGAGTGGTTGAGTAAGTTTTTGTATGGGAGAGTAAATGGATGTGTAAGTAACTATCAGTGAGCGAGTGGGTTTGTGAGTGGCTGCGTTGGTTGTATGAGTGGCTGTACAGGTGGGTGTGTGGGTGTGTAAGTGGCTGTATCAGTGTGTGGGTGAGTCAGTGAGTGGGTGAGTCAGTGAGTGTATGTGTGAGTGAGTGGGTGTATACATAAGTGAGTGGCTGTGCCAATGACTGTATGGGATAGTGAGTAGATGTATGAGTAGCTTTATCGTTGAGTAGGTATGTGAGTAGCTGTATGGTGAGTGAGTGGCTGCATCATTTCCTGTATGGTAGAATAACTGGATGTGTAAGCAGCTGTATCGATGAGTGAGTGGGTATGTGACTGTCTGCCTTGGTTGTCTGAGTGGGTGTGCAGGTGGCTGTACAGGTGAGTGAGTGGGTGTATGAGTGCTTATATGGATGAGTGACTGGTGTGTGACTGTATCGGTGGGTGAGTCAGTGAGTGTATGGGTGAGTGATGGTATGAGTGGCTGTATGCATAAGTGAGCTTTTCAGCTCGCTAACCAGACAATATATTGGAACCAAGTAGAACAGAGTGTAGTAATGTATTGTACAGTGTAGGGGCATGGTGTCTCCTATAGTGGAGTCCAGTATTGTAGACTAGAGCAGGGAGTTGTACAGTGGAATGGCATGTCGAACAGTAGAGTAGGGTGTTGTAGACTGTCATGGAGTGGAACAGAATGTTTTAGAATGTAGTAGAGTGAAGTAGAGTGTCATAGAGTGGAGTGTCGTAGAGTACAGTGGAGGAGAGAGACTTAGAGTTGAGTGCCGTGTCATATAGTTGAGTGCCGTGTTGTAGAGAGAAGTTATGAAGTGTTGTCAAGTGACATACAGTGTTGTACAGTGGTGTTGTGTGGATGGGCATAGAGTGGAGTAGAGTGGCATAGAGTGGAGTACAGTGTTGTAAAGTGGAGTTGCATACCGTTGGAGTAGAGTGTCAGACAATGGAGCGGTGCAGAGCGAGTATAGTACACTGACATAGAGTGGGATATAATATAGTAGAGTGAAGCATAATGGAGTGGAGTACACTAGAGTTGGGGTAGTGTAGAGTTGAATAAAGTGCCATAAAGTGGAGTAGCATGCCATAGATTATAGTGGCATGGAGTGCAGTAGAATGGCATAGCATACAGCTGAATAAAGTGTCAGAACTTGGAGTACTGTGTTGTAGAGTATAGTGTAGTGGGGTGCCATACAGCACTGGAAAGTGATGTAGACTAAAGTAAAGTAGAGTGGTGTTAGAAATAGAGTCTTTGGTTGGCATTCAGGTTACCCCCTGTCCAAGCAAGGACCCTCACTCTAGTCAGGGTAAAAGAGAATCACCCTCAGCTAACTCCTGCTTACCCCCTTGGTAGCTTGGAACGAGCAGTACGCTTAACTTCAGAGTGCTATGTGCAAAGTATTTGTACCAATACACACAGTAACTTAATGAAAACACTACAAAATGACACATCACAGGTTTAGAAAAATAGAGAATATTTATCTAACCAAAACAAGACTAAAATGACAAAACTCCACAATACCCAAGTCAAGTTATCAATTAAAAAGCAAAAAGAGTCTTCATGTAGTTTTAAACACACACTAACACTGTTAGCGTGGAAATGTACCTTGGGTGCATCAAAAATAACCCCGCACGGGCGAGTGTGCGTCAAAAAGGGCTTGCGATGCGTCGATTTCATCTCGCGAGCAAGACCTTGCGTTGTTTCTCCTTTCATCGGGTCAGGGCGCGTCATTTCTTCTCTCAGCAGGAGAGTGATGCGTCGATCCGGTCAGCACTCTCTGGTCCAGGCAGGCCTTGCGTTGTTTTTACACGCCCAGCAGTGTTTGCGTCGGAAATCCAGCCGCACGATGATCCGAAAACCACCCAGCGTGGGTTGCGTTCTCACCAGCCTCCGTCAGCAATGCTGCACGTCATTTCTCCAGCTCCGTGCGTCAATCCTTCGGTCGCGTTGCAGGTGAGTGTCTATTTTCAGCCGCGAAGCCGCCGTCGCGTCGATTTTTCAGCCGCAGATCGGAGTTGCATCAATCTTTTCTCCACACGGCATTCTGTGCGTGGATTTCTTCCTCTTAGGCTGCCAGCTTCTCCTTCCATGGTCCCAGGAACTGGATGGGCACCACAGGGCAGAGTAGGAGTCTCTCCAGAGACTCCAGGTGCTGGCAGAGAGAAGTCTTTGCTGTCCCTGAGACTTCAAACAACAGGAGGCAAGCTTTAAATCATGCCTGTGGAGGTCTTCACAAGATGGAAGGCACACAAAGTCCAGTCTTTGCCCTCTTACTCTGGCAGAAGCAGCAACTGCAGGATAGCTCCACAAAGCATAGTTACAGGCAGGGCAGCTCTTCAGCTTTTCTCCAGGCAGAGGTTCCTCTTGGTTTCCGGAAGTGTTCTAAAGTCTGTGGTTTTGGGTGCCCTTCTTATACCCCTTTTGCCCTTTGACGTAGGGTTACTTCAAAGGAAAGTCTCTCTTGATTGTGAAATCCTGCCTTGCCCAGGCCAGGCCCCAGACACTCACCATGGGGTTGGAGACTGCATTGTCAGGCACAGCCCTTTCAGGTGTAGTAACCACTCCTCCCATCCCTCCTAGCACAGATGGCTAATCAGGAAATGCAGACTACACCACAGCTCCCTTTGTGTCACTGTCTGGTGTGAGGTGCACCCAGCCCAACTGTCAAACTGACCCAGTCAGGGAATCCACAAACAGGCAGTCACAGAAATGGTATAAGCAAGAAAATACTTACTTTCTAAAAGTGGCATTTTCAAACACACAATCTTAAAATTAACGTCACTAAAATATGTATTTTTAAATTGTGAGCTCAGAGACCCCAAACTCCACATGTCCATCTGCTCCCAAAGGGAATCTACACTTTAATCAGATTTAAAGGTAGCCCACATGTTAACCTATGAGAGGGACAGGCCTTGCAACAGTGAAAAACGAATTTAGCAATATTTCACTCTTAGGACATATAAAACATAGTACTACATGTCCCATCTTAACCATACACTGCACCCTGCCCTTGGGGCTACCTAGGGTCTACCTTAGGGGTGTCTTATATGTAAGAAAAGGGAAGGTTTAGGCTTGGCAAGTGGATACACTTGGCACGTCTAATTCACAGTTAAAACTGCACACACAGACACTGCAATGACAGGTCTGAGACATGATTACAGAGCTACTTATGTGGGTGGCACAACCAGTGATGCAGGCCCGCTAGTAGCATTTGATTTACATGCCCTGGGCACTTCTAGTGCACTGTACTAGGGACTTACTAATAAATCAAATATGCCAATCATGGATAAGCCAATTACATACCCATTTTGTAATGGAGCACTTGCACTTTAGCACTGGTTAGCAGTGGTAAAGTGCCCAGAGTAAAACAAACAGCAAAATCAGAGCCCAGCACACATCAACAACCTGGGAAACAGAGGCAAAAAGTTAAGGGAGATCACACCAAGGATGAAAAGTCTAACAAGTGGCATCCAATCTAGATGATTTTTGTAGAGTGGAGTGGTGTACAATACAACCCAGTGTTGTAGAGAATGGTTCAGTGAATTGGGGTACAGTGTTGCACGGTACAGTGGCATTCAGTGGAGTAGGGTGAAGTGGCAGACAGTAGAATAGAGGAGTACTGTGTCCGAGTAGAGTAGAGTGAAGTAGAGTGCAGTGGCATACAAAGTGTTGCTTACAGTGCTGTATAGTGGACTAGAGAACTGAAGAGTAGTGAAGTAGAGTGGAGTGGCATATAGTGGAATAGCATGGACTGGAGTGACGTACAGTTGAGTGGGGTAAAATGTAGTAGCGTGTAGTGTAGTAGTGTACAGTGGAGTGGCGTACAATGAAGTGGTTCAGACTGGAGCGGTGTATTGTGAAGGTGGTAGAGTGTAATAACATACAGTGGAGTGGCGTACAGTGGGGTAGAGTGGAATACCATACAGTAGAGGGGCAAAAATTAAAGTTGCCTACAGGTAATAACTTAAAATGGAGTGGCATAGAGTGGAATAGCATAAGTTTATAGAAAACGCATTGGATTTGAAGTCCGTTTTGGTACCTCCCCCCCTTCTTCTGTTGTTTTTTTTTTTCACTGCTTTGACCAAAAGCTGCAAAACTTTCACTCCTCGCTAAACGAAACAGGGGCAGCAGGTATGCAAAATTTCACTCAGTTTTGTCAAATGGGTTGCAGTGCACTGAACAAGGATTCTCTTACCACACCTAGGACCAGGCATAATGACCCCTTAATTTACTACTGGAGTCTGCGGTTAGCTTACAGATCTCCACAAGAGGGGCCCGCAGCTTACGGGTTTTTAGGCTCTGCTCCTTCTCAGGCCAACACCGATACAGGCCACACTCTTGTTTTGGATAAATTGAACCTTCCTTTTGATAACTCGGCACTAGCAAGCTCCACAAAATGTATTGATCTTTTTTCTATTTTTAACCTGTAATGGTTTAAGGAGGTGATGAGTTTGACCCTGATGAAGGGCATCTGACATGTCTCAAATGCATTGAGGATTGGGAAAATTGACACATTTTATTTTAAAGTGAAATCTTTCATTTGGAATAACTGCAAATAATTAATTTGCACTTATTGGGACACAAATAAAGCCTATTGATTGTGGGACGAAATGTATTGATGAAATGCAAACATTAAAAGTCATTGAGTATAAGGAAGTGGGAGATGAAGGAAGTCTATATGACATACATTTGGTATCATCTAGAGGGGACGCTTACCAGAATTGGGACAGTGATTAATGTATTTTCATTTGAGCCCAGAGACCAGTAGGATTCACCCCCATTGCATACATTGTAACAATTTGCTCAGAGATGCATGCTTTAAAAAGTGGGAGTGCTAAAGGTTCAAGGCTTGCTTTAACACTTTAATTGATATAGTCCCAGGTGTTTGTTGAGATCTATGTGCCAGCTTCTTGATGTTTCTAGGTTTAATTGAAAGTCCTTAGGTGGTCAACATTGTTTGAACGTGGGCAAGCCGCTTTACTTCTCTGTACTTACACCTAGGTTACCTTAGCCAAAACTCAAAGTACATAAGAGATACATACTAACATCGAGTGCTTCATAACAAACTGGAGATTCTCTTCTGTGCTCCTCTCGGGCGTGGTTACACATGGCATGGGTGAAGGTGCTTCTCAGATATGATATAAATACATTTCAGCATGAAATATCAAGTTTGGAGTAGCCAGAGTCTGGTCAAATATTTGGGACTTTTAATATGCGTGACAGTAAAGTTCACAGACAAGAAACAACACGTGCACTTAGAATTGTCAGGAATTTTTTTTTTCTTCTGGAAAGTATGGTGAAGTACATACCTCTTCTGTACAGCTGTTCGTCTGCCGAAACCCCCCCCCATACAATTACAAAATGTTTATAAACTCTCCTCTGTTGTGGACTTACCTCCCACCATTGATGGCAGTTGACCATCTTATACTCTTCTGTCCGTCTCTCTGTGATTTTATATTTGGTTTCCTTCTGTCTTCTAGCTATGGTCTTCATTCATGGCTATCAGGTGCCCTATCTAAAGCAGTGTGTTGTGTGGGCGACTAATACGCCCTAACCCTCCATCAGTGGAGACAATTTTCTATACAATTTCATCATTGCTTCCTGTTTCACTCTATCTCATTCACCACTTCTTCAGTTGTTTCCACGTATTTTTCTGTTGTTTCCATTTGCCCTTTTTTTTTAAACAAACTTTATTGCGTTTTCAAGAGGTCCAATCACAACAATCGATTACAGTGCAATATTATGGTCCAATCACAGAACCGTCAGTGATGTACATATTACCTGAAATCAAAGCATTGCTTCTTCTAATCATCTAAAACATCACAGTTAGCACGCATGAATGACCATGCAATAATCCTCTGTCATAATGACTGTGTATCAGCCCATCTAAAAACTGCATATAACATGCTCCTGGACCTCCCCCCGTAGTGCCTCAAGTTAAACTGAGGAATAGGGCAACCCTGTTATTACTTGCAGGTGACAAGCTCAGCCTGCAGCAGTTAGTGTCAGCACTGGGTCCATCCCCCTTGTCATGGTCAACAGCTTGAGTCATGGAGGGGTTCTCCCCTCCTCTGGTGGCTGGTCCTCTGAGTCCCTCATGGAATCCATCAAGATCCCCCCAGGCCCATGCCACTTCCATGGAGCCCTTCCCTCCTGAAGTCTCACCTGTGCCTCGTAATCCACCCCTATTCGAAACCCTCACTTCAATGCATGAAGGCTAGGACCCCTCCTGCCCCCATCTTAGTTAAGGATGAGAGTAAGCATCCGCACTCCCTCTTGGATGAAGTAGTATGTATGTATGTATGTGCAGGTGACTGATCTTGTGCGGTCACATATGTGCTGGTGGACAGCCAGGTGCAGCGCCTCTCAGTGCTGCCCCCCCCTAGTAAGGAGAATAAACCATGCAACTACTGAGGATAGCAGGTGCAGTGGCCTGTTTCATACAATGTACCATCTAGTGGGCCATTTAGGAGTTTTAATGTTCATCACTAAAAGAGGTCATCTGCTGTTTGTGGTGTGATCTTAGGAAGTTCATAGTCTGCCAGCCCAGGCAGGCTTTTTTGCTCTGGAGGTGAGTGAATTTCTGAAGTCCTTGCCTGTTACTAGGGAGGACGAGATCTGGCCTCCCCTGCTCATCTCCGCTACCTCCTGCACTGCCCATTGTTGGGCTTGCTTTACTTCCTCTCCCGATGGTGCAAGACCGCCAGGGGGTCATTTGCATCGCTTCTTTTTCGTCATTGGAAGCTGTGGTCTTCCATGGCCCTTCTGCTAGTACTGGCATAGGCCTGCGTGCCTGACTAGTTCCAAACCTCTTGGGGCGTGTGAAAACATTTTGTGCCTTCCTGCGATACCGCCCTCAAGCATGCCAGGAACAGCATGGCATATTTGAGTCCCAGTTGTTTGAGCCTTTTCTTAGCATCCATAAACGATGCGCGGTGCTTTTGGATGGCTTTAGTGAAGTCCAGAAAGATCATAATTTTGTGATTATCTATCCGGATATCTCATTTGATTCGGGCACAGGCTAGTATGTGTTTGCGGTCCTTCTAATACAATAAGCGCGCAACCATAGGTCTCAGTGGTGCTCCTGATGGCAGTAGTTGGGCCAGAACTCTGTGGGCCCTTTCCAAAGCATAAAAGGGGGACAGATCTTCTGGGGTACTTCCTCTCACATCCATTTTTCCAGGAAGGCCAGAGCATCTCTGCCTTCCGTCCGCTCCGGTGTCCCCACTATTCTGGCATAGTTTCGGAGCAATCTGTTTTCACCGTCCTCTGCCCGGGTCTCCAGTGTTCACACCTGGGCTTCTACTGTAGTAATTTTAGTGCGCAGCTCTGTAGTATCTGGATGAAGGTCAGAAAATGCTAGTTCCCTTGTAGTCACCCGGTCTGTTAGGCACCTGTGGCCGTCTCTTAAAGGGCCCAAGTCTGCTGCCAGGTTGTAGATTTTTGTTACCAGCACTTCTCTGGTAGCTGTGACCGCCTGAAGAATGTTTTGGAGGGTAGGCCCTGAGGGTGAGTCTGCAGCAGGCAACAAATTCAGGCCAGTACTCTCCGGGTGTCACAGTGTCCTTTCCTCGGGATCTGCACGTCGCTTCAGGCGTCAACAACTCAGAAAGCTATTATAGCACAGAGTTATGATGAAGCCAGTCGAGGGGAAGGGAATTAGGGTAGGGAACAGCAGGGAGAGAGATCTGAAAAGTAAAGGTTAGAACAAATATGCATTTACTCATTCATAGAAATGTAACTCATCAATAGACGCTTGACTAAATGCGTCTCCGAGATTTGAGATGGAGGCCCCTTTTGAAATGAGGGCAAAGTCCCGTCTTTGAAACATGGAACAAGGGTGTAAACTATGACCTCAGAATCAAGAGATGGCAAGAACTTTGGACTACGATTATACTCAGAATATCAATCCTGTAACATCTATGCCTTCACAACATAAACCTTTGATCATGACCTAGAAAATCTCAAAGAATTAAATATGCTTTTCACATCTTAAGCTTTTCAAAGAACAATGAAAACTATGATTTGCTTATCTCCAGAAATACTTTCATATTCACAACAATAAATGCCAAAACGTTTTACTCATTGAACTTGAAGCGCTTTACTTAATAATTCCAGGAATCGCTTTTACTCAAGTAGCCTCAATCACTTAGATTGTTGTGCCAAGAACCTTTTACTCCTGTGAGTAGAAGCGCTTTGATTGTCGTGCCAAGAGCGCTTTAAACCTGAGGACTGAAGGGCTTGAATTGCTGTGCTAAGAGCGCTTTAGATTTATGAACTGAAGCGCTTGAATTGTTGTGCCAAGAGTGCTTTACATCTATGAACTGAAGCACCTGAATTGTCGTGCCAAGAGCGCTTTACATCTGTGAACTGAATCGCTCGAATTGCCGTGCCAAGAGCGCTTTACATCTATGAACTGATGCGCCTGAATTGTCGTGCCAAGAGCGCTTTACCTCTGAACTGAAGCACTTTAATTGCTGTGCCAAGAGCGCTTTACATCTATGAACTGAAGCGCCTGAATTGTCGTTCCAAGAACGCTTTACATCTGTGAACGAAATGCTTTGAATTGTTGTGCAAAAGAGCGCTTTACATCTGTGAACGGAATCGCTTTGAATTGCTGTGCACAAAAGCGCTTTACATCTGTGAACTGAAACGCTTTGAATTGCTGTGCAAAGTGTCTAGCTGTAGATTTTGGCCTCTAGCTCTTCCGGCACCTAGGGAAACCTACCAAACCTGCACATTTCTGAAAACTAGAAACCTAGAGGAATCCAAGAATTTTTATTGGTATAGATGAAACAATTTTGGGTGGTAGGAATTTTGTGGATTTCTGCAAATTCTGGAAGGTTCCATCAGAAAAATATGGGAAAAATGTGTGATTTCCAGCAAAGTTGGAGGTTTGCAGGGCATTGTGGGTAAGAAAATGGTGTGGGGTGCATGTGAAGCACACCACCCTGGAATCACCCAGATGTTTAGTTTTCAGATGTGTCTAGGTCTTGTGGATTTTCCTACATGGCAGCGTCCCAAAGTCAAAAAATTGCAGCCCTCACCATTCCAAGTGGGACGACTTTGAGAGTTACCAAGCTCTCATGGCTCAAATATAAAACCAAAACCCAAAATAATCAAATGTCCTCTTGCTTGCCATGGGATAAGATGTTTTAGTGTGCGGGGGGAGAGCTGAAAGACTGTTACCCCCATCAGTTGGGGTGGGGGCATAACCAGGCCCATACGGGTTGGTAGCCACCACCCCACTATTTTATTTTTAATTCCATGCCATCTAGTAGACTTTCTGCCCCCCCCCCCCCCCCCCGGGTGTGGATCGGGGGTAATTGCTCCATCTGCCCACTGATAGGCAGAACAACTTTGGCCCGATTTATTTGGGATGGGGGTATGGCCATACCCCCACCCTCTTATTTTGAAAAAAAAATCTTCCCTGGTCTCTGGTGGGCAGAAATGGCATAAAAATTATTTGGCCCCCTGGGGAGTGGCCCTTGCCCAAGGGGCCGCTCCCCTCATTCGACATCATTAAAAAAAAAAAAATCTCTGGTGCCTAGTGGGCATTTCTGCTGCGGAAATACCCCCTTTTTGTAGGAGAAGTTACGAATCCCGGTCCTGATGAAGCGCATGAGCGCGAAACATGTCGACCCTTTAGTGTGAGGATAGAGTATTTCTCTTCCTTCCCCTTATGTAGGAGCTACGGTGGTCATTATTTCCTCCAAATACTCCTCTAATGATTTTAATCTTGGCCTTACAGCCTCTTTGAATTATTAAATTTAGATTTTAGATGTACAGAGCCAATTTTATCTCACTTTTCACTCTCCTCCTTGTCTTTTGTCAGCACGTACTGCAGATACAAATGGATCTGCGTTACCACTTTCGGTTTAGAGCCACCACCATTTGAGTGGTGACCCATCAGATATTGCAGTGCCGGTCTGACGCGGAGTAAGCCCAATGATGATGCTTAGCGTCTTCATTGACGCATGAGGGCACTCCTATCACAATACCAATATTTGGCGTCCTATCTAGATTTATTCTTTTGGAACAGTGTACTCTTTTCTTTTATTCATACAATGGGAGTGCCACCCCTAGAAGCCACTAAACTACAAGGATTAGAATTCATCCATGCCCCACTGTGAAAACTGAAAGGGGTTCTGGGCTGGTGTCTTTAGTGGAATTGATCAAGGAATCTCGTAGACCAGTGCCAGTATTCATTGGCAAGTTCAGGAACACATGAGGCTGAGGACACAACACCAAAGAGCCCTCTGGAGCAAATCTTCATACCATTCATGAGTTCATACTAAGTAGCAGGACTTCATATAAGGTACCTGAGCAGTTTTTGTCAGGATCCATTGGCAACATTAAGACCTTTACAATCATGTCAGTGTTGATAAGGACTTCTAAACCCCTCCCTTGACAACATGGCTTCTTTCACAATTTGCTAAATATTTCCTCCTAAAACGTGAGGAACATGTCTTTCATATGCCAGTGTCTGGGACTCCTAAAAAGAGGGGGCCCAACCAGTGGCGTAGCGTGGGTTGTCAGCACCCGGGGCAAGGCAAGTAATTGCGCCCCCTACCCCGGGGCAAGGCAAGTAATTTGCGCCCCCTAACCCGTGGATTTAGTCTCTTCCAAGATGTTGCGCCCGGTGCGGCCGGCCCCCCCTGCACCCCCCACGCTACGCCACTGGGCCCAACAGTCCGGCGCAGTGGGGAGTACCCTGCCAGCAGAAAAGCAGACAATCTCTCAAGGCATTTTTGTAGATGCAGATCGTTTTGAGTCACTCACAATTGCGTGTTTTGCCATCAGTGTTGTCAATGGCGAAACTTTTGCTTAGATGCCTGCTGTGTTCTTACATGCCCCAGGCCCCCTGCCCTCCCAAAACCCCCAATATTGGTTTATCTCTTCTGTGACTGATTAGACTGCACGCTGTGGAGTGGTACTTGATCTGATGAAATACTAACATCATTTCAAGGACCCTGCATCTGAACTGCTACTTCCTGTTGAAGACGAGCAGTTACCCGGAAACACGTGTCTGCTACAACTGATGCTGAACACACCGCAACTTCAGAGCTACTGAAAATATCGGGAACTGCATTTACCAGAATGCAATATAGAACGTTTTCTCATATGCCAGCTGAGAGTCACTCCTCCCGTCTATTTCACAGAATTCACAGAAATACCAGCGCTGGCAGTACCAACTGATGGAGATCACTATCTGACTCGTGAGTAACTGAAAAAGCGTCAAGCACGATTACCAGAGTGCAATGGAGAACTTTTGCTGAGATGCCGGAAGTGTGCTCCCCTCCCTGTATCATGCTAAAACGGGTTCCCCTGAAACTACCACGATTGCCGCAAAACATTAATATCTGACATCCCGGCCTATGCAGATCATGAGAGCACAAACGCATGCACCACCACAGAAATGTATACACCTCAGGTCACCTCCACTTGGGCTGCAATTTTAACTTGTGTAACGTATATTAATTGACAGTTTCATCTCCCACCTCATCATCAAACTTATAAGTCCTCATTCGGTTGATCCATTTTTTACTGTAATAAGAAAATACAATGTAAATGTAAGATATTCAAATGTGCATTTTGGGAGTACAGTGAGCTTGGGACGCACAGTGTTTACTTTTTCGGTTTTTACTTGATTTTAGCTTTAACCGCGCACTATTGAACACATTTCTGTTTGGATTTGGGATTACACACAAGACCTCTCAGCTGCTCAAATGCCATTTAAAATAGTTTTCCCCATGCTGGCTCAGTGAGCCGGGGAGAATTAGATTTGATAAATGGTTAGTAGAAGATTCATTACAATTTTGCACCATGCAACGATTATTTCATTGTTCTTTATTGGATTTCCATTTAAACAAAACATATTATACACACGTTGTACCAGTGGTTACGTTTAAAATAATTTTGGTTTATATGTTGAATGATATCCTTACATTATCACAGTTCAAACTTAACTAATCTTTTCGCATCTTGAGATATGATGCCAGTAGTTAAGGTTACGACGTGACTTCATGCCACAAAGTGTGCAGTGCTTCGGTTCTGATAAATAGTGCTCGCTACATCCCACTCGCCTTATGAATATCTCTCAAGGTGCAGACTGGAACTGGAAAGGTTTGGTAAAGCAACAGCTCTCGAGTGCAGCCGGGTGGCGCCACACGACTGTTCGTGGCAGCACCTGTTTGGATATAGGACTTTGCCTGCTACACTTCTGTCAGTTCCTGTATTTAGAAGTCTTATCCGCACAGAATAAACCATCAGAGAGACGTCCACTTTCTCAAGGAAACTGTTAAATTCCTTGTTTAGAGAGAAATTGATTCAGCTGCGCTGCTACCTAATTCATTTTCTTCTTTGTCCTCCTTTGAGTCAATCACTGTCTTCAAGAATCTTAAACTGGAGTTCCTGGCTCCATCTGCAAATACTTCTGTAGTGAAGGCCTTTTAGCAGACTTTGGCTCTCTTCAAGACTGCCCCCTTCCCTCTTGTCCCTTATGGCTGCCAAGGATAAGCCAGACCCTCTAGAATCAGCGATTCTGGCAGCTCTGATCCAGATGCCACCCATCTTAATGCGTTCCTTGGCTCTGACCTTTGCATTGTTTCTAATGGAAGCCACCATGTCCCAGGCGTCAGCCTGACTATCTTCAGTGCTGCACCCAACATTAGCCCTGGCATTGCTTTTGGAGTTGTGTTTAGTGCCTCTATTTCTGAGAAAATTCTTCTGGCTGCCAGGGAGGAAGTGCGAGATTCCTTTGAGTACCATCCTGTTACTTATCCTCTAGTCAGGGCTTAGAGATTCACACTCGTTTAAGAACTCTTTGGTTCAGCTGTGGGTGCACTTGAGATTCCCAGCCTGTATTTTAGGGAAATGTTGGTAGATTCTGAGTTTGAAAAGTGCTCTTTCCTTAACATGCATATGCTGGTCCCCATCTGAAGCTCCAAATTGCCAGTGGCCTTGATGCATCCCCTGAAGGTGACACCCATTACCATTTGGGCCTTCCGTCACAGCTATAGTTGCTTTGGTTCTATTGTTAGGATGCATTTCCCTTGTGGCAGCTGATCTGTCAGGAACCCTGAAAGACAAGCCATTTGTCTTGAGTGGCCTTGTCCCTGGTGGATCAAGAATGGGACCTCCTTCCTGATGTGACAGCCATGATTTTGTGGGGCTGCCATGCATCAACCTCTTTGCTATAGTTCCAAAGAGGAAATGTCACTTGTTCTGTATTTAACACTTCCCTCAGTGTGGTTTCCTGGGGGATGTCTTCCGACCACACTGGCAGCAGGAACTGTTTGCCTCGCATTCCACTGCTCTTGAATGTTCAATAGAATGTGCAAAAAGATGGCGTGCTGCTGGTCTTAATCGGCCCGCATTCATCAAGGAGGATTTGGCATGCCAATCTGTTAGAACTCCCGCAACCAGGCTCCCCTTGCTTCCTCATACAGAAAGTGTCTGCTATTGCAGCAGGATGGTTGGTTCACCACAGTCCTCGAACACTTCAGAAGTGGATAAGCTCTATCTGCACTTTTCCTGGAACTTTTGTTGTGTGTGTTCTTGCCCAGTGTGACTTTGTAGTGATTTTCCTCATTACACCTCTGTACAAACAGGTGGACAGTTGTTCTGTTTTAGTTTCTGACCTTCAAGATTGCGTACTTGGTGGTGATTACTTTGGACTGTAGGGCCAGGGGTTGCAGGCCCCGTTAGTCATACTGCTCTTACTGTCTTCTTAAACAACTGGTTCCCGCATCCTTTCTACCTAAAGTGGTTCTCCTCTTCCACGGAGTGGTTATGCTGCTTAGATCCTAACCAAACTGTTTCCTAACACATTGATTGAACACTGTTAAAGTGAATGAATGATCTGCTTTTTGAAGGTTTCTCCAGAAGCAAAAGGCAGAGCAATAAAGCGTAGTATCTTGCATCAGCTCACTCTTTGTATTAAGACCTGCTATGCCTCAGCAAACAAGAAAAAAAAACTCCTGCTGGCCTTCATTCACTCTGAAGACTATGGTAGCATCTGCTGACCTCACCAAGGCAGATATTTGTCAGTGGCCACTTGGTCTTTGCTGCATACCTTTACCAAGCATTACAGTCTGGTGGCTCAGACGGGGAGTGATGAATACTTAGAAATCTGTTACATAGTTTCCTTGATTTATAATGAGGTTCTAGTGTATAGATTGTCAGTCTGGTTATGTTATTGTCTGCGGTTGATAAGCTTTTGCAGTTAATCTTCACATGCTTCAGTTAGGCTTAGATATATTATCCTTATCTGACACCAGCATGGCAGGCGGTGCCATTCATAGACAGGTGTTGTCCCTTTTTAGGCACCCTTGAGCACGCACGGGGTTGTGTGGCACCAGGCTGGCAGGAAAATGTTCCAGATCCAGTTTTAGACCTGGAGATTCTCATAAGATGAGGAATTTGTGGAAAGATGATGTGTCCACCAGGAAATGCTGTTATGGAAGGTAAGTAATCTTTTCTTCTGGCCTTGATTTTACATAGGAAGGTGTGTAATGTTTTATGTTGTCACTTGATTTGACCAACTCGTGGTGTGTCCGTTAATAGATAGGCTGTTCCCATCACAGTTTTCACGGTTAATCACTTATTATATTGTGCTTACAATTTCCACTTTATTTACTTAGGTTAAAGATATGGGAGAATATTTTAAACACCACCTTTTACAATCAAGACATAGAGGGGCGTTTGAATTGGCTTATGTTGGTTTTGCAAAGCTCACAGAGATGCTAATTGGGTAAGTAAAGCCATTCCTGTCCATGCTTTCTAATTGGAATACATGACTCACTTTAGAGATAAATTTTCCATACTGTAGGAAATGCATGTTTTCACAGCATTTCCCCAATAAACCCTAACATTTTAATTTTTACTGTTGATATTACTTTTTTAATTTTAAATGTTGATAACTAGTATTTTAACCTGGCAGTTGGTACCTGCTAAATAGTTCCCAAAGGGATGTGCACTTTTCTAAAACTGAAAAGCAATTTTGCAGTTGAATTGGCATTTTTGACACCTTGGTTGGTCAGTGTTGCTATGCTCACAGTGGGTGCAGCCTGCACAAAGATAACATTCGAGGCGTAAGTTTGTAGAGAAAGTTTCTTCCACTTATTACTTGATCGAGAAGTAGAGCATGGGCTTGAAAACAGCAATGCAGCTGAACTGGCTGGACCTTACAAAAATAATACATTGATATAGTTCAAATATTCAAGTAACTAGTCAAAATAAAGTTGCTTAATACTTTTGTAAAATTATCACTTGTTCAACCCAATGATGGCTTTATCCCTTCCAACTAGCAGAGCCTCCTGTGGCTCAGTGGTAATTGTTGGCTTTCTCACTTCGTTATCTGTGATGTAAACTGTAAACTTTGTACTTGTATAGCGCACTTTTACCCTAGGGCATCTTGGCGCTGTACACATACCGCTGTAGAACCCTTCCTGGCTTTCCCTGTGAAGTGCCCACTCCTGGGCACCCCCAAGGTGAAGCCAGGCATCCCAGCGCTGTTGGGGCCATTGAGGAGATTAAGCAAGCTATTGCCCAGAGTTACAGAGTGGGACCCCATGATTAGATTGGCACCGAGGCGAGAGTTATCAGGTCTGAGGAAATTGAGCCCAAGACCCGCCGAGGCGGGAATTGAACCCTGGTCCCGGGCCACACCTCTGCATCAGGGTCTGCCGCCATAACCATTGAGACACACTTCTCCCCATGATGTGAGGCGGCTAACTGGCCAACTTCAGCATCTTCGTAGTACATAGGTCTCCCCAAAGTTTAGGCCGCATTTGCCTGTCAGTGGGATCCAAGACTCCACTTTTCTTTGAAAGGATGGGGCATTGTTGACTAAGAGGAGCTTCTCTCTTTTATGGGTGTGGGCTGATGTGTCTAAGAGGTGTTCATATTTTCTTTGCCCCCCTGAAGGCAGTAGTGAGCTCAGCTTTGGAGAAGTGTGGACAAAGAGGCAGAGGAATCCACACAATCCTTCAGGCAGTGCCTACATATCTTTTCCTCCCTATGGTTTTACAGGTGATGGTGCACAGCCACAGTTCTCACTCTGTGTGTGCCTGTTAGAGATCCTGTGCCTCCCACTGAACCTGTTTCAGTTGTAGCAATCTAACTGTCGGTTTCAGTTGACAGATAGGTAGAACCCATGTGGCCCTACAAGGATGGTGGACCGGAAAGTCTTAACCTTAAAGGTTGTATTTTAGAATTTTCAGACATACAGGAATCAATCTTGCATATTCATAATCAGCAAAACGGAATGTAAAGCTAGTTTAAAGCACAAAATCAATCAGGAACTCATTAAACTTCAAATTATCAAAATGCTAAGTATAGAAAATGGAAGAGCGATTCTGCATGAATTCGACGCCTAACATGAGTGGGGAAGGGTCTCCTCCGACGTAAAGGGCCCACGCTGTTTGATAGAGTTCTGAACAATTACTACAGTTGTGCATGGGTCATATATCTTAAATCAATCAAAACAAAGCAGAGAGAAGCATTTGCAACTGAATACATTCGGGAAAGCTCCCGTAATTGTACAACATAGAGCTTTTCACAAACACCACCTGTCCATGGAGCAAAAGTTGTTACATTGTATGCGATTTTGCTTGGGACAGATACTTTTAAATTTAAAATAATATTCTTTTATTCAGAACAGCTTGTGAAGTTCGCAGTCAGTTTTTATTCTAGGGAGACAGAAAAATACAAGTCTGTTCAGGTGGTACGATGAAACATCAGATATAAAATGGGGTCCGAGGCTTAAAATCTCTACCTCAGCCAGAGTTCAAGATTTTGCATTACCTTTCAAGAAAACAGCTGGCACATTGTGAGCAGGGAGTGGGTCACACTCTATTCGAACATAGATAGAGACTGCAGGAAGATTAGAGTTATCCGTTTACAGATTATCTACATTCCCAACTGAGTTCACCTTTAAAAATCTGCATTGTATCACTCTTATTGAAGACTTTTTATTACCCCTGATATATTTGTTTATCTTCACGTTTGTGTATTTTTGATTATGAATGTTTGTTCTTTCTTATCTAAATTGGTTTGGGGATTTTAACTACATTATTTCTCAACTGTAGTGTTGTTTTTTTCTGTTGTGTTTATTTAATGTCTGCAATTTGTCTGAGGAAGGTCATGGCAATAATGTCGATATGCAAAGCTTAAGCTAGGGAATCCTCCAGGAAACCATGCGAATTAGATTAGTTGAACTTTCTGGATGCTCGGCCTCACCGCATGTCAATAGTGTGCCCTTCCCTTTACTGATACTGATTACCAACACAGTAATTCTTATCATTGACGCTGTATTCAGCTACTTTAGAGGACAGTTCTGAAAGTTAACCCTTTTTGTGCAGTACTTGGCAAAGCATGTTTGGCGCCCTTTAAAGACCAAATAGTCCTTAAACCTGCCCGGTGATTTCTGCGTTACTTCTATTCCAAGGGTGCCAGATCCGTCCAGTGTTACATAGTAATTATGTAAAAGTCTGGTGGAAGTTGACATTTCTTTTCTATGTAATGTGTGAGAGCCAGCAATCCCTTTGTAATAATATCCCTTCTCTACTTTCCATATTATGGTCTGGTTCTGATGTCTCCAGTCACCTGTAATAATGAAATGACACAACTGCTCAACTGTTAACGTTGAATTGTGACATGATAATGTATGCTTCCAACAGCCAAGATGAAAGACACCAGTGGCGGTTCCTCCACTATGGCGGAGGAGCGTCACCCCCCACCACCAGCAGCAGCAGCTGCAAACCTTTTACTACAAAAAGATAATAAACCAGGTTTATTATCTTTTTGTAGTAGGCGGGGCATTGGGGGTGACAGCCATGGAGGGGAGTGCACAGAGCACTCCCCTCAGTGTCTATGTATGTTTGGCTGGCCATCTCGGGCCGGCCAAACACACATGCACACTGTGCTCTCTCCAGCCCGGCAGAGAGCAGGCACAGGCTCCCGGTCTACCTGGGAGCGCCCTGTCTTGGTGCTCCCAGCCAATCCTTACGCTGCTCTGAGCAGCATCAAGACTGGCCGCAGGGCAGGCTGGGAGCCTGTGTCTGCCTGCTGAGGAAACTGAGGAGCAGCGGCAAGTATTTTTTTTCTATCTATTTTCAAAATGTATTAATATTCTCCCCCCAGCACCCTCCTCCACCCCCACCCGCCTCACCGCCTCCTGTAACCCCGGTGAGCTGTGACTGGTTTAAACAACAAGTGGTTTTTCATACTTCAAATTATTTTTTATAAAAGCAACCGCGAGCAGCAGAAAGACGATATATATGTCAACTTTTTTTTTGCAAGCTGTAGGTCAGTGGCATAAAGATACAATCTCTCTGCATGTTCTACACATTCTGAGGTGCACAATTCCTTTTAACCTACCCACACATATTAATACATTATGATTCTGATATCTTATTGCAACAAAATACTATTGGCTTATTCATGTGCTTAATTTCACACTATTGCTTCTCCTTTTATTCTTCGTGTCTGCAACCAAACTATTTCTTTCATATGACAGAGCAAGACACCAAGTACTGAAATGGTTTGTGGGAAGAATGATGTGACCATGTACTGTAAGAAATAAAATGCTCCTTTCTGCACAGTAAAAAGGTATTGCAAGTCACCTTAGCATGCTGTGCCCTTTCAAGAAAACTCAGACTTTGGCCTTGATTCTCTATATGGTCCCAGAACTCCTCAGTGACTTTGCAATATCCTTATATTCTTTGGCAGGTTGTACTTTATCCTACATACCATCCTAGCATGGAACGTTAGCCTCTGAAGTATTAGTGTTGGCATTTTGGTATGAATTGCACTATGTTGTAATGGCAGTGCAGGGTCTTCACATAAGTGTCTAGAGCCACTGAGGTAGGAGGCAAGTTCTTTATTTCATGTTCCTGCCAGAGCTTTGCAGCTGCTGTTAGGGTCTATCCTCCTTTCATCCGTAATTAACTGCCAGGGAACGCCCATTACAAGGACCCCAACATCCCATGCTACAACATATTCTCACAGCATTCTCATTCAACAATCTACTACATGCCCACCAGTCACATTCACACAAAGGGACACGTCACTACACTTCAACTTCCCAATACTGATGGTTGCAAACAAGAACTAAAGAAATGCTAATGTATCTCCTAAGAGAATCTTCCTAAATAACACCTCACTCCCTTCTCTTCCAAATGTAGAATGAATCATTGTCACTTACTGGTTCAGGCCAGTGATCAGCCCACCCTCTTGAACGCATGATAGCATCAATGGCTTGAAAAACCACATCACAAAGACACTGCCAGTGCATCTTTATTGTCTTGTTACCAACAAAATGAGAACTGAAAAAGGTATAGACATACATCTCAAGCCAGAATAGCGAATGCTTGTGCAGTCTTGTCATTTTACAGCCATTTTTGGGATCTTGTTTAGCTGAGTTGTGAAGACGCTTTTTCGGAAAACTGACATAAGGCTTTAAGGAATCGCAGCATTTTTTATTGCGAGCTCTTGTAATGAGACGGAAAACTTGGTTTTGAGTGTTGAGGATGAAAAAAATGTAAGCAACATTGATGGATAGATCTTGCAGTGGTGGAAATGTTTTTCTTGTTGAAAGAACTCCAGCACTTGAATGGGTTCTGCATCCATCTGCTCCAGCCACCACCTCATGCTGCTCCCATGCCAACTGACTCTTTGCCCCTTCCCTACCTTGCCCCATCTGCCTTCTTTGTCACTGCCTGCTCAAGGGGATGCTGACCTGGTGGGTGAGAACACCAAAGAAGTCTTAAGAGACAATTATTTCCTCTAATTCCTCCTAGACAGTTTGGCCCTGCAGGGCGAAGTGTTGAGTGTGGCCACAAAGAAATATCAGAAGTTCAACTGCCCTTCTTATGGCAGTAGAACGATTGACACCAACCATAGATTGAGCCTTCGGTTATTACTTGACAGTGTGAGAAGCAACTGGCCATAGATACTCCACCCATCAGGAAGGCTGTGTTTCTTTCTAATTTGTAGATTTTAGTTTCAAAAACTGTTGTGGCTACATCATGCTTATGATGAGCATTTAGGACACTTGTTTGTTTTAAAGCCCATCCTCCCACCCTTAGTTAAAGATTGTATGTATACTGCCAGGTCACTCATAATTGAAATGTAACATAGTGTGGTTAAAATGAAAGAAATATATAGCATAGCGACATAGGCTGCCTTTCATCTAGCACAGTTATCTAAATTGCACAAAAAGGAGGAGCGGCAAATTCTCCTATTGCCACTAAACTTGTTAACAGAGTTTCCTTCATCAGTCAACTTCAAATTGTTTGATCACCTCCAGACAAGCTGAGGTCACACTGATTTAAATCCTGCAGTGTTTTGAAATGCAGTGATTGAGCAAGAATTCACAAATACCAGAACCTGTGAGTTGGCCCTTATAATATTCCTGGGAGCAGAGACCAAGAGTTAACGCTTGGCAGTTTGCAAGAAGGACTCTTCAGATCGGTCTAGCAAACTTTGCAGGTGATCACGTAGCTATTCACTTGCTTCTTTTAGCCACTCTTGTCTTTAGCATTGCGCAAGAGCCTCAATCGTCTTATGATGGTTTACTTGAATCTGAAGCTACCACATGTTATTGTTTTGCTAACAATATTCACTTATGTCGTTTTTTAGGATGATGGATATTGGAAAATTGCATACAATATATATATATATATATATATATATATATATATATATATAAATTATTCCTCTAATATAAAATAAAAGGCCTTTCCCCTTTTCACATGGGGGGCATTAATAATGTTCTCTACTTCCACCCGCTATGCATTGCAGGTTAGACTTTGGCAAGGAACCTCTTCATTGGGAGGCCTGCCCTAGGGCTGCTGCACATGAGGAAGGGCTGCGGTAGGGCCAGCACACGATTGTGCAAAGATAGCGTCTCCACCTGCGCACAGTCGGTGTTCCTGCCACATTTAAATGAGGTAGAAGAACCACAGGTTTGACAAGGTTTGCAGCAGACCTCCTGCTCTGCTGAACCCTGAGGATTGAATTGCCTTCATCACTCTTTCACATTTTCCATCTAATTTGGTGTACTGGATATTCAGTATATGGTGGAACCTAAACAACCAGTGAATCACAAGGTATGTATCTTTTAATGAATACTCTAGAACAGGTGTCTCTCACCAGTCGATCATGAGCTACCAGTAGCTCACAGACACCTTCAGACTAACTCACAGCCTTGAGTTTATTTTGATCTAAGCACAAGATCACATTTTCCTTTTAAACTTCAGGGAAGACTGTGTTTATTTTAGATTATTATCATCAGGTTGCACAGAGCAGAGCCTGATAATGAGCAGTGCTGGAGTCAGATTTATGACCCAGGATCAGGCAGAGAGGTGAAGAACTGAAGCATTTAACTCTTAAAAAAAGTCCTTGTCAACTCAATAGAACAGAAGCAGAAGAACAAAATTATGTTTCTGAATGCTGTTAAATGGGAGAAAATTCAAATGAATAGTTACCTTAATGCTTAGGTTAACTCTTCATTTTAATTTTCTCCCATTTCAAAGTGTCACATTAACAAACCAAAGGCCAGTAGACACCGTGCCATATGTATACCCGCAAAATAGTAATTGTTTTAAATGGGAGAAACTTAAAGTCCAGAAAATGTTACATATTTTGAGCATTTTTGCAGAAAACTTTTTACACTTTAAATTTCTCCCTTTAAAAAAAATGGTTGTGTGTTTGTATTGTACATGTAAAGGTGCTACGTATGGCAGAAAGTATGCCCTGTGCCACAAGTACATACGAGACAGGCTCTATTTCACCCATGCACACATATCCCATTTATTCACAGACATGTTCATACATCACCAGAGACCATGTTCTCACTGACACACATAGCAGCCCTGTAATAGTGCCCCTAATCAAAGTATTTTGTTGAAACCATAGTATCTGGTTCTGTGGACGTTAGGCTTAAACTCAATACAGCGGGGTGTGGAGGTGTCTGATACCATAGTACGAGTTGTTTAACCTTCATTAGCTCACAGTGATTTTCACCGATCAGAAGTAGCTCTCACTGCAGACAAGGTTGGAGACTGCTGCTCCAGAAGTACTGCGTGATTCTTATCCATTTGTTTACTGTTGCTGGAACATTTTCATCCTTCGCAGGAATCAATGCTCACATGCAGCTCAACTGATCTTTGGACCCTGCAACAGGGTGTGGTAGAACCATACAACTCAATTTCAGTACAGACCAACTAAGTTAAACAGTATGACCAATTTGTCCATACAAGGAAAACTCCAGTCAGGAATAAAGTTAAGCAGCTGCAGTCCCTTTTCAATTGTCTATCACACAATCACTCACACACACCTCGAATGCAAAGTTTTCTGAGCAAAAACCAACAACCTGTCTGCTCACTACAAGGTACGGGCTTAAATACTTCAAGGCTGTATGGAGATACACTTTCCAGCTGTAGCCTTCACAAATACACAAGTGAAATTTGACCAGCAATTCTCACTCTGGCTGCTACAGATCCTCCATGTGTACTCAGGATTCACTTAATACCAACCACAACTCACAGTTACTCAAGGAAAACTATTGGCACTGTCAACGACGTCTCATGACAAGTACCTCACTGCAGACAATAATTTAACCGAGTGTCTTCTACACTTGTGCGTTATCCTGCGATCTTAGGCCGTGACGGACCTGTCAACAACAACAATTGTGGACATTTTTAGCAATAAGCGCCACAATCAAATGTCTACGACGACTCCACAAAAGCACTTCACAACATCACACTTTAATGCAATCCTCAGACCAAAAGCCACGCAAGTGCAAAACCTTATTAATACTCACACATCATTCCCTTGTACGCACAATACTGGAACTTCATCAACCTTCGGAACAGACCGTGGGATAAAATTTTGGGGGGGGGTTGGGGTTGGCAAAATTTGTACTGGGTAATCGGATGGGGCCAATCCTATCTCTCTAACACTATACTTGCATGGTTCTCCCTCCTTGTGGGATACACCATTTCTCTGCTACCAGATCTCCTGGAGCATTTTCATCCGTCACAGGAATCAATGCTCAACTACAGGTCGATGGATCTTTGGACCCTGCAACAGGATGTGGTAGAACCATAAAACTCAATTTCAGTACAGACCAATTATTTAAGTTAAACAGTATGACCAATTTGGCCATACAAGGAAAACTCCAGTCAGAAATAAAGTTAAGAGATTTATTACAAACTCAAACTTAGTGTCATTTGGACAATTCGCAATACAAAGTGATGAAGATACAGACTCACCAAGTGTTGCCCAAGACGATGAAATAAGTGCAGACAAACTAACATTAATAAAACTAAGCATTCTACGAGAATAATACAAAGCATTAACCACATAATCTGAGATACAGAAAATAAAAGTTGCTCATCGTTGACAAGCATCAGTGCAATTCAAATCATCAAAGGATCAGTTTTGCTGGGCACAGGGAAAACCCTACTGTAGGAAGTTGGCTCTGTATGCACTATTTCAAAGTAAGGAATAGCATGCACAGAGTCAAAGGGTTCCCCTTAGAGGTAAGATAGTGACAAAAAGAGATAATTGTAATGCTCTATTTTGTGGTAGTGTGGTCGTGCAGTAGGCTTATCAGCGGAGTAGTGTTAAGCATTTGCTGTACACACACAGGCAATAAATGAGGAACACACACTCAGAGACAATTCCAGGCCAATAGATTTTTGTATATAAAAATATATTTTCTTAGTTTATTTTAAGAACCACAGGTTCAAGATTTACAAGTAATACTTCAAATGAAAGGTATCTCATGTAGGAACTTTGGGAACTTTGAATTAGCAAAATAGCATATACAGTTTTCACATAAATGACATATAGCTATTTTAAAACTAGACAGTGCAATTTTCAACAGTTCCTAGGGGAGGTAAGTGTTTGTTAGTTTTTGCAGGTAAGTAAACCACCTACGGGGTTCAAGTTTGGCTCCCAGGTAGCCCACCGTTGGGGGTTCAGAGCAACCCCAAAGTTACCACACCAGCAGCTCAGGGCCGGTCAGGTGCAGAGGTCAAAGTGGTGCCCAAAACACATAGGCTTCAATGGAGAAGGGGGTGCCCCGGTTCCAGTCTGCCAGCAGGTAAGTACCCGCGTCTTCGGAGGGCAGACCAGGTGGGTTTTGTAGGGCACCGGGCGGGACACAAGTCCACACAAAAAGTACACCCTCAGCGGCACGGGGGCGGCCGGGTGCAGTGTGCAAACAGGCGTCGGGTTCGCAATAGGAATCAATGGGAGACCAATAGGTCTCTTCAGCGATGCAGGCAGGCAAGGAGGGGGCTCCTCGGGGTAGCCACCACCTGGGCAAGGGAGAGGGCCACCTGGGGGTCGCTCCTGCACTGGAGGTCGGGTCTTTACCAGGTGTCGGGTCTTTGAAGCAGGCAGTCGCGGTCAGGGGTAGCCTCGGGATTCCCTCTGCAGGCGTCGCTGTGGGGGCTCAGGGGGGTCAACTCTGGCTACTCACGGTCTCGTAGTCGCCGGGGAGTCCTCCCTGTGGTGTTTGTTCTCCACAAGTCGAGCCGGGGGCGTGGGGTGCAGAGTGCAAATTCTCACGCTTCCTTCGGGAAACGTGTGTTGTTTCAAAGTTGCAGTCTTTGTGGAGCAGAGCCGCTGTCCTCGGGAGTTCTTGGTCCTTCTAGATGCAGGGTAGTCCTCTGAGGCTTCAGAGGTCGCTGGACCCTGTGGAACGCGTCGCTGGAGCAGTGTCTTTAGAAGTGGGGAGACAGGCCGGTAGAGCTGGGGCAAAAGCAGTTGGTGTCTCCGTCTTCTCTGCAGGTTTTTCAGTTCAGCAGTCCTCTTCTTCTTAGGTTGCAGGAATCTGAGTTCCTAGGTTCTGGGGAGCCCCTAAATACTGAATGTAGGGGTGTTTTTAGGTCTAGGGGGTTAGTAGCCAATGGCTACTAGCCCTGAGGGTGGCTACACCCTCTTTGTGCCTCCTCCCTGAGGGGAGGGGGGCACATTCCTATCCCTATTGGGGGAATCCTCCATCTGCAAGATGGAGGATTTCTAAAAGTCAGAGTCAACTCAGCTCAGGACACCTTAGGGGCTGTCCTGACTAGCCAGTGACGACTCCTTGTTTTTCTCATTATCTCCTCCGGCCTTGCTGCCAAAAGTGGGGCCGTGGCCGGAGGGGGCGGGCAACTCCACTAGCTGGAGTGCCCTGGGGTGCTGTAACAAAGGGGGTGAGGCTTTGAGGCTCACCGCCAGGTGTTAGTTCCTGCAGGGGGAGGTGAGAAGCACCTCCACCCAGTACAGGCTTTGTTACTAGCCACAGAGTGACAAAGGCACTCTCCCCATGTGGCCAGCAACATGTCTGGTGTGTGGCAGGCTGCTAAAACCAGTCAGCCTACACGGGTAGTTGGTTAAGGTTTCAGGGGGCACCTCTAAGGTGCCCTCTGGGGTGTATGTTACAATAAAATGTACACTGGCATCAGTGTGCATTTATTGTGCTGAGAAGTTTGATACAAACTTCACAGTTTTCAGTGTAGCCATTATGGTGCTGTGGAGTTCGTGCCTGACAGACTCCCAGACCATATACTCTTATGGCTACCCTGCACTTACAATGTCTAAGGTTTTGCTTAGACACTGTAGGGGCATAGTGCTCATGCACTTATGTCCTCACCTATGGTATAGTGCACCCTGCCTTAGGGCTGTAAGGCCTGCTAGACAGGTGTCTTATCTATACTTCATAGGCAGTGTGAGGTTGGCATGGCACCCTGAGGGGAGTGCCATGTCGACTTAGTCATTTTATCCCCACTAGCACACACAAGCTGGCAAGCAGTGTGTCTGTGCTGAGTGAGGGGTCCCCAGGGTGGCATAAGACATGCAGCAGCCCTTAGAGACCTTCCCTGGCATCAGGGCCCTTGGTACCAGGGGTACCAGTTACAAGGGACTTACCTGGATGCCAGGGTGTGCCAATTGTGGAAACAAAGGCACAGGTTAGGGAAAGAACACTGGTGCTGGGGCCTGGTTAGCAGGCCTCAGCACACTTTCAAATCATAACTTAGCATCAGCAAAGGCAAAAAGTCAGGGGGTAACCATGCCAAGGAGGCATTTCCTTACACCTACTATTAGACAGCTTAAGAGATAACGTGTGGGGTGGATCAGTATGGGCAAAAGACAAAAAGAAAACGCTAGTCTTGGGCAACAGGGTACTCTCTGAGGTGGGCAAAAGGTAGGTAAAAAAGGAAAGCATCAGCATGTCAGTAGCTCGTTCAAGAGTCTTTTGCAAAGGTTTGGGGAAAAATCTCTTAAGTCTCAGAAAGGCATTTCAAAGGGACAAAGCAGAGAGGAAGATACCTCTCCAAGAGGCTCTGCATGAAGTATACAGGGAAAGGGGCTCAGCTTCTCATCTTCGGGGATCTGGAAGGGTCTCTCTCCTAGGGAGCATCTGACCAAGGGGGCAGAGTCAAGCCGGCAACCAACATGGCCGCACAGCCTTAAGCTCCGGCAGTAGGACTCCCCGAGCCTGCTGGAAGAGCGCCTACACTGCATCAATCTGATGCGTTGAATGAAGTAAACGTAGGTGGGGGCAGCAGGAGGACCACTGCAAAGCCATAGCGGCTGGGAAGGCCGCTGGAACATCGCTTTAGTGAGGTGGCTCCAGGTCCCGGCGTGGGCCTCGGAGGCACGGCAGCGATAGGGGCCGCAGGTATGCCTGAGGCCCGCATTCGGAGGGCCGCACGTTGCTGCCTGCTGCTCCCGCCTTGGACTGTTTTTGCTGCCCCAGGTGCTCGTTGCTGCTTGCAGGGAGCTTGTGGCATCTGAGCAGGCCGTGTGGCTGGTGTTGGGGTTCCTTTGGCCGTACGGCGGTGGAGTGGTGCCGCACAGCCTGTATTTGTTTCATCCTGGGACTCCGCACCCCCCTCGAATATGTCCATGTGCTTTGTGGGGTGAGGGTGTTGGGGGGCCTGGCCATCACTGCGAGGCTGAAGTGGCTCCCTTCCCTCTTTTTTCTTGTTTGCCCCGACGACAAAAGTGACCGGCACTATAAAACGCATCTGGGGCCTTGTACCGGCAGCAGCCCCTCGGGTGTGCCCTTGTGCAAGCACTGGGAGTTGACTGCCATGGGTCACAGTGACCCCAAACAACGCAAGCTGCCATTCGAAAAAGTGCACACCCTCACAGCGGTAGACACCAACATGATTATGGCAGAGGGTGCGACTGGAGGCCAGGTCTTGGACCATAAGACAGATCTACGGCCCATTTTGGCAGAACTGTGCTCTGGATTCCAGGGCATTGGTGCACAGTTTGAGCCCGTGGTGTCCTGCCTGGACAAGATGGGAGAGCTCCTGGACCGCCACGACCTGGGACTTCAGGTGGCTAAAGAACGCATCTCGTCGCTGGAAGACACCCGCACCCAGTCAGATACACGTCTAGACAGATTGGAGGCCAAATTACGCATCGTTGCTGCGAAAAACTAAGATCTTGAGGCATGAGGTCACCGCAGCAACATTAGAATTCAGGGGGTGCAGAGACTACCGCCACAGGACGTCTGGATACCTTTGTTTAGACATTACTATGTGAACTACTGGAGTGCCCAAACTTCACTGCCACATTTGTGGTGGAACGAGCCCACCACTCCCTAGGCCCTCGACCTCTCACGGGTGCGCCGCTGCACCCCATTATCGCCAGGCTGCTGAAATTCAAGGATCGTGACATAGCATTGCGGCTGGCACGAGAGAAGGGACCACTACAGTATCAAGGGATATCCCTGTCCGTCTTTCTACATTTCACTGTAGTGGTTCAGGAGGCCCGGTGCAAGCTGGGGCTGCGCTATGGAATGCTGTAACTGGCCAGACTCAGGGTTGATGTCGACGGCAAACCCCGCTTTTTTGTTACCTTAGATGATGCCTTGGCGTTCTGCAAGACCTATACCAAAAAACATGCTCAGCTGGCTCGGCGCTCCCCTGGATTGCTCACCAACAGTCACACAACTGCCAAGAAGTCTGGATCTTTTCCCACCTGAGTGATGCCCCCCAGTGTCACAGACTCGCAGAGATGCATACATGGTTACTACTGCCCATTTCCTTTACAGGATTAACTTTGTAGAAAGGGAGTCCCCTGCCGTTGTGGCTCCCTCCCCATGGTTGATACCAAGTTTGCATTTAAATCGTTGTTGTACGTCATTCCGATTATCTTGGGATTTCACTCAAGTGTGTTCTTACCGAGTGTGCGAGGTGGGTTGGAGTTATGGGTTTTGTTAATGTGTTTGTTATTTGGGTTTGCGCTGTTTGTTTAATACATGGTGACCGATCACGCTCCTCCTTGCGTGTTCATCCACTAACACCCCGTTAATGCACGCTACAATAAGGACCTTTGCCCCACTCTCCACTGTATTCGTGTCCTGGAATATTAGAGTCCTTAACAACCCCCTTAAGGGTAAGCAAGTGGTACACTATGTAAATGGACATGGCGCTGCAATATCATTCCTACAGGAGACTCATCTGGCCCCCAGGTCCACCTATACCTTTGCCGCCCAATGGGGTCCGCATGGTTTTTTTCTAGTTACAGCTCCTACTCCCGCGGGGTCTGCATACTGATACATAAGAGGGCCCCTTTCCATCTTATCTCTGCAGTCCCTGACACGGAAAGTCTGTACATTTTTGTAGAAGGCACACTAGCGCACTAAAGGGTATTGCTGGCCAAATTCTATGCCCCAAACACAGACAACCCCGATTTATTTCACGTTATCAACCTAGTTGGCCCCCACGGACTCAGACTGCATCATTTTAGTGGGGGATTTTAACCAGATCTGGGACCCAACATGCGACACCACAGCCAAGACCCTGACATTTAAAACCCAAATCATTATGCACTGTGCGACACCTCTGCGATGCCTACCAGCTACGCGACCCATGGTGCATGCAACCGCAGATGTCGATGGCTTACACTCACTACTCTGCCCCCCATAACACGTGGACACGCATAGATTTTTGGTTGATGCCCCCTTGGGTAGTCACATGGTCGACAACAGTTATGCACCTACCGCGCACATTATCAGATCACTCCCCGGTGATCTTGACCTGCTCTATCCCCCACTCAGGGCTGGGGGAGTGTCCTTGGCGGTTCCCTTCGCTGGCCCTCTAGGATGCATGTTCCACTCTGACCTGCAGACAGCAGTTACGGAGTACTTTAATCTGCATGCAGGAACTGTCTCTACACACGCTACGCTCTGGGAGGCCTTTAAGGCGTACACATGGGGCATATGCATAGCTAAGCACAGTGGCATGTTGCGAGATATATGCACTAGCATATCGCAAGTTGAGGCTGCTCTGTGAACTAGACAGGACTGAGGTGCGCAGCCTCTGGCCCATATCTGAATAGGTGCTCCGCTGTCATGCAGGAGTATCAGGACCTCACAGAGCATGAGATTCTCTATCTCGTGAAATATGCTGCTGCCGCCCATTATGGCAAGGGTGACCTCCCCGGGCGTACATTGGTGCACCTCCTCCACCCCCCTAGTGCAGTGACATATATACCTGAGCTGTGCACGGAGGGAGGGGAGCGCAGGATAGGCACCCGGGAAGTGTAGTCTGAGCTTTTAGCGTACTATATTGCATTATACGACAGTCTGCAGGGCAAGGACATGTCACTCTTATCACAATACTTGGAGGAGGTGACCATGGCTTAGTTTACGTAGGCACAGCAGCAATTTGTCAGTGAACCGTTTACCTGTGAGGAGATCATGCAGGCCATATATGCCCTGAATGCCTCTAAGGTTCCTGGGCTGGGCAGCTACACTGGCGCATTTGATAAAACGTATAAACAAATTCTAGCTCCGCACCTTTTTGAGGTGTACAGTGAGGCTCTGGCACAGGGTGAGTTGCCCCCGACACTGCGAGAGGCAGTTATCACACTCCTGCCTATGCCGGATAAAGATCCCCGGTACTGTAGCTCCTACCGACTGATTTCACTGCTGAACTTTGACATTAAGATCCTGGCAAGGGTCCTGGCCGCCTGCCTCTCCTTGCTGCTGGACAGCATCATCTCCCCAGTGCATTAGAGGTTTGTCCCCCATCTCTCAACGAATATCAATCTTCGTACGTTGTTCGCGGTGCTTCATAGGATCTCCCATTCTACAGCCGAGGCGGTCAACCTGCTGGGCGCTGAAAAAGTGTCGACTGAATTGAATGGCCTTTTTTTTTCTTCCCACCTTGAACAAGTTGGGACTCCCTCGGGGCTTCACAGCCTTGATCAATACACCCCCTACCAGTATGATGCAGATGAATGGCACTATAACCTCTCCATTTTGTATCTCCAGGGGGACTCAACAGGTCTGCCCACTGTCCCCCTTCCTTTTTATTACAGCAGTAGATCCTCTGGTCAGACAAGTGTAGGAAAATCACATTCATAGGGGACTATAATTAAGGAGTGGACTGCCGCTTGTCTCACTATATGCAAATGATATTCTGCTGTTCTTCCGCCACCCGAAGGTCAGTCTGGACCTGTGTTGCAGGAGGTTATCCAGTTTAGTGGTTTCTCAAGGCTACGGATCAACTGGGTATAATCAGAGCTTTTTCCACTCGCGGATGCAACGGTGCCATTTGAGGCACAATATCCTTTGAAATGGTGTGAAGACACTGTTAAGTATCTGGGCATATAGGTCCACTGAGATAAGGATCAGATTATCTGCCTTAACTATGGGCCAGCGGTGGAGAGGCTCATGGCCCAAATTGATCGCTGGATCAAATTGCAGATTTCCTAGCGGGTAGTATTGCTATAATCAAAATGGTAGTGCTCCCCTGCTTTTTATACCTGTTTGTGAACATCCCTATCCCCTTGAAGAATTACTTTTTTGCCATTCTACTCCAATTCCTGACACAACTTATTTGTGCGGATAGGCGTGTACAGCTTTGATGGGGACTCTTTGGTGCTTCCCTATGAAAGGGGTGGCTTTGGACTGCCCCATTTTTATTTGTATTATCGGGTCGCACAGTGTAGTTTCTCCTCCCACTGGTATCACCCAGGTGCGCTTACAATATAATATTCCAGAGAGAGATCTGGTGTTCCCCACGTCGTTACACAATGCTCCCACAGGGGTACTCCTTGGCCCCCAGTGATATACAAATGGTCTCCACTGCATGCTGGTCTGACGCAGGCTGGCCCGCATGCTCCATGGAGGATGCCTCTATTCGTCCACACTGCCCTTGGCCTAGAACCCATGGCTCCCACTTACAGGCAAGACACTAGTTAAGCGCACTCTGACAGGCCTCTCATACCATGAAGGATCTGTTCCCAGATGGGCACATCTTTTATAGAACGGAAGATACCCGCTTTAGAGCAGCAACCACTATGGATCACTTTCTTCTAAGTCGATTACAAAGCACTCTGCACACTCTGATTCACACTTATCCACTAGCACCAGAGGAATTCCCCCTCCCATGCTGTTGATAGACAGCACAGATGGCACCAGGTTGATCTCCTTGATGTACACGATGTGTCTGGAACTTCTTCCTACACATGAGTCTAAGCTCCGTGGTTGCTGGGAGGCTGATCTGGGGTGGCCCATCTCTGACAAAATGTGGAAGGCCTGCTGCACACAAACACACCGCATATCACTAAACAGCCACCATCGTCTAATTCATTAAAAATTCCTTCGACAAGTGTATGTCACCCCGGTTCTCGAATGGGCAACACTCACTCGCACTCCTGTCCCAATTGCCAGGCATTTGAGGCAGATTTTGCGCACATGATGTGGTCTTGCCCCACCATTGCACGCTACTAGGGGGAGGTGTTTTCCTGTCTTTCTCACATGGTGGGGGTGCCAGTGGCGCTACTACTTGCTAAACGCCTAATAGCTATGCACTGGGACTAGGAACTCCCCTGCGGTGAAGGCTTGGATCCGTAGTCTAATATATTGTGACACAAATAGTGAGCTATATGCCTCCCTACAACCCTCCCACAACCCGCCCCAAAATATTTGGCAGCCTTTGCAAGACTTCTTAATGGAGCACCCTGGCGGATGGGGGTGGGAGGTCGATGGGCAGGAAATGGAACTGGACTTGCTGCTGTGCCAGACAGATGCTGAGTTGTTGTCGTGGTGCAATCTTATGTAATCTCTGTTTGGGAACTAGTGGAGGGAGACATGCCCCGCTCCCCTCCTCTCTCCCCCATTTGTGGCCCAGTCACTGTGTATATGTATGTTATGCATATGTTATTGACTGTTGAAATTGTTCCCTCTCCCCCATGAGCCCGATATCTCATCGTGTGACGAGGATGACTCTGGTCTTCTCATGGTTTTTCTTTTCCTTTTTTGTTCTTGTTTAAAAAAAAAAAAAAAATGTTTTTTTTTTTTAAAGGGAGCATCTGACCAAAGTCCAACTAGTCAGTGACGTATCAAAGTTCATATGACAGTTTGATTTGCTCAGGGCGACACTCCATCTTACATTGAAGGGGCATCATCCAATAGCAATTGATCACACAACTCCAAGTTGAAACATTGGCACATCTTCCCAATTTTGTCATGGGAACATCATCAGAACAAATGTTTGATTTACTAGTCCACAGTTCAGGATGTTCCACATCCCAAGGTCGACTACAATACCTTTCTATGAGTAAAGCAATAGGGATCTATTACCAAAGCTAGTCTTTACATGGGAACGAAGTCTGAAAGAAAGTTCACGTTATGAAACTGAATGGTCTCGAAATACAGGCCTAGCAGGCCTCACTTAGTCTAGTGCAAGTGAGTTAAAACAAAGCATTTGAATAAAACATTCTAATAAACACATTTTAATATGCAAATTTATAAATTCGACATTAATAATTCTTCATTAATATTCATGTTACAGTCACTTTAAACGAAAAGACTCTGTAAATACATTTTAGTCAGTATAATATAGAACTGTATTTCTCTTTTTTTGCACACATATTTAAATCATTAGAAATTCACTGTTGTTGAAATACACACTATTAGTCTAATTGCAACATAATAGGGGTCATTACAACCCTGGCGGTCTAAGACCGCCAGGGCTGTTCTGACGGAAGCACCGCCAACAGGCTGCGGTGCTTCCCAAGGTATCACGACCGCGGTTGCACCGCCGGGCCCGGCAGTTTACCGCCACGTTGGTCCTGGCGGAATTAATCCACCAGGGCAGCGCTGCCCAGGGGATTACGAGTCCCCCTACCGCCAGCCTTTTCCTGGCGGTTTGAACCGCCAGGAAAAGGCTGGCAGTACGGGGAGTCGCGGGGCCCCCTGACAAGGCCCCGTGCAGCTTATCACTGTCTGCACAGCAGACAGTGAAAAGCGCGATGGGTGCAACGGCTGCAATTTGGAGCCGTCTCCTGTTGCAGCCGAGATCCCCGCTGGGCCGGCGGGCGGGCAGCTGGGATCTCATAATGGCCGCAGTGGGAGTGCGGCTGCATTGGCGGCCGCCCCGATCTTGGCAGGCGGCTTCAGCCGCCCGCCAAGGTCGTAATAAGGGCCTATATCTATTAAATCCTTCAAACATTTAGTTTACCTTTAATACCACCAGGGTTTGTAACAACAATATAAACAAATGCACATTTAAAATGGCTTCTTAGTGCATCTTTCAACAGTCAACTATTAGTACTTCGATTAGCATAATGCATAAAGTGTCATGTATAGATGACTTCTGTGACATGAGACACAGCACTAAAATTTCAACTACTTAACTGTAATTTACTGTATCCATCATTTCCCCAGCGCTTTCTCCTTTACTCCTTCAAGGAAGGTGTTGGCTTGTGTTTGGATGTGTTAGAATATACCTCCATCTTTTGTGTTGTCTGTGTTGTCTCATTTGAACCATGTGTACATTAAAGGGGTGGTAAGCATGGAAAATGAATAGATTACCCTTCTGACTCCTGCCTTATATATTCATTGGAATTGAAGGAAGACCCTTTTTGTTTTAAAGATTGCATAATTCTTTTTGAGAATGAAATTATACATAATTAGCTGCCATGTCACAAAATACTAATCGCCAACAATTATTGGTTAGTCCTGAAATGAAATGAAAGGCCATTTTAATACTGTATTGGTCAAATTTGACCAATACAGATAAACAGTTTATGTAAAACTCCAACATGGTTGACTTCTGCAGTGCACAATCTTTTGTGCACCTACTTCTTTCGGGGTGTGACTCATGTATGGTGCCCACAACAGCTTTATCTTCTTACCTGCTTCTGGTGATCAGTATTGGCGTTTAAACTTTACGTAGTGGAGTTGGTGCAAGCATTAATTACCCAGTTGCTAACAAGAAACAGACCCTCTCTACAGCATGCCAGTTAAGCAACTATTATTTCATCTCACTGACAAACCTTTAAAAATAAATAACGGAACTAATGGATGTGGTACAGAAACGGATCGTTTAAGCTAATCAGAAGGTAACATTAACAAATTCTTCAGGGGAAATTGTTGACTTAACAGGTGGCATTATTTGTGTTTGTCTTTATTTCCCTTGGTATGAATATGGGCCAATATCTATATTTTGTTCTTTCTTGACTCTTTGGTTTGTTAGATCTTCACAGTAACACTAGCAAAAGTTTGCATAACACCCCCATATCATTAGAAAGCATGCTTTGTTGTGTAGTCTTGTATTGAAAGCTGTTTTCGTGAACGTCATTTTGAAATTTTGGTTAGTCACTGTTCTGACATTAGAGGAGTAAAAAAAAAACAGACGCTGAAGCTTGGATGGATGCATATATGATGCTTCCTCTGGGATTCAACAGCTGCTATTGCCTACAGCCCTAAATGCATAACTTTTCTCCTATCTGAATGGCTCCTGCCTCTTGTCTGAAGACCCCGTCCTCCAACTGCAATAATGAAAAAGTTAAGAAACTGATGACTGCATATGTGGAACATTGAGTGCTGCCAGGATCTCTTCTGGACTGTTTGTTGCAGATTGGTGGATGGCTCTACTAGTGGATAACCCAAAGTGCTCGAATCCGACCTCTCTGATGTGAGACAGATTCCGTTCTGTCTTCAAATGATTTCAGTATCTAGTTTCTATATATATATATATATATATATATATATGTATGTATATATATATATATATATATATATATATATATATATTCGATGGCATGTGTAGCTGCAGATACACATGCTGTGCATATCCCGCCATCTAGTGTTGGGCTCGGAGTGTTACAAGTTGTTTTTCTTCGAAGAAGTCTTTTCGAGTCATGAGATCGAGGGACTCCTCCCATTTCGGCTCCATTGCGCATGGGCGTCGACTCCATCTTAGATTGTTTTCTTTCTGCCATCGGGTTCGGACGTGTTCCCCTTCACTCCGTGTTTCGGTTCGGAAAGTTAGTTAAATCACGGAAAACTTGATGGTATTGTTTGCGTTCGGTATTGGGTTAGTTTAGCAGATCGACACCGAATAAAAGAAGAGCTCCGGTAGCCCTTCGGGGCTTCCATTCCCCGGCGGGGCCTGGTCGGCTGACCGCGTGCGTCTTCAAGGCTAATGGAACGGACCCCATTCCGCTTCTGCCCCGAATGCCACAATAAGTATCCTTACACAGACCAGCACTTGGTCTGTAATTTGTGTTTGTCCCCCGAACACAAAGAGGATACCTGCGAGGCCTGCCGGGCATTTCGGTCGAAAAAGACACTACGGGACCGGAGAGCTCGAAGGCTTCAAATGGCGTCGACGCCGTCAGGACAACACGACGTCGAAGAGGAGGAGACTTACTCTATTCCAGATTCCGACTCTGATAAGGCCGAAAGTGAGCAGCCGGCGAAAACCGTGAGTAAAACTGCCCCAGCCAAAACTCACACCAAAATAATGAAAGCCCAGGGGACGACACCGCCGGCAGGCCATTGCTTAACCCGTAAACACGGTGACCAACCATCGGCACCGAAAAAGGGCACACACGTGTCGAAGACATCCGACTCCGGTCGAGATACCGGCACAGAATATACTCGGCACCGAGATACTGGCTCCGACCAGACTCGACACCGAGATACCGGCTCCGACCAAAGTCGGCACCGAGAGATCGGCACACCGAAACCGAAAAAGGTGGCTTCGGAGCCGAAAAAGACTGCGGAAAAAGTTTTGGTGCCAAAACACCCAGCATCGGAGCCGAAACAGAGCTCCTATTCTGAAGAACAAGGCCTGTCATCACAACTTCAAGGCCATAAATTAGGACAAAAATTGGAGCTGAGGGAGCCAGACTATACACAAAGAAGGCTCCATATTCAAAAGACACAGGGAAAATAGGAACTCTTCCCCCTATTAAAATGAAAAGGAAACTTGCTTTCCAAGAAACAGATAAACGGCCAAAAGCAAAGGTGGCGAAAGAAAAAACTCCACCACGTTTTCGCCACAACCATCGCCACTGCACTCACCGCAACTGTCACCAATTACAACCCCCCCTATGATGCAATCTCCAACGCACACAGGGATGACCCAGGACGATCCAGATGCATGGGATCCATACGATGCACCAGTATCTGACAATAGTCCAGACTGCTACCCGGCAAGACCGTCACCACCTGAAGACAGTACTGCTTACATGCAGGTGGTGTCCAGAGCAGCTGCATTTCACAATGTAGCACTGCATGCTGAACCTATTGAGGATGACTTTTTATTTAATACTTTGTCGTCAACACACAGCCAGTACCAGAGTCTGCTGATGTTACCAGGGATGTTAAAACACGCAAAAGAGGTGTTTCAAGACCCAGTCAAATGCACAGCCATTACACCTAGGGTGGAAAAAAGTACAAGCCTCCCCCTACGGACCCTGTGTACATCACGCAACAACTAAAACCTGACTCAGTGGTAGTAGGCGCAGCACGCAAAAGGGCGAACTCACAGACTTCTGGGGATGCACCACCACCGGACAAGGAAAGTCGAAAGTTTGATGCAGCGGGGAAAAGAGTTGCAGCACAGGCAGCCAATCAATGGCGCATTGCCAATTCCCAGGCTTTATTGGCAAGATATGACAGGGCTCATTGGGATGAAATGCAGCATTTTATTGAACATCTTCCCAAGGAGTTTCAAAAGCGTGCACAGCAAGTGGTGGAGGAGGGCCAAAGTATCTCCAACAACCAGATACGATCGGCAATGGATGCAGCGGACACAGCCGCCAGAACTGTGAACACAGCGGTCACTATTCGGAGACACGCATGGCTCCGCACCTCCGGATTTAAGCCAGAGATCCAACAAGCTGTGCTTAATATGCCTTTTAATGGATAACAGTTGTTTGGGCTGGAGGTGGATACAGCTATAGAGAAGCTAAAGAAGGACACTGACACAGCCAAAGCCATGGGCGCGCTCTACTCCCCACAGAGCAGAGGCACCTTTAGGAAGCCACACTTTAGAGGGGGGTTTCGAGCCCAAAGCACAGAACCCTCAACCTCACAGGCCAAACCCACATACCAGGGCCAGTATCAAAGAGGAGGCTTTCGGGGACAATATAGAGGTGGACAGTTCCCTAAAACCAGAGGGAAATTTCAAAACCCAAAGACCCCACAAACTAAACAGTGACTTCAATGTCACAAATCCCCAGCACATAACACCAGTGGGGGGGAGACTCACAGATCATTACAAAAATTGGGAAGAAATAACTACAGACTCGTGGGTCCTAGCCATTATCCAACATGGTTATTGCATAGAATTCCTACAATTACCACCAACTGTGCCTCCAAGAACACACAACATGTCCAAACAGCACTTAGATCTATTACAACTAGAAGTCCAAGCGTTTTTTTTAAAAAAAGGCAATAGAACTGGTACCAAACCATCAGAAAGGAACAGGTGTTTATTCCCTGTATTTTCTAATACCCAAAAAGGACAAAACTCTGAGACCCATCTTAGATCTCAGAACACTAAGGGGGTCATTCTGACCCTGGCGGTCCGAGACCGCCAGGGCTAGTATGACTGAAAGCACCGCCAACAGGCTGGCGGTGCTTTTTTCCCCATTCTGACTGCGGCGGTAAAGCTGCGGTCGGACTGCCGGGGCCGGCGTTTTTCCGCCATTTCTGCCCCGGCGGCGATAATCCACCAGGGCAGCGCTGCTTGCAGCGCTGCCCTGGGGATTATGACCCCCTTACCGCCAGCCTGTTTCTGGCGGTTTTCACCGCCAGGAAGAAGCTGGCAGTAAGGGGTGTCCAGGGGCCCCCTACCAGGGCCCCGGCCAGATTTTCACTGTCTGCCTAGCAGACAGTGAAAAGCGCGACGGATGCAACTGCACCCGTCGCACGGCCGCAACACCGCCGGCTCCATTCGGAACCGGCTTCTGTGTTGCGGCCTCATTCCCGCCGGCCCAGCGGGAATGTCGGAATGGGGGCCGCGTGAGTGCGGCCGCATGGCGGTTTCCTCCTGGCGGACGGCATTAGCGGCCCGCCAAGGTCGGAATGACCCCCTAAATCTTTACATCAAATCAGATCACTTTCACATGGTAACACTTCAAGACGTGATCCCCTTGCTCAAACAACAAGACTACATGTCAACATTATATCTCAAGGGTGCGCACTTCCATATACCATACATCCTTCTCACAGGAAATACTTAAGGTTTGTAATCCAAGGAGTACATTACCAGTTCAAAGTGTTACCATTCGGAATAACAACAGCACCAAGGGTATTTACAAAATGCCTTGCAGTAGTAATCGCACATATCAGAAGACAGCACATACACGTATTCATGTATCTAGACGATTGGTTAATAAAAACCAACACTCAGAAACAGTGTCTTCAACACACAAAATACGTCATAGAAACCCTTCACAAACTAGGGTTCTCAATAAACTACCTAAAATCACACTTACATCTGTGTCAGATACAACAATACTTAGGAGCAACAATCAACACAAAAAAAGGGATTGCCACTCCAAGTCCACAAAGGGTACAAGCATTCCAAAATGTAATACAAAGCATGCACCCAAACCAACAATATCAAGTAAAATTAGTGATGAAACTTCTAGGCATGATGTCTTCATGCCTAGCCATTGTCCCAAACGCAAGGTTACACATGCGGCCCTTACAACAGTGCCTAGCAACACAATGGACACAAGCACAGGGTCAACTTCAGGATCTAGTGTTGATAGACTGCCAAACACACACCTCGCTTCAATGGTGGAATCCTATAAATTTAAACCAAGGGTGGCCCTTCCAAGACCCAGTGCCTCAATACGTGATCACAACAGATGCTTCCATGGTAGGGTGGGGAGCACACCTCAACCAACACAGCATCCAGGGACAATGGGACACTCAGCAAAAACAACTTCATATAAATCAACTAGAACTACTAGCAGTGTTTCTAGCATTAAAAGCATTTCAACCACTAATAGCCCACAAACACATTCTTGTCAAAACAGACAACATGACAACAATGTATTACTTAAACAAACAGGGAGGGACACACTCATCACAGCTGTATCTCCTAGCACAAAGGATTTGGCATTGGGCGATTCACAATCACATTCGCCTAATAGCGCAATACATACCAGGAATTCTGAACCAGTTAGCCGACAATCTCAGTCGAGTTCACCAACAGATCCACGAATGGGAAATTCATCCCCAGATACTACAAACCTACTTCCAAAACTGGGGAACACTGCAAATAGACCTATTTGCAATAAAAGAAAACGCAAAATGCCAAAACTTCGCATCCAGGTACCCACACCCTCACTCCAAGGGCAATGCGTTATGGATGAGTTGGTCAGGGATATTTGCTTACGCTTTTCCCCCTCTCCCACTCCTTCCGTATCTAGTAAACAAATTGAGTCAAAACAAACTCAAACTAATACTAGTAGCACCAACTTGGGCACGCCAACCATGGTATACAACACTACTAGACCTGTCAGTAGTCCCTCATATCAAGCTACCAAACAGACCAGATCTGTTAACTCAACACAGACAACAGATCAGACACCCGAATCCAGCATCGCTCAATCTAGCAATCTGGCTCCTGAAGTCTTAGAATTTGGACATCTACACCTTACACAAGAATGTATGGAGGTCATCAAACAGGCTAGGAAACCTACTACAAGACATTGCTACGCAAATAAATGGAAACGATTTGTTTATTACTGTCATAATAATCAAATTGAACCATTACACGCGTCCACGACAAACATTGTAAGCTACTTACTACACTTGCAAAAGTCCAAGTTAGCTTTTTCATCCATTAAAATACATCTCACAGCAATTTCTGCCTATCTGCAAACTACACATTCAACCTCATTATTTAGAATCCCAGTCATAAAAGCATTTATGGAGGGTCTAAAAAGGATCATTCCCCCAAGAACACCACCAGTTCCTTCGTGGAACCTCAATATTGTATTAACACGACTCATGGATCCACCATTTGAACCCATGCACTCTTGTGAGATGCAATACTTAACATGGAAAGTAGCCTTTCTAATAGCTATCACATCTCTTAGGAGAGTAAGTGAAATACAAGCCTTTACCATTCAGGAACCCTTTATACAAATACACAAACATAAAGTGGTTCTTCGCACAAACCCCAAATTCTTACCAAAAGTTATATCACCGTTCCACTTAAATCAAACAGTGGAACTCCCAGTATTTTTTCCACAACCAGACTCTGTAGCTGAAAGAGCATTACATACATTAGACATAAAAAGAGCACTAATGTATTGCATTGATAGAACCAAACAATTTTGCAAAACAAAACAATTGTTTGTAGCTGTTCAAAAACCTCATGCAGGGAATCCAATATCCAAACAAGGCATTGCCATATGGATAGTTAAGTGTATTCAAACCTGTTATGTTAAAGCACAGAGAGAACTGCCTATTACACCAAAGGCACGCTCCACTAGAAAGAAAGGCGCCACCATGGCCTTTCTAGGAAATATACCAATGACAGAAATCTGTAAGGCAGCCACATGGTCTACGCCACATACATTCACTAAGCATTACTGTGTGGATGTGTTAACAACACAACAAGCCACAGTAGGACAGGCAGTATTACGAACATTATTTCAAACAACTTCAACTACTACAGGCTAGACCACCGCTTTTGGGGAGATAACTGCTTACTAGTCTATGCACAGCATGTGTATCTGCAGCTACACATGCCATCGAACAGAAAATGTCACTTACCCAGTGTACATCTGTTCGTGGCAAGAGACGCTGCAGATTCACATGCGCCCTCCCACCTCCCCGGGAGCCTGTAGCCGTTATAAGTTGATAAAAATAAACTTGTACATTTGTAAATTTGTAGATATATATATATCACTTTTAGACACATTATGTACATACATACTTACTCCATTGCATGGGCACTATTAATATATACACAACTCCTACCTCACCCTCTGCGGGGAAAACAATCTAAGATGGAGTCGACGCCCATGCGCAATGGAGCCAAAATAGGAGGAGTCCCTCGATCTTGTGACTTGAAAAGACTTCTTCGAAGAAAAACAACTTGTAACACTCCGAGCCCAACACTAGATGGCGGGATATGCGCAGCATGTGAATCTGCAGCGTCTCATGCCACGAACAGATGTACACTGGGTAAGTGACATTTTCTCTCTCTCTCTCTCTCTCTCTCTATATATATATATATATATATATATATATATATATATATATATATATATATATATATATATATATATATACACATATATACACATATATATGTTCGATGGCATGTGTAGCTGCAGATACACATGCTGTGCATTATCCTGCCATCTAGTGTTGGACTCGGAGTTTACAAGTTGTTTTTCTTCGAGTCTCGAGACCGAGGGACTCCTCCCTTCTGGCTCCATTGTGCATGGGCGTCGACTCCATCTTAGATTGTTTTCGTTTCGCCATCGGGATCGGACGTGTTCCTCTTCGCTCCGTATTTCGAATCGGGAAAGTTAGCTAAATATCGAAAATTTGACGGTATTGTTCGTGCTCGGTACCGGTTTAGTGTTAGCGTATCGACACCGATAGTAGAAGCGCTCCGGCGGCCCTTCGGGGCTTCCGGTCTTCAGCGGGGCCTGGTCGGCCCAACTGCATCCATCAACAAAACTAATGGACAGGACCCCCTTCCGCTTCTGTCCGGAGTGCCACTCGAAGTATCCTTATACAGACCAACACTTGGTCTGTAATCTGTGTCTATCACCAGAACACAGGGAGGATACTTGTGAGGCCTGTCGGGCGTTTCGATCGAAAAAGACCCTAAGTGATCGAAGAGCCAGAAGACTACAAATGGCATCGACACCAAGAGAACAACTCGACGTCGAAGAGGAGGAAAGAATTTCCATCCAGGGAACGGACTCAGATGATTCCGAAAGTGAGCGACCCGCGACAATGCAGAAAACAGTGAGTAAAACTGCCCCGTCCAAGATTCACACAAAGATCGTAAAGGCCAAGGGGATGCCACTGCCAGCAGGCCATGGCTTAACCTATCGAAAGACGGTGACCAAACATCGGCACCGAAAAAGGCCAAAGAACTGCCGAAGACATCCGACTCTGGTCGAGATTCAGGCTCCGAATGATCTCGGCACCAAGAGTTCGAGTCACCCAAGGTGAGAAAAGTTACATCGGAACCGAAAAAGACTTTATCAAAAGCTTCGGTACCGGAAAAAACGGCTTCGGACCCGAAATTAAGCTCTTATATGGAAGAGCAAGGACTTTCCAGCCAAATGCATGAACACAGATTTGAGCGGGAAATAAGTATGGGGGAACCAGACCATACCCAAAGGAGGTTGCATATCCAGAAAGAGACTGGAAAAATACAAACTCTTCCTCCAATTAAAACCAAAAGAAAGATGGCATTTCATGAGTCAGAAATGCAGCCGAAGGCAAAGGTGGCAAGAGATAAAACACCACCACCAAGGTTTCGCCACAACCTTCTCCACTACATTTACCACAGCTGTTCCCAGTAACAACACCCCCAATGCAGTCACCGACTCATACAGGGATGACACAGGACGATCCGGATGCATGGGACGTAGATGATGCTCCAGTATCAGACAACAGCCCAGATTGTTACCCAACAAGGCCGTCACCTCCGGAGGACAGTACTGCAAATAAAAAAGGTACTATCAAGGGCAGCTACATTCCACAATGTAGCAATGCATTCAGAGCAAATAGAGGATGATTTCCTATTCAACACCTTGGCATCCACCCACACTTCCTACCAGAGTCTGCCCATGCTCCCAGGCATGCTCAAGCATGCAAAACAGGTCTTCCGGGAGCCAGTGAAAGGAAGGGCTATCACGCCTAGGGTGGAGAAAAAATACAAACCTCCCCCAACGGACCCTGTGTTAATAACACAGCAACTTACACCAGACTCAGTGGTTGTAGGAGCAGCAAGAAAGAGGGCAAACTCTCAATCATCAGGAGACGCTCCACCGCCTGACAAAGGGAGTAGGAAGTTTGATGCAGCGGGCAAATGAGTGGCAGCACAGGCAGCCAATCAATGGCGGATCGCAAACTCGCAAGCCCTACTGGCTCGCTATGACAGGGCACACTGGGACGAGATGCAACATATTATACAGCACTTGCCCAAAGAACACCAGAAATGTGCCCAACAGGTTGTGGAAGAAGGACAAGCAATATCCAACAACCAAATAAGGTCTGCATTAGACTCGGCAGACACAGCAGCACGAACAGTCAACACTGCGGTAACCATTCGCAGGCATGCATGGTTACGAAGCTCAGGATTCAAGCCAGAAATCCAACAAGCTGTGTTAAACATGCCTTTTAACCAAGAACAATTGTTTGGGCCGGAGGTGGACACGGCAATTGAAAAATTAAAGAAGTATACGGACACGGCCAAAGCCATGGGCGCGCTCTACTCTCTACTATATTTCCTAATTCCAAAGAAAGACAAAACGTTAAGACCCTTATTAGACCTCAGAAATGCTGAATCTTTTCATCAAGTCTGATCACTTCCACATGGTAACACTTCAAGACGTGGTTCCCTTACTAAAAAAAGAGGACTACATGTCAATGTTAGATCTCAAGGATGCATACTTTCACATACCCATACATCCTTCGCACAGAAAATACTTAAGGTTTGTAATACACGGCGTGCACTATCAATTCAAGGTGTTACCGTTCGGGATAATAACAGCCCCAAGGGTATTCACAAAATTCCTTGCAGTAGTAGCCGCTCACATAAGGAGACAGCACATACACGTATTCCCATACTTAGACGACTGGTTAATAAAAACCAGCACTCAACAACAGTGTCTTCTTCACACGCAATAGATCTAGAAACTCTACACAAACTAGGGTTTTCTATAAATTACCAAAAATCACATCTGCAGCCATCCCAAATACAACAATACTTGGGAGCAACACTCAACACACAAAAAGCGATTGCCACTCCAAGTCCACAAAGGGTACAAGCGTTCCAAAATATAACATCAAACATACAGCCAAACCAACACTACCAAGTAAGGTTTGTAATGAAACCTCTAGGCATGATGTCTTCATGCATAGCCATTGTCCCAAACGCAAGATTACACATGCGGCCCTTGCAACAGTGCCTAGCAAAACAATGGACACAAGCACAGGGTCAACTCCAAGATCTAGTGTTGGTAGACCGCCAGACACACTTGTTGCTTCAATGGTGGAACCCTATAAATTTAAACCAAGGGTGGCCATTCCAAGACCCAGTGCCTCAAGACGTGATCACAACAGATGCTTTCATGATGGGGTTTTGGAGCACACCTCAACCAGCACAGCATACAGGGACAATGGGACAATCAACAAAAACAACTGCACATAAATCATTTAGAACTGTGGGCAGTGTTTCTAGCATTAAAAGCATTTCAACCACTGATAGCCCACAAACACATTCTTGTCAAAACCGACAACATGACGACAATGTATTACCTCAACAAACAAGGAGGAACACACTTGTCACAACTGTGTCTCTTAGCACAAAACATTTGGCATTGGGCAAGTCACAATCACATTCGCCTAATAGCACAATACATCCCGGGCATTCAGAACCAGTTGGCTGACAATCTCAGTCAAGATCACCAACAAACACACGAATGGGAAATTCATCCCCAGATCCTACAAAATTACTTTCTTCGCTGGGGAACACCAAAAATAGACCTATTCACAACAAAAGAAAACGCAAAATGCCAAAACTTCGCATCCAGGTACCCACACCCTCAGTCCAAGGGCAATGCATTATAGATCAGTTGGTCAGGGATATTTGCTTACGCTTTTCCCCCTCTCCCACTCATTCCTTATCTGGTAAACAAACTAAGTCAAAACAAACTCAAACTAATACTTGTAGCACCAACCTGGGCTCGCCAACCGTGGTACACAACACTGCTAGATTTATCAGTAGTACCTCACATCAAATTACCGAACAGGCCAGATCTGTTAACGCAACACAAACAACAGATCAGACACCCGAATCCAGCATGGCTCAATCTAGCAATCTGGCTCCTGAAATCTTAGAATTTGGACATTTAGACCTTACACAAGAATGTATGGAGGTCATTAAACAAGCTAGAAAACCCACAACAAGACATTGTTACGCAAACAAATGGAAAAGATTTGTTTACTACTGCCACACTAATCAAATTCAACCACAGCATACTTCTGCAAAAGACATTGTAGGCTACTTATTACACTTACAAAAGTCTAAGCTAGCATTTTCTTCAATTAAAATACATCCCACTGCCATATCTGCCTATCTGCAGATTACACATTCAACATCGCTTTTTAGAATCCCAGCCATCAAAGCATTTATGGAGGGACTAAAAAGAATCATACCCCCAAGAACACCACCAGTACCTTTGTGGAACCTTAATATTGTATTAACACGACTCATGGGACCAACATTCGAACCCATGCACTCTTGTGCAATACTTAACTTGAAAGGTAGCCTTTCTAATAGCTAGCACATCACTTAGAAGAGTAAGTGAGATACAAGCATTTACTATACAAGAACACTTTATACAAAGACATAAACATGAAGTGGTTCTCCGTACAAATCCCAAATTCTTACCAAAAGTCATATCGCCGTTCCACCTAAACCAAACAGTGGAACTCCCAGTCTTCTTTCCACAACCAGACTCAGTAGCCGAAAGAGCCTTACATACATTAGACATAAAGAGAGCACTAATGTATTACATTGACAGGACAAAACAATTTAGTAAAACAGAACAATTGTTTGTAGCCTTCCAAAAACCTCATGCCGGTAATCCTATATCCAAACAAGGCATTGCCAGATGGATAGTTAAATGTATTCAAACTTGTTATATCAAAGCAAAAAGAGATCTACCTATTACACCAAAAGCGCATTCCACTAGGAAAAAAGGCGCCACAATGGCTTTTCTGGGGAATATACCTATGACTGAAATTTGTAAGGCAGCCACCTGGTCTACGCCTCATACATTCACAAACCATTACTGTGTAGATGTGTTAACAACACAACAAGCCACCTTAGGACAGGCTGTATTAAGGACATTATTTCAAACAACTTCAACTCCTACAAGCTAAGCCACCGCTTTTTAGGGGAGGTTACTGCTTAGTAGTCTATGCACAGCCTGTGTATCTGCAGCTACACATGCCACTGAACGGAAAATGTCACTTACCCAGTGTACATCTGTTCGTGGCATGAGACGCTGCAGATTCACATGCGCCCTCCCACCTCCCCGGGAGCCTGTAGCCGTTGTTAGTTGAATAAGATTTGTAAATTTGTAAATAAATAAATATTATTTTAATACACATTGTGTACCTACACACCTACTCCATTGCATGGGCACATCTAGTATACTCTCAACTCCTACCTCACCCTCAGCGGGGAAAACAATCTAAGATGGAGTCGACACCCATGCGCAATGGAGCCGAAAGGGAGGAGTCCCTCGGTCTCGTGACTCGAAAAGACTTCTTCAAAGAAAAACAACTTGCAACACTCCGAGCCCAACACTAGATGGCAGGATAATGCACAGCATGTGAATCTGCAGCGTCTCATGCCACGAACAGATGTACACTGGGTAAGTGACATTTTCCATATATATACACATATACATACACACACACACACCCTCAATCCCATCAAAAGTTCAAATGAAGGAACGGCACTGCGTGTGCATGCCACTCGCCTTTATTCCAGAATCAGCTCATCACCAGGAACAGAACGCGATTCAGCAGCAACTGCCTTTGTCAACCTGACCAAGGCAGTTCACTGCCAAAATGCGTTCTGCTCCCCGTGATGGGCTGATTCTGGAATAAAGGCGAGTGACACGCAGTGCCATTCCTTCATTTGAACTTTTGATGGGAGTGAGGAAGTTACATATATATACACACACATAAAGCCTAATGGCAAGTACCACTAGGTAGTTAGTTAGCTCTGCTGTTCCATAGGAAAGGTATTTTTTGAGTTGGTAATAATTTTGATGAATCTCCACAAAACTTTCCAAAAATGTGCTACTTTTTGACCAGTTTGTTTCAGGGTGATCCGTCAAGGAGGGCAGCTGAGAAAAAAGGGGGGTCTTAACGCAAAGTCCCCATGTGTTGTCCATAGACTTCTTTAAGACAGGCTATAGCGAAAACTGCTGAACAGAATTACACAACATTTGTCAGGAAGCTAGATCTTGGTCTGCAGATCATGCTTTTTGTGATTTGGTGTAAATCTGTTCCGTAGTTTTTGAGAAATTAAGGTTGAAAAATAATTGTATATCTGGATGGTTGAGAAATGAAGGTTGAAAAATAACTGTATATCTGGATGGCTGGGTCTGCGAGAGTCGCTCGATACTCTTGTGAATGCAGCAATTTAAAAATATTTAAAAATAGAGCATTCTGATTGGCTTAGGGAGCTTTATTTCCCTTGGGCCATCTCGCTCCCGCTGGAGTCAGACATCCGCAAGAACAAGTGCTGTGCTTGGCTGCCAGCAACATAAGAAAAATGTTGCTGGCAGCCATTACAGGACTTTGGGACTTAAGGGGTCATTCCTACCCTGGCGGTCATAGACCGCCAGGGTAGGTGACGGAGGAAGCACCGCCAACAGGCTGGCTGTGCTTCCGGGGGCATTCTGACCGTGGCGGTAAAGCCGCGGTCAGAAACGGGAAACCGGCGGTGTCCCGCCGGTTTCCCGCTGCCCCGGGGAATCCGCGCCGCCATGGGGATTCTGACCCCCTTACCGCCATCCTGTTCCTGGCGGTTTTCACCGCCAGGAACAGGATGGCAGTAACGGGTGTTGTGGGGCCCCTGGGGGCCCCTGCAGTGCCCATGCCACTGGCATGGGCACTGCAGGGGCCCCCTAACAGGGCCCCACATTGATTTTCAGTGTCTGCTTGGCAGACACTGAAAATCGCGACGGGTGCAACTGCACCCGTCGCACCCCTTCCAGTCCGCCGGCTCCATTCGGAGCCGGCATCCTCGTGGAAGGGGGTTTCCCGCTGGGCGGGCGGGCGGCCTTCTGGCGGTCGCCCGCCAGCCCAACGGGAAACTCAGAATGACCGCCGCGGTCTTCTGACCGCGGTATGGTCTTCTGGTGGGGGAACTTTGGCGGGCGGCCTCTGCCGCCCGCCAAAGTTGGAATGACCCCCTTAGTCCCCTAAATTAAATATGAGGGGCAGATTAGGGCTACTCTGACCCCCTAGGCCCTATTGGAAGGACCCAGAGGGACCCCCGCAGTCAAAAAGAAAAAAAATCGGCAAAAAATGATGCAATCCCATGAGACTTTTGCGGTATTGAGAAAAATGCCATTTATAACCTTATGCCCTGGGGAGCCCACCCCAGGGGCTGTGTTTATAAAGGGGAGGATGGGCTGCATGCCCCCCCCCCTCCTTAAGACTGCAGTGGCCCAGCGGAGCCCACCATCTGGGCCAAAAATAGTTTATATGGGGAAGATGGGGGCAGCATGATCAACCACCCCAAGCCTCTAGAGACACTAGGGAGCCCAGCTTTGGCCAAAACGTCCTTATATTGGGGAAGGAGATTGCCTGGCCCCTCCTCCCCCTAGCCTTCAGAGGCCCTGGGCCACCCATCCCCAGGACCGATTACTTTAAGGAAGGGAGCTATTAATGGTTCCTGGGACCCTACCCCTGAGGCTGGCTTGCAGGGTGTGTTCTGGGGAGCTCACCCCTGGGATATACCGGTTTCTCTGCCCATAGCAGTACACGCAGGGAAACCTGTGTTTGAGTTTGCTTGGCAGGAGCATTTTCAAAACTCCCACCAAGCGGGAGCAAACACCAGGTCTGCTCCTAGCGGACGGGAGCTTTCAGAAATACTCCTGGCTGCTGGAATAGACTTTTAATCTGTTCCCCTGCTTATTTCCCCTTCTTGCATTGAAGCGGGCAGGGAAACGTCAAAATATTGCTCCCACCTCGAGGGAGCAATATTAGGAGGTGCTCCCTGCAGACGAGAGCAATGCTGGTTCCCGCTGTGTGCCCTGCAGCCTCCAACTAAAGTGTGGTGAATGCCCTGGGTGGGTACCAGGACACCCACCAATAGGCCCCAGAAGATAGAATTCCATGGCCATTATCGGCCCAGGCAGGAGGCGCGTGCCCCCTCTCCCTAGAAATGATGTTGAGCCCCAGTGAATGGGGTCCCTGGGTCTGAAATCAGCCTGGGAAGGGAGGCCACATGCCACCCACCTCCTCAAAATGACACCGGGCCCTGGGGGATGGGGTCCACTGTGCTAAAATCTGCCTGTGAAGGGAGGTGCGCATGGCATCCTTGCCCCGGGCCAATTATAGATGAAATTGACCCAGGGGAAGAGGGCCATTCACACTCCTCTTCCCTTTTTTAAAAAAAAGAATAGCCCTGGGGGATGAGGTCCCAGGCACCTAATAAGGCTGGGGGGGGTGGTTGTGCATCCCTTCCCCCTGTTATTTAAATGAGTGGCCCCGGGGGATGGGGTCCTCGGGCCGATAAGGGTGTGGGGAGTGGCACCACAAACCCCCCCAACTGCTTAAATTAAAAAAAAAAAAAAAAGGACCTGTGTGATGGGTCCCCAGGGCTAGGCAATATGGCCAACCTCCCACCCCACTGAGCACTGCTATAAAGGTCTTGTGAAGTGTGGGTTTGGCTGCCTTTGGGGGGGTTAGGGCCAGGGCCTGGCCTTTTGGCCAATCCCCCACAGCTCACGACCATGTGCTGCGTGGGGCTGACTGCATGTGGCAGTAAGCTTTGAGTAGTTTTAGTTAGGATTGCGTTTCCATCGGAAATGCATTTTTTGTTTTCCTAATAACTTTGTCAATGTTTGACGAATCTCCATGAAGCTTTCCAAAAGCTGCTCTTTTTTGTCTAGAACTTTTTGCGCATGGAACTTTTCGAGGTGGTCTCTCAAGTTTTTGGCGGGGGAGTGGATGGGGGGAAGTTGATGGGGGGGGGGTCTTGAGAAAAAAGGGGGTCTCAAAACATGTTTTCTCTGTTCATTTTCCCATAGGAAATTGAAGCACAGCTACAGCCTAAACAGCTGAATGGATTTTACACCAAATTTGGCAGAAATCTAGATCTTGTTGCAGAAATAGTGCTTTTTGAGTTTTGGTGTTAATCAGTTTAGAAGTTTTTGAACAATTAATGCTCAAAATCTTTGTATATCAAGGAACACGAAGGCTCTGTGGATCTGACGGATCTCAAACTGAGATCTGATTGGCTGCCACCACACCAACCAGGAATATAGGTGCAAGGCCCTGGAGCATGGGGTCCCCGGGCCCAAAATGTGCCTGGGAAGGGGGCCATGTGCTCCTTCCTCTAAAGAAAATGCACTGGGTCCTGAGGCCAAAAGCAGCCCTGGGAGTGGAGCCATGTGCCCCCTCCACCCCAAAAATGTCCTGGACCCCAGGAATGGGATCCCCGGGGCCAAAAGCAGCCCGGGTAGGAGACCACATGCCCCCTTCTTAATAATATTGGCTGGGCCTTGGTGGAGGTAAGTGCCCACCTTAGTTTTAATTAGTGGCCCTAAGAGATGGAGTCCCTAGGAGCTATCAAAGGTCGGGGAGGGTCCCGCCTTTTGAAAAACTTCCCTGGAGGATGGGGTCCTCAGGGCCTTACAGGGGTGAGGAAGGGGTGCCTTGTGGCCCCCTCCCCTTTAATTTTAGTTGTGTCCCTGGAGGACGGGGTCCCCAGGGCCTAAGGAGGTTTGGGGGGGGCCACATGGCCCCATCCCCTTTAAAATATATATGGTCCTGGGAGATGCGGTCCCCAGTGCCATAAAAGGTTTGGTGACAGGCCATGCACAACATAGGGTTGGCAGCTTGTTGGATATTGGCTGCAGAACCCCCCAACATACACGACCGAACGTTCTGCGGAGCGTGGGGTTGGCTGCATGCAGGGAGTTGGGCTCAGGGAATGGCAGTGGGCAGCAGGGGGTTCGGTTAACGTATGGTAATTAAATATTACTCTACATTAAAAACTCTAGAAATTCACTGAAAAAAGGTTAAAGTAACCTTATAGTTAAGTGAAATGTTCAGTTTTAAACTCTATAAAACACTGAAAGTCACCAATTACAGTTAGTCATCTCATGCAAATATAACACGTGCTCCTAGGTAATTGTAACTCGAGCCGTCGCCACGCACTGCATAATAACCGTACGTATTACATCACTCATGACATCTCCTTTGACATCATTGATAATATCACTGTGCTTGGCGGTGGCGGGTTCTAGTTACCTCAGGGCACAAGTATAGTTACTTGAGATAAATTAACTTGTGAATTTCAGTCTTTTTAGAGTTTAAAACGGAACATTTCACCTAACTATAACATTACTTTCACCTTTATTTATTTTTTTACTGAATATATATGTGTGTGTGTGTATTATGTGCCATTGAATGCAACGTCAATATTGTACGTTAAGTTGACCCTCGCCCATGTTACTCTTGGTACGGATGCCCATCAGCGTAGTTTTCTCAGAATGTTTGCTTCAGCTGTATGCTGCCCACATCACTTGCCAGAAACGGAAAGTTATTGAATGCGTGAACTTGACTACCTTCTACGAGTTATAAATAGAGCTTGAGTTCATCATTCAGTGGATCTGTTCTAATCAAAGCATGTTTTGTCACGCTGCCATTCAGTGATTGCCTAGCTAACATAACGAGCTCTTGGTCAACAAGACTTTATTAATGACGGATGGGGGGTAGCTGGGCTTGAAGGCGTGAGGCTGTGGTTCTCTACTGATGGGCAGCCTTCCCTCTATACCCACCTTCTATAGTTACCCTCTGCCAAACGTGGCCAGAGGTGCCAGAGATTCCATATAATAGATAAACAATATCTTACGTCCAGGAGGACCCGAGCCTGTGCGTCAGAGAAAGCCGAGACCACCATGCCCAGGCTGATGGGCCTTTCTCGTCCACGCGGTTTATAATAAAGGGAATTACTTTTGTGTGGTGCGTTTGTGCTTTCCGACATGCCTCGCCGAGACTGGGACCCAGGACTGTGGTAGCGGAATTCCTGGGCTTCTGGAGCCCAAAAGCAAACAACGTTTTAGCATCGTAAAGCGGCGCGGTTACTCCCACAGTTGTTTTAGGAGCCCCCGTGCACCTTACAACAGTATTCCTTAGGCCAAACTAGCGGATCTGCTTCTGCTGCCAACCGAGACGTGGCCGTCTACCGGCTTCCAAAGTCAGCAGTTTCAAACTTTTTTATGGTCTAAAAAAACTCAGTCGGTGGCACGTAACTGAGAAGTATAAAATTACGCATCACAGTATGAAAACAGTTCGCCTTTCTTTGAATTACAAATAGCTAGTTGGAAATCAGACGTGTCTTTTTTTAACTGTTGCATTTTTATTTTTTTTATTTTTGGTGGTGGACGGAGGGGAATCTGCTGGTAGGTGTTTTTTAAAGAATGTTTGAAGTTCGAGCTCTGGTTTTCTTCCTGCTTTATTGGTTTTTCCAGGTGTATTTTGCAAACATTTAAAGGAGGTGCCTTTGGGAAGCTTTAAAACGTAAATAAATCGTGCTCGGACTATTCTGTGCATTTTACTTGTTTTTACAAACCCAGTTGACTGGTCTGTGGTCATGGGTACATTAAGATCAAACATAGGCACGGGCACACCACCAAAAAAGTTGCCCACATTCGTGGATCCTGACCTTTTGCGGACCATTGGTTGCTTTGTCCAGGGGGCTAGTTTGCGGACTCATATTTGTTAAATTCAGCCTTTGTCTCCAGCTGTTCCTAGGCCAAGGCTACCACCGCCCTCATCTCTCCTCCCCTCCTGCTTCGCCTGTACTAGTCTTGTTGCGGAGTGGTCCCCGGGGTGTTGCTTTAGTCTGGGCTCTTGGTATTGTGACTATGCACATTGAGAGACCACTAACTGGTTTCTCAGTGCATATGTTTCTTTAAGAACATGAAGAAAGTATGTCAGGCTCATCAAGTGGGTGCTGCCAATGCATGTAGAGATGCTGCTTCCAGTGTCTTAGCCACAGGCACACAGTTTGCTAGTTCTTTTCAGGAGACAGCTGCAGAAAGTCTGATTTCCTTTTCACGAACTCACAGGGATCTGCAGTCCCAAGGTGGGAAAGAGGAGGGCTATGACTGCCACCTTCCTAGGAGGCCCAAAGAGGCAACAAGAAATTTCTAAGGCGAGCTGGTCCCACTCCTTCAGTGAAGTCTTTGCAGGAATAGCAAGGCTAGGATGCAGGAATGGGAAGAGATTGGTTTTCAGCCTGTTTTCTATTGACGCCAAAGATCACCAAACCAGATTAGGTGAAACCAGTCTAGATATTCCATTGGAGGGACCCATTGTAAATGAGCTAAACAAGGACAGCCCAGTTTTTGAACATTACTATTATAATCATTTGAAAGTTTCGAACTGATCTGTCACTTATCAGACTTTCCACTGTAAGTCCTATAGTTATTAAACATCATAAACCTGTGCAACATGTGTTGAAGATTTGCGCTAATATTTTACGTGTTTCCAACATTTTTGGGCAGTCCCATTAATTATCAGGGTTCACTGGATATCTCTGCAAATTGTAAATTTGCTTTCCTTGGATGACAGGTGTTCACAGTCGGCAGATTTAAATCAACCAGATCTATGCAAATGCAAAAAAGAAATCCCTGTTGAAGAAGTATGTCCCATATATCTCATAAAATATGTGTGTTTTCCCTTACTTTTCCTAGTCAGGGAACACCCTTATATCTGCCATACCAGGCAGCAGTAACTGTTTTTTCGCCGTAAAGACCATCTTGCAACTTGGTTGGCAGGTGTTATCTTCAGTTTGTATGACCACATTTCTGACAACCATTTTTTCTTAAATGTAATCCTCAATTTACTGCAGAAAAGTCATGTGAGAAAGGCACAGTATTTTGGCATTTCAGAGATAAACACCAAAGAAAGATTTGCAAGGTTTTGGCTTTTTAAGCTGCTCATTTGAAATCCTTCTGAAAATATCAAAATCTGGATTGAAGACTTCTTGTTTGTCCAGATGGACCTTTTTCCTTTTTGAAATATACTAAATTATTCATGACCTGTCTCCTAAACCGATGTTTGAGACTAGGTTCATTAGAGGTATCTGCTATGTTTTTTCTTCCTAGGATGCAAAATCTTGTTTGTGGTTCATGCACAGTTTCCTTGCATTATTCAGAGTGTTTTGTGGATGTTTTTTCTTTGAAAACCAAGAAGACCCACTGAGATTCCACCACCACCATATTCCATGCACAAACAGATAAATATTGAGCTTGCATAATTACTAAGAAACTCAATTCTAGAAGCACTTAAGCCAGCCTCCTCTTCAGTGGAACTAAGCCTTTCACAAGGCACTAATAGTTTCCATGTTAACACTGACTTAATTCTGATATGAAGGTGCCGTCTCATCCCGAGAGAATTGCTGGTTTCGGCAATTTTTAGGTAAAGTATAGCCTTTAAAAACTGTGAAATAGACTTAGGTTTTTTAAAAACCGATTTGTATTTGGTTTGTCTGTATTTCATGTGCTGGGCCTAATTCCCGTTGTTGGCGCCATTCTGTGCATAGGGGAACACAGCAACATTCAGTGTGCTTTTCCGGTAATAATACTTTAGTATTTAAAGCTTGATTGAATTATTATCAGAGGGAAGGTTTGGTGTGTTTGGCGCTTAGGATGGTCTTGTGTCTGAAGTCCACACAAGATTTCTGGCTGGTTCATACCATGCGTACGAGTATACCTTATCTCTCCCGGGTAATTTCTTTATTTCTTTCTTTCTTCCTCTGCTAGTGTCTGTTTTCTTACATCTTTGATCCAGTCTTCCTATCTTTGTAATTTAGGGCTCATCCATTGTCCTACTATGCGCCTTTGTCGAGCAGGAGTGTAAATTATATGAAGTTTTTTCATTTTATTTTTCATTTATTAACCTCTAAACTAGAAGACATGTCTGTGAATACAGTTTAAGTTTTGTATGTGTGCGTTCTTTACATCTGCCTACAAAGGATTTCCAGTAGCTGGTCAGACTTCGACATGCCCATGTAAAGTGACAAAAAGTGACTTCTGGCTACTTGCATTTGGGGAAGTTGATTTGTTTTGTGGGTTCATTTGCTTGTAGCATCAGCGGGGTGATGTATGTCCTATGCATGAAAATGAAATGTATGGGCCTAAATCTTGTGTTACTAGAGACTAGGCATATGAGTGCAAGGGCTTCATCCCACATTTCCTTCCTGTAAATTGTATTCTACAGTATGGTTCCCCTTTTTGTTATGATTTTATACGGGGTTTGGCGATCTCCATGCGAATAGCTGGGTAGAGCCTAGGAATTATCCCTCTGCCTTTATCTGTTTGAATTATCAGCTCTATGGCGTATGAGATATGGCTAGGTTTTCTTAGTTATTTCTATACCTGGTTTACAAGTCGGCTTGTAGTGTAAGATTGTGCGAATTGTCGTGTTTCTAGTTGAAATCTGGGCAGCACAGTCGTTTTGATTATTTCTGGTCTTCCTGCCAAGGATAATAGCAAAAAGTCCATGGATTTCTTAATGTCTCCTATTAGTCTGTCTGTGTTAAGTGCATGCAGTCTTTCCTCTTGATGGGTAGCAATGGCCTCTGTTGGGACGAAAAAGTTCTTTGCAGCGTTTTGGGCATGTACCCCTGCCCTGAGTGCCCCAACTATGGTGATGTCTGCCACGGAGAGTCAAGTGCTGTAAGGTCCTTGGCCCCTTTGCTCAGGATCCATAGTAGGTTGGCCTCTAGGACATCAGGAGTGCCCAGTGGCCCTCTGTATGGGGCTCCGACACCCACCAAGTGCTTGAAAGTTTCTTGTTCCCAAGGAACCCCTGCAAGCTGTAGCCTGTCTCTTGGTACTTACCTCAGTGAGTCCAGCGGAAACATTAATGATTTTTGTTTGCTGTATATCCTGTCCCATCTGTTTGCCAAAATGTTGTAATTCTTGCATCAGTGGTACTCCAAATTCGATGAGCTTTGTCAGATAAACCAATAAAAACGTCTGCATGTAACATGGTTCAGGTCAAGTTCCACTACAGCTACCTTTACTTCAATTGATGCTCTAGAGTTGTGTATTAGTGTGATCTCTGCAGAGCTGCATGCCTTCTCTTCCTGTCTTGGCGTCGCCATGATGAGTAATTTACGATATTTATCGATGCTAGGCTGGTGAAAAGCCGCACCTATGGGCCCTCAACTATTGGCATTTCCCTGCTGCAGCCTGGTACTCTGTGCCACCCAGAGGGGCCGAGGTCAGAGCTTTCTCTGCAAGTTTTAAAATAATATAGTTTGTGGCCTCTGCCGCACTTCATCTGTGAGACCTTTGTGATACCTGGCGCTGTTAAACTGTTTTTTTCTTCACGCATCACCCGGCTGACTCGGGGAGAGTAATTTCAGTAGTTTTGTATGTTCAGTTATTGATGTTTAAAGTAGCTGTAATACAGGGAGGCTGTGGCTGAGCCCAATCATTCGTGTATTCTGTTCTTCCTGTCCATGATGCCCAGCATTTACTGTCTCGTTTTCTGCATTTTCACTTTTAAAGACGCTGTGTAGCGCACTCATCATTTTTGGCCGATGGAGTGTGCACTTTTGCCATTGCAGAATATTTTACTCCAGCTATGGCGAGGGTACTCCGCCCACCAAATTTAGAGTTGTCTGCCAGCCCAGGAAGACCTCTCTTTCATTTCCAGGAACCACTGTCGCAGCTGTTCCTGTACATGCACTCAAAGTTTGATGGATGGCTTTCAGTTTGTTGTTTATTTTCCAAACAAAATCCCAAAGTGAGATTTTGTTTTTGAAAATGGAAAAAAAAGCAATGGCCACTTGCCGTGGGAGTTTTCCCCTATGGCGTGAGGGTCATTTTGCAATTTTCACTTCCCTTTTTTACCTGGCGGTGACAGGCAAAGTAAACTTGCCATTTGTTTGCCCACTGTGATTAGGACAGGAAGACAAATGGCCAAACCTCTGACTGCCCTTACCCCACTGGGTCATCTGGGATGGATGCCAGTGATGGAGTAGTCTCTTCTGTCGACATAGTGAAAGTCCGCCTAACTCTAAATGAAGCTGGGTGGACCTTTAGTTTTGTTGAGGTGGGTACTCCTTCGCCATTGCAAAAGAGTGCCCTTTTTGTCAAACTCCAAATAGGGTGCCTAGTTCCTTTAGTAAGCTTCCTGGGACACGCAGCCCTTCGTTCAGGCTTTTCTTTACCTCTGCTGGTTCCTATTTCTTCCAGGGGAGTCTTCCGTGCCCCACAGATGTACTGTGTGACTAGGCTTAGGGCCCCTCACTTGTCAATCCCAGGCTGCAGGTGCCAGCAGCACCTCCCCGCAGGTCTCATTCACCACTTTTGGCTTTGGTGATCCTGAGTGATGCGAGTAGCTCTCCAGGGGCCCTCAGTCCCAAGATAGTGCTGTTTGTCACTCCAGTGAGGTTGACGCAGTTGCAAACCAGCATGGCGGCCCTCCACTCAAGTGCAGTTTTTACCAATCCTGTGCCATTTTCCAGTAGCGCAGCAAGTATTCCATGCTTCTGGTGCAAGCAAGACAAATGGCTCCTTTGACTCCTGTTGAGATAATAAAAGACAGTTATTAGAGTTCAAGGGGCCCCTCTGGGCCCCAGCGCCAATACACCTGCTGCACCAGTGGTAGCTACGCACCTGCCATTTTCGCATTTTCTCACATTTTTGATGTTCCTGTGCATGTAAGCTCGTTGTTAATTACATTTAACACTAATGATTGTCGTGGATGGGTGTTATGTTCTCGGAAAATTGCAGGATTATTGGCCCCAATAAGGGGGGTCTGTACGGGGACTTCCTTACAGCATCGTATCATGTGCCCCCATCCCAAAAAATTATTGTGCACTGCACATGGCGAATAATAAAAATGTCCAATTTGGGGTGTGTGATTTACCTACAAATTATGGCTGCTCAGCAGGGCAGCTCACGACTGTTGGGTCTTGCTAATTAGTTCATTTTTGATATTTATGTTGTGAAGGCAAATATCTGTCAACATGTACCTGTAAATCTTCCCATGGAGCTTAACAGTCTCCCTTGGCCCTCGCTTAGCTTAGTAGAAAAAGAACACCTAATCATCCAGAGACAGGTTGGCAGATTAGTTTATTGGAGCAAGTAAGTCGTCTAGAACACAATTTCATTTTTTTTGTAATGAAAACGAAATCAATAAAACTCTTAGCTGAGCATCATCAGATTATAAGGGCCCGGAGTGTAGCGATGCTTGCAGCATTTTAATAAAAATGAAACGATCATAAGCAGCTACGTACAAAAACTTTAATCAAGGATTGGAACCCAAGTGGAGGCCTTCATAATGGAATAATTGGGATTTGCTCCCTGTAGGAAAGTACCATCTTGCCTGGCATGTTACCCCCATTTTTCACTGTATATATGTTGTTTTAGTTGTATGTGTCACTGGGACCCTGGTAACCCAGGGCCCCAGTGCTCATAAGTGTGCCTGTATGTGTTACCTGTGTAGTGACTAACTGTCTCACTGAGGCTCTGCTAATCAGAACCTCAGTGGTTATGCTCTCTCATTGCTTCCAAATTGTCACTGACAGGCTAGTGACCATTTTTACCAATTTACATTGGCTTACTGGAACACCCTTATAATCCCCTAGTATATGGTACTGAGGTACCCAAGGTATTGGGGTTCCAGGAGATCCCTATGGGCTGCAGCATTTCTTTTGCCACCCATAGGGAGCTCTGACAATTCTTACACAGGCCTGCCACTGCAGCCTGAGTGAAATAACGTCCACGTTATTTCACAGCCATTTTACACTGCACTTAAGTAACTTATAAGTCACCTATATGTCTAACCTTTACCTGGTAAAGGTTAGGTGCAAAGTTACTTAGTGTGAGGGCACCCTGGCACTAGCCAAGGTGCCCCCACATTGTTCAGAGCCAATTCACTGAACTTTGTGAGTGCGGGGACACCATTACACGCGTGCACTACATATAGGTCACTACCTATATGTAGCTTCACCATGGTAACTCCTAATATGGCCATGTAACATGTCTATGATCATGGAATTGCCCCCTCTATGCCATCCTGGCATTGTTGGTACAATTCCATGATCCCAGTGGTCTGTAGCACAGACCCTGGTACTGCCAGACTGCCCTTCCTGGGGTTTCTCTGCAGCTGCTGCTGCTGCCAACCCCTCAGACAGGCAGCTGCCCTCCTGGGGTCCAGCCAGGCCTGGCCCAGGATGGCAGAACAAAGAACTTCCTCTGAGAGAGGGTGTGACACCCTCTCCCTTTGGAAAATGGTGTGAAGGCAGGGGAGGAGTAGCCTCCCCCAGCCTCTGGAAATGCTTTGTTTGGCACAGATGTGCCCAATTCTGCATAAGCCAGTCTACACCGGTTCAGGGACCCCTTAGCCCCTGCTCTGGCGCGAAACTGGACAAAGGAAAGGGGAGTGACCACTCCCCTGACCTGCACCTCCCCTGGGAGGTGTCCAGAGCTCCTCCAGTGTGCTCCAGACCTCTGCCATCTTGGAAACAGAGGTGCTGCTGGCACACTGGACTGCTCTGAGTGGCCAGTGCCACCAGGTGACGTCAGAGACTCCTTGTGATAGGCTCCTTCAGGTGTTAGTAGCCTTTCCTCTCTCCTAGGTAGCCAAACCCTCTTTTCTGGCTATTTAGGGTCTCTGTCTCTGGGGAAACTTTAGATAACGAATGCATGAGCTCAGCCGAGTTCCTCTGCATCTCCCTCTTCACCTTCTGATAAGGAATCGACCGCTGACCGCGCTGGAAGCCTGCAAACCTGCAACATAGTAGCAAAGACGACTACTGCAACTCTGTAACGCTGATCCTGCCGCCTTCTCGACTGTTTTCCTGCTTGTGCATGCTGTGGGGGTAGTCTGCCTCCTCTCTGCACCAGAAGCTCCGAAGAAATCTCCCGTGGGTCGACGGAATCTTCCCCCTGCAACCGCAGGCACCAAAAAGCTGCATCTCCAGTCCCTTGGGTCTCCTCTCAGCACGACGAGCGAGGTCCCTCGAATCCAGCGACACCGTCCAAGTGACCCCCACAGTCCAGTGACTCTTCAGCCCAAGTTTGGTGGAGGTAAGTCCTTGCCTCACCTCGCTGGGCTGCATTGCTGGGAACCGCGACTTTGCAAGCTTCTCCGGCCCCTGTGCACTTCCGGCGGAAATCCTGTGTGCACAGCCAAGCCTGGGTCCACGGCACTCTAACCTGCATTGCACGACTTTCTAAGTTGGTCTCCGGCGACGTGGGACTCCTTTGTGCAACTTCGGCGAGCACCGTTTCACGCATCCTCGTAGTGCCTGTTTCTGGCACTTCTCCGGGTGCTACCTGCTTCAGTGAGGGCTCTTTGTCTTGCGCGACGTCCCCTCTCTCTGCAGGTCCAATTTGCGACCTTCTGGTCCCTCCTGGGCCCCAGCAGCGTCCAAAAACGCCAAACGCACGATTTGCGTGTAGCAAGGCTTGTTGGCGTCCATCCGGCGGGAAAACACTTCTGCACGAATCTCCAAGGCGTGGGGGATCCATCCTCCAAAGGGGAAGTCTCTAGCCCTTGTCGTTCCTGCAGTATTCACAGTTCTTCAGCCTAGAAAGAGCTTCTTTGCACCAACCGCTGGCATTTCTTGGGCATCTGCCCATCTCCGAGCTGCTTGTGACTTTTGGACTTGGTCCCCTTGTTCCACAGGTACCTTCAGACAGGAATCCATCGTTGTTGCATTGCTGATTTGTGTTTTCCTTGCATTCTCCCTCTAACACGACTATTTTGTCCTTAGGGGAACTTTGGTGCACTTTGCACTCACTTTTCAGGGTCCTGGGGAGGGTTATTTTTCTAACTCTCACTATTTTCTAATAGTCCCAACGACCCTCTACAAGGTCACATAGGTTTGGGGTCCATTCGTGGTTCGCATTCCACTTCTGGAGTATATGGTTTGTGTTGCCCCTATCCCTATGTTTCCCCATTGCATCCTATTGTAACTATACATTGTTTGCACTGTTTTCTAAGACTATACTGCATATTTTTGCTATTGTGTATATATATCTTGTGTATATTTCCTATCCTCTCACTGAGGGTACACTCTAAGATACTTTGGCATATTGTCATAAAAATAAAGTACCTTTATTTTTAGTATAACTGTGTATTGTGTTTTCTTATGATATTGTGCATATGACACTAAGTGGTACTGTAGTAGCTTCACACGTCTCCTAGTTCAGCCTGAGCTGCTTTGCTAAGCTACCATTATCTATCAGCCTAAGCTGCTAGACACCCTATACACTAATAAGGGATAACTGGGCCTGGTGCAAGGTGCAAGTACCCCTTGGTACTCACTACAAGCCAGTCCAGCCTCCTACATTGGTTGTGCAGTGGTGGGATAAGTGCTTGAGACTACTTACCACTCTTGTCATTGTACTTTTCATAAGAGAAAAATATACTAAACAAGGTCAGTGTATATACACATAGCCAAAAAGTTTTGCATTTCCTCTTTTCACTCTTTTCTAAGTGCTGAAAAGTACTACTAAACTTTCAAAAAGTTCTTAAAAGTTTAAAAAGTTTTTTCTGTCTTTCCAAAAAGTTCTGAAAACTTTTTTCTCTTTTTCTATCACTTTAACTCTCTCTAAAAAAATGTCTGGCACAGGAAAACATGTTGAACTGTCCAAACTTGCATATGATCACCTTAGCTGGAAAGGAGCAAGGAGTCTCTGCATAGAGAGAGGTTTGAGTGTAGGGAAGAATCCTTCCTTAGAACTGTTAATTAATATGCTTAGAGTACAGGATAAGGCCATAAGTGCCCAATCTGTAGAAAAAGTAGCTAATGGTTCTCAATCTGATCCAGGGACTCCCCCAGGAAAAGGTTCAGGAAAGACACTTCTCAGCCTGCCCATTACTAGACAGTCTAGCATAGTTGGTACAGAGGTTGAATCACATCATACTGATGATGTGCTCTCACATTATGCTGGTAGCCAAGCTGTTAGGGTGCCCTCTGTAAGGGACAGGTCTCCTTCTGTTCATTCCCATCATACCTCTGTATCTAGAAATGTCCCTCCCACCCACCCTGATGACAGATTGTTAGAAAGGGAGCTCAATAGATTGAGAGTGGAACAAACCAGACTGAAGCTCAAGAAGCAACAGCTGGATTTGGATAGACAGTCTTTAGAAACAGAGAGGGAAAGACAGAAGTTGGGTTTAGATACCCATGGTGGCAGCAGCAGTATTCCCCATAGTCATCCTGCAAAAGAGCATGATTCCAGGAATCTGCACAAGATAGTTCCCCCTTATAAGGAGGGGGATGACATTAACAAGTGGTTTGCTGCACTTGAGAGGGCCTGTGCTGTACAGGATGTCCCTCAAAAGCAGTGGGCTGCTATCCTATGGCTATCATTTAGTGGAAAAGGTAGGGATAGGCTCCTTACAGTGAAAGAAAATGATGCCAATAATTTCCAAGTTCTTAAGAATGCACTCCTGGATGGTTATGGCTTAACCACTGAACAGTACAGGATCAAGTTCAGAGAGACCAAAAAGGAGTCTTCACAAGACTGGGTTGATTTCATTGACCAGGCAGTGAAGGCCTTGGAGGGGTGGTTACATGGCAGTAAAGTTACTGATTATGACAGCCTGTATAACTTAATCCTGAGAGAGCATATTCTTAATAATTGTGTGTCTGATTTGTTGCACCAGTACTTGGTGGACTCTGATCTGACCTCTCCCCAAGAATTGGGAAAGAAGGCAGACAAATGGGTCAGAACAAGAGTGAACAGAAAAGTTCATACAGGGGGTGACAAAGATGGCAACAAAAAGAAGGATGGTAAGTCTTCTGACAAGGGTGGGGACAAATCTAAAAATGAGTCTTCATCAGGCCCACAAAAACACTCTGGTGGGGGTGGTGGGCCCAAACCCTCCTCTAATCAGAACAAGGAAAAGAAACCATGGTGCTATTTATGTAAGATAAAAGGCCATTGGACAACAGATCCCAGTTGTCCAAAGAAAGGCACCACAGCTCCTACCACTACAACCCCTACTGCTACACCTAGTGTCCCTACTAATAGCAGTGGTGGTGGGAGCAAACCTACTAATAGCCAATCCAAGGGAGTAGCTGGGCTCACTTTTGGTAATTTAGTTGGGGTTGGTCTGATTAGGGAGACCACAGAGGCTACTTTAGTCTCTGAAGGGGCTATTGACTTAGCCACTTTGGTTGCTTGCCCCCATAACTTGGAGAAGTACAAGCAACTAACCCTAATAAATGGTGTTGAGGTCCAGGCCTACAGGGACACAGGTGCCAGTGTCACAATGGTGATTGAGAAACTGGTACACCCTGAACAACACATACTTGGACACCAGTACCAAGTAACCGATGCTCACAACATAACACAAAGCCACCCCATGGCTGTTGTAAATCTCAACTGGGGGGGGGTATCTGGTCCAAAGAAAGTTGTGGTAGCTTCAGATTTACCTGTAGACTGTCTATTAGGGAACGATTTGGAGACATCAGCTTGGTCAGATGTGGAGTTGGAGGCCCATGCAGCAATGCTGGGCATCCCAGGGCATATTTTTGCTTTGACAAGGGCTCAGGCCAAAAAGCAAAAAGGACAGGGAAGCTTGGATCCTGGAACAATGGACCAAGTGCTCCCTAAAGCTAGGGCTAGTAGAAGCAAACCACTTCCTACTATCCCTCCCTCTACAGTGGATTCTAATTCTGAGGAAGAAGAATTCCCTCCCTGTGCAGAACCTACACCAGAGGAGCTGGAAGCAGACACTGCTGAGCTTTTGGGTGAAGGGGGGCCTGCCAGAGAGGAGCTGAGTGTGGCACAGCAAACCTGTCCCACATTAGAGGGTCTCAGACAGCAAGCTGTCAAACAGGCTAATGGGGATGTCAGTGACTCACACAGAGTTTACTGGGAGGACAACCTCTTGTACACTGAGCAAAGGGATCCTAAACCTGGAGCTGCCAGGAGATTAGTGATTCCTCAGGAGTACAGAAAGTTCCTCCTAACACTGGCACATGACATTCCCTTAGCTGGGCACCTGGGTCAAATGAAAACTTGGGACAGATTGGTACCACTGTTTCATTGGCCTAGGATGTCTGAGGACACAAAAGATTTTTGTAAGTCCTGTGAAACCTGTCAAGCCAGTGGCAAGACAGGTAGCACTCCAAAGGCACCCCTTATCCCACTGCCTGTGGTTGGGGTTCCCTTTGAAAGGGTAGGGGTTGACATAGTTGGCCCCCTTGACCCTCCTACTGCTTCAGGCAATAGGTTTATCTTAGTGGTAGTGGACCATGCCACAAGGTATCCTGAAGCTATTCCTTTAAGGACCACTACAGCTCCTGCAGTGGCAAAGGCCCTCCTGGGAATATTTTCCAGGGTGGGCTTCCCAAAGGAAGTAGTATCAGACAGAGGAAGCAATTTCATGTCTGCATACTTAAAGGCCATGTGGAAGGAGTGTGGTGTAACTTACAAGTTCACAACACCCTATCATCCACAAACAAATGGACTAGTGGAGAGATTTAATAAAACTCTCAAAGGCATGATTATGGGACTCCCTGAAAAACTCCGCAGGAGATGGGATATCCTTCTACCATGCCTCCTTTTTGCCTACAGGGAGGTACCCCAGAAAGGAGTGGGCTTCAGCCCCTTTGAACTTCTTTTTGGACACCCTGTTAGGGGTCCACTCACACTTGTAAAGGAGGGTTGGGAACAACCTTTAAAAGCTCCTAAGCAGGATATTGTGGACTATGTACTTGGCCTCAGATCAAGGATGGCTGAGTACATGAAAAAGGCCAGTAAAAACCTTCAGGCCAGCCAAGAGCTCCAGAAGCAATGGCATGATCAGAAGGCTGTTTTGGTTCAGTACCAACCAGGGCAGAAAGTGTGGGTCTTGGAGCCTGTGGCCCCAAGAGCACTCCAAGATAAATGGAGTGGTCCACACACAATTGTTGAAAAGAAGGGTGAAGTCACCTACTTGGTTGACTTAGGCACTGCCAGGAGTCCCCTTAGGGTGCTCCATGTCAACCGCCTGAAACCCTACTATGACAGGGCTGATCTCACCCTGCTCATGGCAACAGATGAGGGACAGGAAGAAGACAGTGATCCTCTACCTGATCTCTTCTCTTCCACAGAACAAGATGCTCTTGTGGAAGGGGTAGTTTTGGCTGATTGTCTTACTGCTGAGCAGAAAGATAATTGCATAAATCTCCTAGGACAATTTTCAGAACTCTTCTCCATTGTGCCAGGCACCACTTCTTGGTGTGAGCACACTATAGATACTGGAGACAGTTTACCTGTCAAAAGTAAGATCTATAGGCAGCCTGACCATGTCAGGGACTGCATAAAGCAAGAAGTTCAGAAGATGTTGGAACTAGGAGTGGTTGAGCACTCTGACAGTCCATGGGCTTCTCCTGTGGTACTGGTACCAAAACCCAATTCTAAAGATGGAAAGAAGGAAATGAGGTTTTGTGTAGACTATAGAGGTCTCAACTTGGTAACCAAAACAGATGCTCACCCTATACCCAGGGCAGATGAGCTAATAGATACACTGGCATCTGCCAAGTATCTAAGCACTTTTGATTTGACTGCAGGGTATTGGCAGATCAAAATGTCAGAAGATGCTAAACCTAAGACTGCATTTTCTACCATTGGAGGACATTACCAGTTTACTGTAATGCCTTTTGGTTTGAAAAATGCACCTGCCACTTTTCAGAGGTTGGTGAACACAGTCCTGCAAGGGCTGGAAGCTTTCAGTGCAGCATATTTGGATGATATAGCTGTCTTTAGCTCCAGCTGGGATGATCACCTGGTCCACCTTTGGAAAGTTTTGGAGGCCCTGCAAAAGGCAGGCCTCACTATCAAGGCTTCAAAGTGCCAGATAGGGCAGGGTAAGGTGGTTTATCTGGGACACCTTGTTGGTGGGGAACAGATTGCACCACTTCAGGGGAAAATCCAAACTATTATTGATTGGATTCCCCCTACCACTCAGACTCAGGTGAGAGCCTTCCTAGGCCTCACTGGGTATTACAGGAGGTTCATTAAGAACTATGGCTCCATTGCAGCCCCTCTTAATGACCTCACATCCAAGAAAATGCCTAAAAAGGTATTATGGACAGCAAACTGTCAGAAAGCTTTTGAGGAGCTGAAGCAGGCCATGTGCTCTGCACCTGTCCTGAAAAGCCCTTGTTACTCTAAAAAATTCTATGTCCAAACTGATGCATCTGAATTAGGAGTAGGGGCAGTCCTATCACAACTTAATTCTGAGGGCCAGGATCAACCTGTTGCTTTTATTAGTAGAAGGTTGACCCCTAGAGAAAAGCGTTGGTCTGCCATTGAGAGGGAGGCCTTTGCTGTGGTCTGGGCTCTGAAGAAGTTGAGGCCATACCTGTTTGGCACTCACTTCATTGTTCAGACAGACCACAAACCTCTACTTTGGCTAAAACAAATGAAAGGTGAAAATCCTAAATTGTTGAGGTGGTCCATATCCCTACAGGGAATGGACTATACAGTGGAACATAGACCTGGGAGTAGCCACTCCAATGCAGATGGACTCTCCAGATATTTCCACTTAGACAATGAAGACTCATCAGGTAATGGCTAGTCTTATTGTCCTTCGTTTGGGGGGGGGTTGTGTAGGAAAGTACCATCTTGCCTGGCATGTTACCCCCATTTTTCACTGTATATATGTTGTTTTAGTTGTATGTGTCACTGGGACCCTGGTAACCCAGGGCCCCAGTGCTCATAAGTGTGCCTGTATGTGTTACCTGTGTAGTGACTAACTGTCTCACTGAGGCTCTGCTAATCAGAACCTCAGTGGTTATGCTCTCTCATTGCTTCCAAATTGTCACTGACAGGCTAGTGACCATTTTTACCAATTTACATTGGCTTACTGGAACACCCTTATAATCCCCTAGTATATGGTACTGAGGTACCCAAGGTATTGGGGTTCCAGGAGATCCCTATGGGCTGCAGCATTTCTTTTGCCACCCATAGGGAGCTCTGACAATTCTTACACAGGCCTGCCACTGCAGCCTGAGTGAAATAACGTCCACGTTATTTCACAGCCATTTTACACTGCACTTAAGTAACTTATAAGTCACCTATATGTCTAACCTTTACCTGGTAAAGGTTAGGTGCAAAGTTACTTAGTGTGAGGGCACCCTGGCACTAGCCAAGGTGCCCCCACATTGTTCAGAGCCAATTCACTGAACTTTGTGAGTGCGGGGACACCATTACACGCGTGCACTACATATAGGTCACTACCTATATGTAGCTTCACCATGGTAACTCCGAATATGGCCATGTAACATGTCTATGATCATGGAATTGCCCCCTCTATGCCATCCTGGCATTGTTGGTACAATTCCATGATCCCAGTGGTCTGTAGCACAGACCCTGGTACTGCCAGACTGCCCTTCCTGGGGTTTCTCTGCAGCTGCTGCTGCTGCCAACCCCTCAGACAGGCAGCTGCCCTCCTGGGTTCCAGCCAGGCCTGGCCCAGGATGGCAGAACAAAGAACTTCCTCTGAGAGAGGGTGTGACACCCTCTCCCTTTGGAAAATGGTGTGAAGGCAGGGGAGGAGTAGCCTCCCCCAGCCTCTGGAAATGCTTTGTTTGGCACAGATGTGCCCAATTCTGCATAAGCCAGTCTACACCGGTTCAGGGACCCCTTAGCCCCTGCTCTGGCGCGAAACTGGACAAAGGAAAGGGGAGTGACCACTCCCCTGACCTGCACCTCCCCTGGGAGGTGTCCAGAGCTCCTCCAGTGTGCTCCAGACCTCTGCCATCTTGGAAACAGAGGTGCTGCTGGCACACTGGACTGCTCTGAGTGGCCAGTGCCACCAGGTGACGTCAGAGACTCCTTGTGATAGGCTCCTTCAGGTGTTAGTAGCCTTTCCTCTCTCCTAGGTAGCCAAACCCTCTTTTCTGGCTATTTAGGGTCTCTGTCTCTGGGGAAACTTTAGATAACGAATGCATGAGCTCAGCCGAGTTCCTCTGCATCTCCCTCTTCACCTTCTGATAAGGAATCGACCGCTGACCGCGCTGGAAGCCTGCAAACCTGCAACATAGTAGCAAAGACGACTACTGCAACTCTGTAACGCTGATCCTGCCGCCTTCTCGACTGTTTTCCTGCTTGTGCATGCTGTGGGGGTAGTCTGCCTCCTCTCTGCACCAGAAGCTCCGAAGAAATCTCCCGTGGGTCGACGGAATCTTCCCCCTGCAACCGCAGGCACCAAAAAGCTGCATCTCCGGTCCCTTGGGTCTCCTCTCAGCACGACGAGCGAGGTCCCTCGAATCCAGCGACACCGTCCAAGTGACCCCCACAGTCCAGTGACTCTTCAGCCCAAGTTTGGTGGAGGTAAGTCCTTGCCTCACCTCGCTGGGCTGCATTGCTGGGAACCGCGACTTTGCAAGCTTCTCCGGCCCCTGTGCACTTCCGGCGGAAATCCTGTGTGCACAGCCAAGCCTGGGTCCACGGCACTCTAACCTGCATTGCACGACTTTCTAAGTTGGTCTCCGGCGACGTGGGACTCCTTTGTGCAACTTCGGCGAGCACCGTTTCACGCATCCTCGTAGTGCCTGTTTCTGGCACTTCTCCGGGTGCTACCTGCTTCAGTGAGGGCTCTTTGTCTTGCGCGACGTCCCCTCTCTCTGCAGGTCCAATTTGCGACCTTCTGGTCCCTCCTGGGCCCCAGCAGCGTCCAAAAACGCCAAACGCACGATTTGCGTGTAGCAAGGCTTGTTGGCGTCCATCCGGCGGGAAAACACTTCTGCACGAATCTCCAAGGCGTGGGGGATCCATCCTCCAAAGGGGAAGTCTCTAGCCCTTGTCGTTCCTGCAGTATTCACAGTTCTTCAGCCTAGAAAGAGCTTCTTTGCACCAACCGCTGGCATTTCTTGGGCATCTGCCCATCTCCGAGCTGCTTGTGACTTTTGGACTTGGTCCCCTTGTTCCACAGGTACCTTCAGACAGGAATCCATCGTTGTTGCATTGCTGATTTGTGTTTTCCTTGCATTCTCCCTCTAACACGACTATTTTGTCCTTAGGGGAACTTTGGTGCACTTTGCACTCACTTTTCAGGGTCCTGGGGAGGGTTATTTTTCTAACTCTCACTATTTTCTAATAGTCCCAACGACCCTCTACAAGGTCACATAGGTTTGGGGTCCATTCGTGGTTCGCATTCCACTTCTGGAGTATATGGTTTGTGTTGCCCCTATCCCTATGTTTCCCCATTGCATCCTATTGTAACTATACATTGTTTGCACTGTTTTCTAAGACTATACTGCATATTTTTGCTATTGTGTATATATATCTTGTGTATATTTCCTATCCTCTCACTGAGGGTACACTCTAAGATACTTTGGCATATTGTCATAAAAATAAAGTACCTTTATTTTTAGTATAACTGTGTATTGTGTTTTCTTATGATATTGTGCATATGACACTAAGTGGTACTGTAGTAGCTTCACACGTCTCCTAGTTCAGCCTGAGCTGCTTTGCTAAGCTACCATTATCTATCAGCCTAAGCTGCTAGACACCCTATACACTAATAAGGGATAACTGGGCCTGGTGCAAGGTGCAAGTACCCCTTGGTACTCACTACAAGCCAGTCCAGCCTCCTACACTCCCTTCTTGCAGTCGTAGATTGTAATAATTGTAAATGTAGCATTCTTTAAAGAGAAGGGGTCAAATAAGAATGCTAAAAAAAGTTAACACAGTTTCGAATATATTGGAAGATCTCTCTGAATACCTTCAGTCAAGTATATTTACAATTTGTTGTAACAGAAAGATACCACTCCAAGATGCTAACGCTGTGCCTCGAGCCAGGTGCTGTGCTTGAATTGTACGACACATGAAGGCACTGCTTCTTTCCCTGGCTGTCTGCCCACATCTTCCTCTGGTTAGGTGCCATCTTCTTCCATCGTCTAGGTTTCCTCTTCTACCGCTGTTTACCTGCCTTCTTCTGCCTCTAGCTATCTGCCCTATTCTTTCTGTGGTTATCTTATCTCTTCTACCTCTCATTATCTGCCCTTATCTTCCTCGGTTAGGTCCCCTCCTCTTCCTCAGGTCAAGTACCCGTTCTTCCTCTGGTTACCTGTCCTCATCTTCCTCTGGTTAGGTGCCCTCTTCTTCCTCTGGTTAGGTGCTTTCTTCATCCAGTGTTTATCTTGCCTCTCCCTCTGGTTATCTACCCTCTTCTTTCTCTAGCTATCTTCCCTTTGCTACCTCTGGGTGTTTACGATCTTCTTTGTCTGGTAACGAGTCCTCATCTTCCTCTAATTAAGTGCCCTCTTCATCCACTGTTTATCTACCCTCTTCTTCCTCTGGTTATCTTCCCTCTGCTACCTCTTGTTGTCTACAATCTTCTTCGGCTGGTTACCTGTCCTCATCTTCCTCTGGTTAGGTGCCCTCTTCATCCACTGTTTATCTACCCTCTTCTTTCTCTGGTTATCTTCCCTCTGCTACCTCTGGTTTTCTACGATCTTTCTTTGTCTGGTTTCTTTCTTTGTCTGGTTATCTGTCCTCATCTTGCTCTGGTTATCTGTCCTCGTCTTGCTCTGGTTATCTGTCCCCGTCTTTCTCTGGTTATCTGTCCCCGTCTTTCTCTGGTTATCTGTCCCCGTCTTTCTCTGGTTATCTGTCCCCGTCTTTCTCTGGTTATCTGTCCTTTTCTTTCTTTGGTTATCTGTCTTTGTCTTCCTCTGGTTATCTGCCTTTGTCTTCCTCTGGTTATCTGCCCTCTTCTCTCTCTGGTTATCTACCCTCTTCTTCCTCTGGTTATCTTCCCTCTGCTACCTCTTGTTGTCTACAATCTTCTTCGGCTGGTTACCTGTCCTCATCTTCCTCTGGTTAGGTGCCCTCTTCATCCACTGTTTATCTACCCTCTTCTTTCTCTGGTTATCTTCCCTCTGCTACCTCTGGTTTTCTACGATCTTTCTTTGTCTGGTTTCTTTCTTTGTCTGGTTATCTGTCCTCATCTTGCTCTGGTTATCTGTCCTCGTCTTGCTCTGGTTATCTGTCCCCGTCTTTCTCTGGTTATCTGTCCCCGTCTTTCTCTGGTTATCTGTCCCCGTCTTTCTCTGGTTATCTGTCCCCGTCTTTCTCTGGTTATCTGTCCTCTTCTTTCTTTGGTTATCTGTCTTTGTCTTCCTCTGGTTATCTGCCTTTGTCTTCCTCTGGTTATCTGCCCTCTTCTCTCTCTGGTTATCTACCCTCTTCTTCCTCTGGTTATCTTCCCTCTGCTACCTCTTGTTGTCTACAATCTTCTTCGGCTGGTTACCTGTCCTCATCTTCCTCTGGTTAGGTGCCCTCTTCATCCACTGTTTATCTACCCTCTTCTTTCTCTGGTTATCTTCCCTCTGCTACCTCTGGTTTTCTACGATCTTTCTTTGTCTGGTTTCTTTCTTTGTCTGGTTATCTGTCCTCATCTTGCTCTGGTTATCTGTCCTCGTCTTTCTCTGGTTATCTGTCCCCGTCTTTCTCTGGTTATCTGTCCCCGTCTTTCTCTGGTTATCTGTCCCCGTCTTTCTCTGGTTATCTGTCCCCGTCTTCCTCTGGTTATCTGCCCTCTTCTCTCTCTGGTTATCTACCCTCTTCTTCCTCTGTTTAGGTGCTCTCAGCCTTGAGACGATACTACCCTGAGTACCATCTAGTGGTGCAATAGTGGTGTCTTCACTTCAGAACCTTTAGCAGTAAACTGTTTTGCCTTTGTAGATAAGTCATAATGTGTGATCTACGCGTGAGCATTTGTGGATCAGCACTCTGGTTTTAGAGTTTTGGGGAGGGGGCGAAGGTTCATCAGGGGCCCCATGTTTAACGCGGTATTGTACGCTTTCTACAGCTGGCAGAGCAGTATCTGTAGTGTTATCCCCGCAAGATTTTCCAGAAAATTTGCTTCAAAGTCTTACCTTTCATACATCAAACTGCACTACTACCAGTTCAAGGCACGCTGCAGTGAGCAGAGTTCAGGTCCTGTCCATCGATTGTGTGACATCATCTGTAGGGCTGGGAGGGATCGGATGGGGAGTGTTGGTGATAATGTACATTAGTAGGGAGCAACGATGGAGGATGGGGTATCGTGCTGCAAGCTCCTGTGGTGTTACTGAAAGTATATTTTCCACATCATGTTACCAGTCCACCAGTTCTGCCAGCCAGCAGCTGGCTTGTCCTTGTTCACGGCCAGAGAGGAGGGCAAGCTTGTGCTTGAAGACACACCTTTGCCCAGTGCCTGCTCATCCACCACTTCTGGTACTCTTTGTTTTTTTAAATAAATAATTAAAAAGCTGATGGACAGAGGTATCAATGAAAAAATTATATTATTCCTAGATATGTAACTTCTCCATGCATAGCAGTAGTTGTATTTACGGCATGTAACTTGTGGCTTTTATCGGATCCACATAGTCACTCGCCAGTTAGCATCAACATCTGCCTTCTATCATATACTCCAGTAACTGACATAAGGTGGGCAGGCCACCCGCAGCCCCTCCATGTAGGAAGCTCCTGTTTATATACTGGCTTAACTTGTCGCATGTCTGATGACATCACAAACCACACTAAATAAACCGTTTTTTTCCGAACTTGATTCACATGCGTTGCTGGTCAGAGTAATGGCGGATTGATTGTGTGTGTGTGTGTGTATGTGTGTGTTTTTTTTATTTTTTAAGTTTAATCAGGTTTATCATGTAATATTTGAAACTCAAACAATAGTCAACATCACAAAAAGCAATAAAAATACAAAGTTAATAGTGTGGTTTCTGAGCAGTTTCTTATGAAAGACCTGCAGCTCCTGGACCAGTGGTGGGCCAGCTGTAGGCGTAGCCGTGACACACACCTTTATTAAGTCCCAGATGACATTTCAGTCTCTTTAATTGCACTTCCTCTCAATTTCTGTCTCGTAGGTGTAATAATGAGAATCTGCGTTGTTTGCCACAGGAGTGGTTGTACAATGTCTTAGAGGAAATTAAATCCAGCGACCCATCGTCCAAACTCTGTGCTACTAGACGCAGTGCAGGCATCCCCTTCTACATCCAGGTAAACCCAGCTGCTGCTTTACTGTATATTTCACCAAAATGTGCCTAGACCAACCTGCAGTGCTTCGGGACGCTTTGCATTTGTTAATGGCAAGCATTCTTTAATGTAAACGTGGGTTGTTTGTTTTATTTAGGAATGATACAAAGCACAACACACCACAGCAAAGCCTCATGATATTGTCACTCAATTTATTCACTGTTGTACACTTAACTTAGTTATTCTTGGCTATAAAGAATTGCTTACTTAAGCGATTATTTCTTTGAAATCATATTTAATGTTGTACGCTTTTTCTTACCCCAGTGATTATTGCCAGTCAGAACTGACCTGCACCTTAAACACCGTAAGGTTGTAAATAAATAGAAAGCCAATGTAATTTTTGTGTTGACAAAGTCTTTTTTTCTCACCCTTCTGAAGTATATGTACCGACTGTGTGAAGATGTACATACGTATCCACCAACCTTAGGGCAAGCGTAGACTGTAATTATCCTCTGACAGTTCCATGACTAGGTGAGGTGCACACAAGCAGCGTAGGGTTTCGGTAGACTGTCCTGGTCATGCTAGGGCCCCCTGGCACGAGCTGTGGCAAGAGTTCTGCTTGTATAGTGCACTGTCCACCATCTTGTGAACTCCTCTGTTCTAGAGTAAAGAGGAAACGCCATCTTGTGGGTTCCTTTGTGAGCATCCACTAAAAAAACACCTTCTTGAGTACAGCCGTGCATGTTCCATCAAGCCAGGTGTTTTATCAACTTTCACATATAGATTTTGCTGATTACAAATGCCTTGTTTTCCAATATTTTATATTTATCTTTACTGATATGTACTGCACTCGTCCTTCTACTTTCATACAAATAAAAACAGTTTACCCTCCCCTCTGAGAGAAATAAAGGATTTGAGGAGATACTAAATATCAGACGTAGGACATTTTGGTTCAAGCCTAGTTTACGTAGACTCCGCAGTCCTTAAGGGATGAAGCCATAGTTGTCAGCGATGTATTCATCAACTGTTTGTTCGAGCAAACATGACACAATGAAGCTAGTCTCCCTCCTCCACAGCTCCAGAGGACGGAATACAGGTTGAGATAAAAATCACAGATATTTCTGAACACATCGTTTTAAATATATCAAACGATGATATTATAACACTTTATTTGTTTTCCAGTTCCAAAATATTTCATTGCTGGATTACTGGCAAGAAACAACACATCAGGTTTTAGATAATTAATGAAAATGGCTTAAGTTTGTAAGCAATATTCTGTAATTAGTTTGAAAATAAACCCAGCGTGGGTCAGTTGTACGAAACACAATTAGTGTAGCCACTGATTTGACTTAAATTAATATTTTTTTCTGACAGAGACTTCTAGCCTCAGATGTCTCCCCTTTTGAATATTCCCTAACTGTCAGACTGGATCCAGAAACCTTTCAGCAGTACCCCTGGATGCTGGTAGGTGGTACCATGCAGCTCTCCACTGACGCCATTCTGCTCCAGAAATGACATAGAGAGCCTATAAAGGTGCCATTTCCATGCGCTGACGTCCGTTCCTTTCTTTCCGCGCCACCAGACGCTGATCTGAAACTACCTCTTGCTTCTTTGCGACTCCTGTTAGCTGAAAAAATTTAAACTATGTACAAGGTTAATGTCACCTCCCAAACAACAGACTTTAAATCTTGTAGGGACTGCGACAGACCTTCATCGAGTTTCTCTGTGGTGCCTTGGATCGAGCTAAGTCCTGCAGTAATTGCTCTTTGATGAACCCCAATGCCACATAAGACAGCGCGGCAAAACTGCAGTCATCCCCAAACTGTGTAACTTAATCCTCCTGTTTTCAGAACCCGTTTTTGTTGGCTTTTAGGCCTCTGTGCACCTTATCCCTGCTAGTCGGTGCTAAAGTGCTTATGCTCTCTCCTTTCAACATGGTGTTACTGGTGGGGTCTGTCACCTACCACACTTACACTTCAAAGGCACTGGCCCAGCTCACACACAAAGAACTTCACACAAGCATACTGTGCTCCCAGACTGGGACCAAGGCAAGAAATTCCAAACACCTCTGTAGGGTGAAACTCCAGAAGGTTCTCACACTTCAAAGTGGGCACCAGGTATAAAAACAGGACACTTCGACCCACTCTTCAGTATACTCCTGGATACGACACTAGGATGCCCTGCTGCTTGAGGAGTGCCCTGCTTGCTGTGAAGGAAGACTAGACCTGCACCCTTCAACCCAGGCTGAAGTAACTCCAAGGTCCTCCTGTTCTGAGCTACCGGGACACAACTGCAACTGGACCTATCTGGACTTGCCTGAGCCCTACTGGCCTCTGCTGGATTGAATTCCTGAGCCCCAAGAAGTGCCTCCTCAGGTCCTGGACCCATGGCATGGCATGAATGGAGCTCCTCCTTTAAGAAAGAAAGAAATCCTGAAGTTTTGGGATCTTTGTGACCCGAAACAGGCCCATTCACTCCAAGATCTTGCCACCTGCACCAACCGCCAATGTGAAACTCTGGTGAATCAGATTTTGCGATCTACAGGGACTTCCAGCAACAACTGTTAACGCAAGATCTGCACTTCACGCTACAGCATCAATAGCCACAGTGACCACCAACGCATATCCCCAGCAATGACCGATGATGACGCAAGACAGACTCTTTGCGAAGCCCGTGTGCTCTTCATGCTTCAGCGACGACCATCTGCAGCACTGTACCTGCACCTTGCGGCCTCCTCCACTGCGAACAGAAGTCTTCATGCTGGACTTCAGAATGTAACTTTTTCAGATTGACTAACCAGATTGCTGTATCTGGCCGTGCTCCATCACGGTCGGCCTGAACTTGTGAGTTTCACCCGATCTTGCACAACTGGATAACTGCAAGTGGCATTTTGTGCTTTTAGGCACTATACTTTCCTGAAATCTTTAAAAATTGCATAGATCTGGTTCTGCTGACTTTATTTTTGTCATTTTTGTGGCAAATACATTGTTAAATTGTATGCTCTATTCCCTAAATTTGTGTGGGATTTTTCTTATGCCAAGTTTTCACTTTATTGCTGTTTGTTTGCTACATAATAATTTAAACATTGCCTCTAAGTTAAGCCTGACTGCTTTTGTACTAAGCTACCAAGGGGTTAACTTCAGTTTGCTTTAGTGACTCCTGTGGTTCACCCTGAGCAGGATTGTGGCTTTCGCTTGGGAAGGTCTCCCACACCCATCAACTAATAACATAATGTTCTATGGCATGTGTAGCTGCAGATACACATTCTAAGCATGATTCCACCATCTAGTTTTGGGCTCGGGGTATTACAAGTTGTTTTTCTTCGAAGAAGTCTTTTCGGAGTCACAGGATCGAGTGACTCCTCTTCTCGGTCATACTGCGCATCGACTCCATTGTTAGATTGTTTTCTTTCCGCTGTCGGGTTCGGACGTGTTTCCTCTCGCTCCGTGATTTTGAATCGGAAACTTTAGAAAACTCCTTTAATCGTCTGTATTGTTTTGATCGCGTTTCCATCTAGCCTCAAATCAATAGTACCGTCGGAATCTAGATTTCGCCCTTCTGGGCGCGTGCGCCCGACTCGGGCCTACCGCATGGAAGCCTGATGGATCAGACTCCATTTCGATTTTGCCCTCGGTGCCATGCAGTTTCCCTACACAGACCAACACCTGGTTTGTAATCTGTGTCTTTCTCCCAATCATAAAGAAGATTGTGAGGCATGTCGATCGTTTTGATCCAAGAAGACCCTGCGTGATCGGAGAGCCAGAAGGTTAGAGATGGTGTTGAAAAGTACAGAACATCTCGACGTCATGGAAGAAGAACAGGTGCAGACAGCGGTCTCCATCTGAGACACCGACTCCGAACAAGTAACGGAAGAAGATAGGCCTATCGCTGCTGGACAGCACATGAGTACGTCTGCCCCTACGCCCATATATAAAAAAAACATTGAAGGCCTTGGGTACACCACTGCCAGAGGACCATAGTTTGACCCGAAAAAAGACTATCATCGACCGACCTTTGGGTTCGGTGCCAAAAAAGGCCACTCCTCTGTCGACATCGGAGTTGAGTAAATCTGTAAAGAGTTCTGCCTCGGACTCGAGTAAGCGTCCTCACTCCTCGGAGTCAAAGCCTCGACGCCCTGCTTCAGAGCCGAAACAACCAACTCCATTTTCGGGACCTAAAAAGCTTCTATCTTCAGAACCCAAAAAATCTTCTTATACAGAAGAGCAAGGACTTTTGAGCCATCTCAAACAGAGTTCGAAATCACTGCAGGAATCTTACAGACATTCTGATGAGGACGCTGAGATTCAGCCTATTCTGGAGGTTATGGATGAAAGACAATCTATAATCCACATCCACAAAGAGACCGACCGAATTGTTACTGCACCTCCTCTGAAAACCAAAAGGAAGCTGGCTTTTCAGGAACAATTAGACACTGCTCAACGACCAGCAAAAATGTATAATGCAGAAGGAGAAACCAGTACCTGCCCCTACTTCTCCTCGTCATTCACCACAGCTTTTCCTTTCATCTCCACCCACTAGCCCACCACCATTGCCTTCTTCAACGCATTCACAGTACTCACATGGGGATACAGTGGATCCTTGGGATCTATACAACCCAGGTCCTATTCCTGATAATGAGCCTGATTTATACCCCTCCAAGCCTTCTCCACCAGAGGACACGACTGCATACACGCAGGTTGTTTATAGGGCAGCTGCTTACCATGGGGTGCTTATGCACACTGAACCCCTAGAAGAGGATTTCCTGTTTAACACTCTGTCCTCCACCCACTCTGGATATCAGTGCCTTCCTATGTTACCTGGAATGGTCAAACATGCAGACCACATTTTTAGTGAGTCAGTCAGAGCTAGAGTAATTACTCCTCGTATTGACAAAAAATACAAACCTGATTCTACAGACCCGGATTACATCACACACCAAGTTCCTCCAGATTCAGTGGTAGTGAGTGCGGCTAGAAAGAGGGCTAATAGCCAATCCTCAGGGGATGTTCCTCCCCCTGATAAGGATACTAGGAAATTTGATGCTGCTGGCAAGAGAGTGGCCACTCAGGCAGACAGTCAGTGGCGAATTGCAAATTCGAAGCACTTCTACCCAGATACGATAGAGCCCACTGGGATGAGATGCAAGAACTCCTACAGAACCTCCCAAAGGAATATCAGAAAAGGGCACAACAGATGGTAGAAGAGGGTCAGGCCATAAGCAATAATCAGATAAAGTTTTCCCTTGACGCCGCGGACACAGCAGCCAGAAGTGTCAATACTGCCATTACTATAAGAAGCCATGCATGGCTACGTTCTTCTGGTTTTAAACCAGAAATCCAACAGGCAGTGCTTAACATGCCTTTTGACAAAAAACATTTGTTTGGTCCCGAGGTCAATATGACCATAGAAAAACTGAGGAAAGACTCAGACAATGCCAAAGCAATGGGAGCATTATACACAGCATCGTATAGAGGCACCTTTTGCAGGCAACAGTTTAGGGGAGGATTCAAACCACAATCCTCTGAAGCCTCTACCTCCCAGGCGAAGCAGGGACAACAACAGCAGCAACAATATCAGAGAGGGGGATTTAGAGGGTCTTACAGAGGCCAATATTTCAGAAACAGAGGCAAGTTCCAAACCTCTAAACAAGCCACTAAACCATCCAAACAGTGACTTATTTACCATCCCTCAACCCCACACATCTCCTGTGGGGGGAAGATTACAGCAATTCCTCTCTCATTGGCAAAACATCACCATAGACCATTGGGTGTTGTCAATTATCCGCAATGGCTATTGCCTAGAATTGATTTCTACTCCTCCAAACATTCCCACACGTTACCACAGATTGTCCCCAGAGCACAATGTTCTATTACAACTAGAGGTAGAATCGCTACTACTAAAACAAGCAATAGAATTGGTCCCACATTCTCCACAAGGAACAGGAGTATACTCACTATACTTCCTTATCCCCCAAAAGGATGGCACTCTCAGGCCCATCCTAGACCTCAGATCTCTGAATCTGTACATCCTGTCAGAACACTTTCACATGGTAACTGCAGGACGTCATTCCACTACTACAAAAACAAGATCACATGACTGCTTTAGACCTCAAAGATGCGTATTTCCATATACCCATCCGTCCAGCTCACAGAAAATATCTCAGGTTTGTCATAGCAGGAAAACATTACCAGTTCAAAGTTCTGCCATTTAGCAGCAAAATGTCTAGCAGTAGTGGCAGTCTACCTAAGAAGACAACACATTCATGTCTCTCCATATCTAGACAATTGGCTAATAAAATCAAGCAATTTTGTATAATGCCAACAACACACTCAGTACGTAATAGAGACCCTACATACACTAGGGTTCACTCTCAATTACCAGAAATCTCACCTTCAACCAGCACAAGTACAACCTTACCTAAGTGCTATTTTAAATACACAAAAAGCCCTAGCATATCCAAATACACAAAGGACACAGGCTTTCCAAAATCTCATACCAAAAATACAGCCAAATCAACAATGCACTGTAAAATTCTAGGAATTATGGCATTTTGCATAGCAATAGTACTGCATGCAAGACTCAATATGAGGCCTTTACAACAATGCCTCTCACAACAATGGTCTCAAGCACAGGGTCAATTGCAAGATCTAGTGTTGTTGGACCGCCAAACGCACACGTCCCTTCAATGGTGGAATCTCAGCAATTTAATGAAGGGGCGGTCATTTCAAGACCCTGTGCCTCAGATCACAACAACAGATGCATCAATGATAGGTTGGGGAGCTCATCAAAACAACCTTACCATTCAAAGGGAATGGGATTCGAAACAAAGAAATGTTCACATAAACCATTTAGAATTATTAGCTGTGTTCCTTGCCCCAAAAGCATTTCAACCCCTTCTCAAACACAAGATTGTGCTGATAAAAACAGAGAGTAGTATGATCATGTATTACCTGAAGAAACAAGGGAGCACACATTAATCTTAACTGTCCCTTTTAGCCCAGACAATATGGAAATAGGCATTTCACAATCACATTCATCTATTGATAGAATACATTCCAGGAATATACAATCAGCTAGCGGATCTCCTAAGCAGGAACCACCAACAGAAACACAAATGGGAGATTCACTTTCAGGTACTTCAAAAGTACTTTCAAAAGTGGGGAACACCAGAAATAGACTTATTTGCAACAAGCAAAAACGCGAAATGCCAACACTTTGCATCCAGACACCCACATCCCCTATCTAAGGGCAATGCTCTATGGATCAGTTGGTCAGGGATATTTGCTTACCCTTTTCCCCCTATCTCACTCCTTCCCTTTCTGGTCAACAAACTACATCAGACATCTCTCTCCATGATACTCATAGCCCCAACGTCGGCACGTCAACTTTGGTACATCACACTCCTAGACCTGTCGATAGTACCTCACACCAAACTTCCAAACAGACCGGATTTGTTAACACAAAACAAAGGTCAAATGAGGCATCCAAACCCCAATGCTCTCAACCTAGTGGTTTGGCTCCTGAAATCATAGAGTTTGGATACCTAAACCTTCCATTAGAACGTATGGAAGTGTTCAAACAGGCACGTAAACCTACCACTAGACAATGTTATGCTAACAAATAGAAAAGATTTGTTTACTACTGTCAATCTAAAAATAATGTCCCACTTACAGCATCAATACAAGATTTTGTATGCTATCTACTTCATTTGCAAAAATCTAATTTAGCTTTCTCATCCATTAAAATTAATCTTACTGCAATATCAGCATACTTACAGACTATTCAACACACCTCTCTATTCAGAGTTCCAGTTATAAAAGCCTTCATGGAAGGATTAAAACTTATTATTTCACCTAGAACACTACCTGTTCCTACTTGGAATCTAAATATCGTATTTACCAGACTCATGGGCCTGCCTTTTGAACCCATGCATTCTTGTCAGATTCAATTTTTAACATGGAAGGTTGCCTCTCTAGTAACTATCACTTCATTGCAACAAGAGTTAGTGAAAAATAAGCATTCACTCTTGAAGAACCTTTTTTCCAAGTGCACAAACATAAAGTTGTACTTAGGACAAATCCAACATTTCTACTAAAAGTAGTATCACCTTTTCACATAAACCAAACAGTGGAAATGCCAGTCTTCTTTCCACAGCCAGACTCAGTTGCAGAAATAGTCCTTCATACTCTTGATCTCAAAAGAGCTCTATGTACTATATAAATAGAACTAAAGATTTTAGGAAAACAAAACACCTTTTCGTTGCTTTTCAGCAACCACATAAAGGCAATCATATCTCTAAGCAAGGATTAGCAAGATGGATTGTTAGATGCATACAAACATGTTACATTAAGGCAAAAAAGACAACTTTTGATCACACCTAGAGCACATTCTACTAGAAAGAAAGGTGCATCTATGGCATTCTTATGAAACATACCAATGGCTGAAATATGTAAAGCTGCCACATGGTCTACTCCTCATACATTTACAAAACATTATTGTGTAGATGTATATTCCATGCAACATGCCAATGTTGGCCAACCTGTCTTAAGAACATTATTTCAAACAACTTCAACTCCTACAGGTTAGCCACTGCTATGTTTGGGGAGGGTTAACTGCTTTGTAGTCTATGCATATCATGTGTATCTGCAGCTACACATGCCATTGAACGGAAAATGTCACTTGCCCAGTGTACATCTGTTCGTGGCATGTACTGCTGCAGATTCACATGCACCCCCTCCTCCCCGGATGCCTGTAGTCGGTGTAAGTTTTATTATTTGTACATATGCAGATACATTTACATTTGCATGGACATCTATTTTTCACTTACTACTTTTATACAATATTTATATTCTTACGCTCTATCACTCCTTCCTTCACCTTTTTGCAGAAAAACAATCTAACAATGGAGTTGATGCCCATGTGCGGTATGACCGAGAGGAGGAGTCACTCGATCCAGTGACTCCGAAAAGACTTCTTCAAAGAACAACAACCTGGAACACTCCGAGCCCAACACTAGATGGCGGAATCATGCATAGCATGTGAATCTGCAGCACTACATGCCACAAACAGATGTACACTGGGTAAGTGACATTTTTCTTCTCACAGCATGGTTCGGCTCCCAGGTCTTCGCAGTCTCCACCTTCATACTTGAAGATTGAGCGGTGGCAGCTGAACACCTTTGACCAACTTCCGGAGGTGGTTGATCTCACCTTGGGAGCCAGGCTTCCCTCGACCAAAACTCTATGTGCCTGCTGTTGGTTCAGATTTGTGGCTTGGTGCATTCTTGGCAAGTAGACCCCTCCAGGCAAAGTTATTTGAGGATTTGTTGTTTGTTTTGTCATCTGTTTTGTGGCCTTTTTGTGGTTGGCGGATCAGTCCACATATTTTAAGTCTCCAGTTGTTATGCACTTTTTGAAAGCTTTGTCATGCCACAGTGGGGCCGTAACTTTGTTCGCCCATTTCTGATGTGCATTGCCTTTGAGCCGCTTCACAGCTGACCCTTTTATCTTCTCACCTTCATGACAGTGTTCCTTGTTGTCTTAACATCGGTGCAGCATGTGAGTAGGCATCAAGCTTTCTGTCAACTCTCCATACACCATCGTCATCCCTTCATTCGAACATGGGCATCCTTCTTGCCATAAGTCATGACGTTATTCCACATCTATCAAAACTTCACCTTGCTGGAATTCTGTGTTCAGCCTCACCCTTCTAAGGAGAAAGAGAAACTCCATTGCTTGGATACCGAGAGAGCACTTCGCTTTTACATAGATCATACAAAAGAGCACCAGGGGGACAATCAGCTATATGTGGAATGTTTTGGAGTGAAAAAAGGCAAGTCTGTGCAGAAGAGAACCATCTCCTGGTGGTTTGTGCCCTGCATTAATTTCTGCTATGTGTTGGCTACATGCAGCCTCCACAAGTACTGGACGCTCATTCTACCATGGCAGACGCCGCTACCACCGCTTTGGCATGTAGAGACCCTATCATCGATATTTCCCAGGCAGCTACATTGGTTTCCCTTCATACGTTCATGAACCTCTATTGTCTAGACAGTCAGGTTTGCCAAGAATGGCATTTTGCCAGCTTGGTACTGCATGACTTCCTGGTTTGAGTCCATCCACAGACCAAATAGGTACTCCTTTGGTATCTATTCAGAAGGTGAAGAGTCTGCAGCTAGAAGTCTCTGTCAGAAAAACAAGTCACTTACCTTTGGTAACACACTTTCTGGTAGAGACTCTATCTAGCCACCGATTCCTCGATCTCCTCTCTGTTCTGTGATTGGACTCTATCCAAAATAAGTCAAGGAATCTATCCTGGTCACACCAGTTTTCTTAGGGGATCTGCTACCGGGGGTGCAGATACTCTTGAAAGCGACTGACTGCGTGTGGGAATAGCGGACATATAGGCTCTGCATGTCACTTCTGGAGCCGAACAGCGTCATTGCGGAGTCGCGTGGCCCCACTTACTGGCATGCAGACATACTGACAAAAAGGTTTCATATCCAATCTGATGCTTGGGGAATAGTCCAAAGGTGAGTAGTCTGCGACTAGACAGGCTCTACCAGAAAGAGCATTACCAAAGGTAAGTAACTTGTTCACTCGGGACACCACACATTTCTTTATTTGTTTTACATAATATTCCTTATTCGACTAGGTCAAGCCTAGTGCTTAAGAATTAAAAGTTGTATTTAAAAAAACTGCCAATCTGTCATATGTCAGATAAATCTACTTTTTGAGTATAGTTTCATTTGATTGCATGCTTCATGAAACAAAAATTGAAAAAAATTAAATGCTCTGTAAATGGGAAGGAATCTGAACTTCAAGGCTAAATATTACGTTGGTATTTTTAGCTTGATTTGTGGGAGCAGAGCAAGTACAGCAAACAGAATATAGGAAGGACGATTGTGGCGTCAAATGAAACACTGGCATCCGCCGCCAAAAAGAGAGTATGCATTCGGTGAATAAAAGACAAATTGATATGCTATTAATTTCTATCAGGCATTAAACAACATTTTAAAAAGCTCAACCTTTCCTATTAAAATTTTCATTTTTGTATTTTTTTGTGCTTGGAAGTAAAATATTTGATGCATAAGTGTACCTGTATTTATGATTAATTTAGGAATGCCACCTTAAAAAAAAAAAAAAAGTTTTTATTGCAGATTGGTACCTGGCGGAGCACGTACCCAAACATGTAGGCGAAAAGTATCACTAGGCCCTCTCCCACATTAAACAGAGTAATTAACTGATTTCTTTATTGAAGAGAAACAACACAAAAACATGCCCCCTTTTCTGTAACTATGTTTTAGCTATAGTATATTTGTTAATATCTGTATTCAAACATAGCATTAAACAGATATATTGTTTTCAATCCCTGGGGACACGTGAGGTTTCTCTGGTTTGGTCCTTGGTCGTGTATTTCAGCAATGGCAAGTATACCACCCCTGTGTTTGGGGCTCCTTGTAAATTTGACTGCCTGTCTGCCATTTCACTCTACCAAGAGCAGCAAGGCCACCAAATTCTAGTTGTTGCCTAGCCAGTGGCATAAAAAAAGGCTCCCACAGTCCCTGCGATTCAAGGTGTCGGGGAACCTGCAGGGGTCCCCCTCAGCACATCACCTTGGCCTGAAAGCTCCTGAGTGAGTCTGGAGGGGGGTCCTCTATGTTCTTTAAAAGGGGACCCCCTCAAGTTTCGTTCCGCCACAGCACCAAGTGCATTCGGCATTCATTCATACTCCCTCCCTCCCCCCCCTCCCCCAAAAAAAAAAAACAGCTCCAGCATGCATGATAGTTGCTGTAATCTCTTGTGGTAAACAAGACAGTCCTGAGTATTTCTAGGTCCATACTGGTGTGTGTATATGCTGGCGTGTTCATGTAGCTGCATACATTCCAAGATCACTCTTCATGCTTTGGCTTAGTTCAAGGGCCTACATTTCTATGGGCAAGCGCAAAGCGATCTGTTCCTGTTGTTCTCTCTCTACGGGCTTGTAACCATGCCCATGTCAAGCCCATGAGTTTGTTTGGTTCGTGGGTTGCCTTTTACAATTCGCTTCATTTCATTAGTGGAAGGCATGCATACGTCATGCCTTTTGGGGTTTTAGCCCTCCTCGAGTGCACCGACCAACTACTGAAAACATACGAGGCTCCATGTTTTCTGTATGGTTTCTGAACTACTTTTTCTCGTTATTTCGCAGGCAGCGTGATCTTGCTGCTCAGTAGTAGAGCGCTTTGCATGACATGAACCCTGTTACATGGCTGTAGCTCTAATGCGAGCAAAAGCGAGACCCTTTGAATTGTAAATGCTTGTTTACCTTTGAATCCGTTTGAGCACTGTCACTTTAGCATTGTGTATTATTCTGAATGCAAGTTCCCATATTTTTTAGCACAGTTCTCTTTTCAAAACGCCTAGTGATTTCTTTAGAACCTGATGTCTTCATCCTATCATTTTAACCAGGCTCACTGTGTCTCAAAGTTTGGATAAGTTTATGCTTTTGAAGTGTCTCCTGGTTTGCCTCCTGTTAACTACCTTTTGTTCTTAACTTTTGATAGAAGACATGGAGATACTGCTACTTCTTGTTTTCCCATAGAATTTTCAGTATCTTACCTTTTATTTCTTTTCCGTAAGTCTGGTCCTGTTTGGACATTAGACTGTAATCTAAATTTTTATTGTCTTTATTAATTTCTTCTTTGCAAGGACCATATCTACTTTTTTCACGTGTGACCACATAAGCACTGAGCAGTTTCCTCTTTGTGTTTTTATGAAACAATACTACAACTTCATTAATTGTTGCAGTTTATTTTTCATGCATATGGCCTTTTTAATATTGTTTTGTATGAGGCTTTGTTGACTAATGTTTTTATGTTTACATTTATTTTATAATAATTGATTCATAGACAGTATCAGCGAGGCAGCCAAGTTGCTTCCTCCTTCTATTTCGGACACAGCAGATTTGGTGCTCCAGTAAGCCAGTGGCCTAGACACCTCTCCGGAAATAGGGCCAGCACCACTTGTAATATTCTTGTTTCATGCAGTCCTTTGAAAAACAGGAGAGCTATTAGATTCTCTATTAGTTTTGCCATTCCCTACAGTGGGCTGACATTTTACAGCCCGCTTTCCAAACATGCAAACCGCTGCTTCTTTTGATTGATTGATTGATTGATTGATTACTAGTACCCATCAAAGTGGCTGAGGATAAGCCTGCCACGGCAGTCAACAGACTAACAGCCCACTGCTATAGGGTGGCTCTCAGAGACCTCGACTTTTTTGTCCGTACCTTATTCACCTAAAGTCTGGTGGTACAAGGTTCCTTGATCTCCAAGCTGAATCCGGGGGCCTTTCTCAAGCACCTTCAGACAGGGAGTCGAAAAGCTGGAGGCCATGGGAAAGCAGGGTTTTTTTCAGCTGGGAGTCTGGCTCTGTGTTCTATGAGTGCCATATGCCTGTTAGCCAAAATGTGTAAAATGGCAAACATGATGGAGCCAAGCATACCTGACCACCTCAAAGACACCTTCAGCGAAGTGATTAAGGACAGTCAAGATGCCACCAGACAGATCACTGAAGCAGGCCTGGGCACTGTGGACTCAGTGGCCAGTGCCATGGGATCTTCAGTCACCCTAAGGGGATGTATATGGCTGATGTCCACTGGTTTTTATGACAATATGCTAGCTAGTCTGATGTACATGCCTTTCAAAGACTCTTCTTATTCGATGACACTGTTGACTCAGCCTCTCAAATGTTCAAAGCAGGCAGAGTGAATGCCTGATCCCTATGACTAGCACCTCAAGCCAGAAACGTTTATTAGCAGTACAGTAAATGTTCTATCTACTTGAAAGAACTGCCTTTTGGTCAGTGCAAGCCTGCCCAGCCATCCAACAGCCTAACCCATTCCTTAGGCAGTGCAGAGGCAAAGCCAGGGGAAGACTGTCCCAGAAGCTCTCCTTCTCCTTCTTGTCTTCCTCCAACACACCACCTATTAAGCTGCTTTAGTTTCCTGTTAAGAAACGTTTGCAGCCTTTTGGAGGAACAGTAGCATCCATCGGCAGACTTGGAGAGCCATTGTGATGGACCAGTGGGTCTTATAGGCTGTAGAAAGGGAATGCACACTTCCTTTCCAACAGACCTCCCTCTCAGTCCCCACAATTTAGAGGAACACATCTGAACTCAAACAGGAGGTGGCAGCACTTTTATAGAAAGGAGCAGTGCATTTAGTCCCAAAACAGGGAATTGGGCAAGGGTGCTACTCTTAGTACCTCCTGGTTCCCAAGAAGGATGCTGGTCTGCATCTGAACCTTGTCCTCAGAGTCCTGAACTTTTATCTGTGTAAGTAGAAGTTCAGGATGCTGTCCTAGTCTCAGGTGCTTCTGGTGCTGTAAGTGCAACACTTGGTGGTGTCCTTTACTTAGATCATTGACTGCCCAAGGCAAGCTTGCTGCAATTGTTGTTGGAACATCTGAACACCACAGTGTCCCTGCTTTACTTCTTGGACTGTTTCATTAATCTGCCCATCACAGCTAGAGTCCTCTTAGCACATCCTGTTCATAGGGACCACACTGGACACAACATCTCTTCAGGCTTTTCCTTCTTCCTAGAGAAATGAGGACATTTGGGATATGGTTTTGATGTTTAAGAGTAATCACGATTATCAGGCCTGACGGTTCTGTACCTACTGAGTCTGCTGGCATCCTGCATCCTACTAGTCATTCATTCACACTGACACATGAGAGATGGCCATTGGTGCCTCTATCTGCAATGATTCACACATGGAGGCTATCTCTGAACATTAGTAGAATCCCTCTAGAGAGTGCTTGGATCATGTCTGTGGTTGGTAGAGGAGAACCTTTTTGCCTGTCGCCACCAGTGACCACAATAGTGACAAACCCTTCCACTTTAGGGTGGAATGCATCTGGAAAAACTGAAGCTCAGAGGCCTCTGTTCTCTGTACAACCCAAAGCTGCATATCAGTTCGCACAAGCGGAGGGCAGTTTTTGTGTTCCTGACGGCTTTCCTGCCCACCCATTGTTCGGTCCAGAACTTGACAGACAACACGGCTGGGATGTATGTAAACAAACGGTGAGTTATGGGGAGGTCTTATTGTCTCTGCTGGAATAGTGCTGAGAGACTGGGCCTCGACAAAAGTGCATGGAACCTGGCTGAACCATCTGTCAGGCTCCCTTTACACGAAAGCCAACATCTTGAGTTGATTTTATCTTCCCGATGACGACTAGCGTCTCCACCAGAGGTGATTCAGAATGTCTTTGATGTAAGGGACGCCCATCAGGTGGATCTTTTTACCACTTATGAGAATGCACACTGCCTACAATTATGTCTCCCGTTTCCATTGTGGAGAGCCTTGGGGGATGCATTTCGGTTGATGTGGTATTTTCTACTTCACTACTCATTGCCTTGCATATCCGTTATTCCTTTAGTGTTCGGAAGTTGCACCAGGAATGTGCCAATGTAATTTTATTCACTCCAGGCTGGCCTAGAAGGATACATTAGGTAGACATCCTGAGAATCTCCCTGTGTCCTTCACTCCCAGTCAGGGAGAATGGTTCTACTCCCCAACCTCCAGAATTTCCAATTTTTTATTTTAAACTGCCCAAGCAAAGTTTTCTGGTGGGCACAGTTAAAAGTTGTATTGTGGCTGTTTCAGTGTTCATTTGTCTCCAAGAGCAACCTTTGTCCAAGTCAACTCTTGTCCTGATATTTCTGCATGGGCTAACATACATGTTCCCAACTTCATCTGTTATGCCCCTCTGGGGCTTTTATTAACTCCTGACATTCTAGATGGTGGCCCCTGTTCAACCTTTAGACAGAGGCTAGTTGTGGCTTTTGTTCTTCAAGGCTGTGGTTTTGGTCCATGAGCCTCAAGCGTTGAGCCTGTCCTTTACCTGTTTCTACCCAGACAAGTAGGTTCAGAGAACTAAAGTGGCTTTCCTGACTGTGGTGATTACCCCCATTCGATGCTGGGCAGTCCATTAACCTTCCCACATTTTTCACTCCACCATCTTACAAAAGAGAAGGGGCTACTTTGGCTGGAACCTTGTAGGGCTGTCAACTTCTATAAAGATTGGACGAAAGAGTTAAGTTATGACAATAAGCTATTCTTGGGTTACATGGGCAAGAAGAAAGGCAAGATGGTCGCGGAGAGAACCCTGTCATAATGGATCGTCCTCCGCATTAAAATCATTTATGCCTTTGCCTGAAAGTAATTACCAGAAGGCATTTGTGGTCATTCCACCGAAGTGAAAGAATCAACCTTGAAAGGTGATTTCCAATGACAGATTTGTCATGCAGCAACATGTGCTTTCTTTACATATTTGTTAAGCATTATTACTTGGTCTGGGAAGTGAGAAGAGATGGCCTTTTGATTCATCCCCTGCTGTAGTATTCTCTGGTCTGACCACTACTTCAGACCTACCCCCTTGGAAGAGGTATGCTGTGGAACCTATTCCAAAGGTGAGGAATCTGCAGGTAGAAGTATCCATCAGAAGAAAAAGTCTGGAATCTTTCTGGTGGATATTCTTTGCACCTGGAGATTCCTCACTGAATCCTGCCATCCTCGGGGTTCTGAAGGATAATCCTAGAAATCTTAGAATTAATACGGGTCCAATTTTATGTTTTTGCACAACATAGTCACATTTTATCTAAGCTATGCAAGTCACTGCCAGTAAGGCATCAGAAATAAGGTTGAGAAACTGATTTCATGGTTCCTGAGTGGTGCTAGATGGCTGCAGTCATGTCACATCCATCAGCCGAGCGCAGCATTAGTTTTTTTTTCCTTTATCAGGGTGCCAACCCTGCAACTTTGTGTGCCCTTTTCAAAATTCTAGGATGGATTCCCCGAGTCCTGTAGTGTTGCCCATTAAATTTTTTTCAGTGCTGTGGACGGCCAATCAGTCTTTGGTTTTGCAGTACTTTTACAGATATTAAAATGACTAACATTGCACCCTCTTGACAAATCTCCACAAAACTTTGCAGACCTATTGCTTTTTCTGAATTAGTGGATGATGTATATTTTCGTGGTCATTAGTCAAGGGGGTGTAAAGGAAAAAGGGGGTTCCCCAAAAATATTTTTCCACCAATGCATTTCCCATAGACTTTGTACTCACACGTAGTGGCCAAATGGCCAGTCAGATTTCCATGAAATTTGGCAGAATTATAGATTACGAGGTGCAGATGATCCTTTGTGGTCATACCGGTAAATTGGGGTAAGTAGTTTGTAAAGTTATAATGCATTTAAACTTAGCGAAGTGCAAGGCCACGAAAATATAGAAACATTTTGTGAAATACGATGATAATTTTGTGGTACTTGCTGATGATTTGACTGACTTGTCAGTATATGATTGCATAATGACTGACTTTACAAAAGTAAAAGGCAGCCATGTTGTTTTACCCAGACTTTGGCTGTGTTCTGGATTAAGACCTTCGATATAGATAAGTAATAATTTATATATTTTTCCTTACTTATTACTACTTTTTAAAGTGATAACAGGTAGGGAAAATATTTATAAGTTTCTATATTTTTTTTAAAAGGCCACGGTGTACCGCAGTACCACCTAGGAAGTACAGCGGTACTTAATAACAAGTTAAAAAAAAATGTAAATGAATGAAATACACTGTACTACACTATATTTCACAAATACAATGTACTACCATGTTTTTTCAATTTTTCAAATATTTACTTTTTTAAAACATAAATTATCAGAGCACTGTGGTACTACTTAAAAAAAGTTAGAAAAAAACACTGTAATACACTGTGGGCCTTATTACGACCTGGACGGAGGGGTTTCCGCCATCCCAAATGTGACGGATATCCTGTCCGCCGTATTACGATTCCATTATATTCAATGGAGATCCTAATACCTCGGATGGGATATCCATCACATTTGTGAGGGAGAAAACCCCTCCGTCAAGGTCATAATAAGGGCCTATATTTCTTAATTACTGTGTACTACAGTGTATTTTTTTAATTTTTACATATTTAATTTATTATTTTTCCAGTAACTATCGCAATACTTTTTAGGTACTGGCACAGGACTCTGCAAACTTTTAAAAAAAATATATAGGAAAATATTAATACATTTCACCACCTTATACCATTTTAATAAAGTGAAACTAGGTTGTCATGGACTCCTGTTATGGTAACACGGCTGCTGGCTTTTGAGCGGCAGCACCACCAAGCGCTGGAGAGTGAGTCTGATTCCACACGGTGTAACAGCTGTCGGCCTAACCCTTTCCGGCTAGCTAGCACAGGGATGCGGAATTCCTATCGCCCTACGCCCGGGACATCTTGTTTGGGGTCAAGGGCAACAAGTTTTTATGTTTACTTTGTCCTTGGGACAAGTAGGCCCAACCCCCTGCAGCACAAACCCTTTGGCTGCCTGTTTACAGAGAGTGGAATTCTCTGCAGTTGAGGTAATGTGTTTCCAAAAGATAATGCTGTTCGAACTTGTATTTATGGTTCATTATTTGAAAGCCTTCATTATTAGGGTGAGTGCTGTAAATAAATGTTTTAAGGTCACACTTCACTACTGACGTTGGTTCCAGTACAAAAAATGTGTACACACATGTTTGAAAAGTTTAGGCTAAGTATAATGCTCCCAGAATGCTCTCTGATTATATGCAAATGAAGTGTCATTTAGTAAAATGTGTTGATGCATGCTAGTATTTCCCAAAAATATTTCTAATGGAAAATCAGTGTAACCATTTTCAACACGATTATGGGAAGCATGAAAATAAACAAACACTGACAAAGCCAACTGATCTGACATATTTTTATAAGTCTTTTAGTTTCATCAATGCGTGTCTTGTTTTGACATGGCTTTTGTAACACTTTATTGTTGTGGGAGCTACCAGGCCCTCAACATTGTAACAAACATTGGCAAAACCACCCCCCAAAAGTTTTTGAACTCTTAAAGCACACGTTGCCACCAGCGGCATAACAAAGGCCCCGCAACCGCCCTCCAGGGGGCCCCTCCAGCACAGCACCTGCCCTGAGTGAGTCTGGAGAGGGGGCTCCTCCATGTTCTTTGCAAAGGGGCACCCTCCAGTTTCGTTACGTCACTGATTGCCACTGTAGTTCCTGACACTGAACAAAACTACTTTGTGTGGCCATATCCTCCTTGTGGAAGAGCAGAATGCGATCACTCACAGTAAAGCCAGATGAAAGAGAGAGAAATAGAAGTTTTTATTAAACAAAATGTCTTTGTTAACACCAGACCTAATTAGGGACCAAGACCCACATGTAGGTAGCTTTTTGCATGTCGCAAACAGCGACTTTCGCTGTTTGCGACTTGCAAAAAGCACATTGCGATGCACAATCCCAGTTTTGCGATTCAGTAACCTGGTTACCGAATCACAAAACGGGTTTGCGACTCGCAATTAGTAAGGGGTGTTCCCTTCCTAATTGCAACTCGCAGTGCAATGTAGGATTGTTTTGTGACCGCGGGCGCAAACCAATCGCAGTTTGCACTCATTTCAAATGGGTGCTATGGGTGCTAACACTTTCGCAAAAGGGAAGGGATCCCCATGGGACCCCTTCCCCATTGTGAATGTCACTGTAAACATTTTTTCAGAGCAGGCAGTGGTCCTGTGGACCACTGCCTGCTCTGAAAAAATGAAACGAAAACATTTCATTTTTCGTTTTTGTTATGCATCTCGTTATCCTTTAAGGAAAACGGGCTGCATTACAAAAAAAAACAAAAAAAACTGCTTTATTGAAAAGCAGTCACAGACATGGTGGTCTGCTGTCTCCAGCAGGCCACCATTCGCGAGGGGGGTCGCAAATTGCAACCCACCTCATGATTATTCATGAGGTGGGCATTTGCGAAGCCCTTGCGAATCACAGATGGTGTCAAGGACACCATCCTACATTCGGATTTGCGACTCGCAATTTGCAGGTCACAAATCTGAACCTACCTACATGTGGCCCCAAATTCTTAAAGAAAGTCACAAAAGTGCACCCATGGTATATGTCGTACCCCTATAAAATAGTTGTGAACTGTATTTTAGCATGGGTAAATACGATGTGTAGATTTGCTCATGTGAAAATCTATTGAGCATTTGCAAGTTCATTTTCCCTCCAGCCACTTTCTTCCCAACCCTGGAAGAAGTTCTAATTCTGCCATTGTCAGGAGTAAATGTCCAACCTTTCTTATTGTGGGAAAATATTAGAGAGAAGCTGGTAAAAATCTTTAAAACATGCAGGTTAGTAGGTTTGCAGACTCATAGGCATTCCAGCCCTGGAACTATTGCTTACTGCTTCCTCCAGCCCCAGTATGCAGATCTGCAGAAAGGTGGCAAAATAAGGAAATTGCTACAGTAGGGATTGAAACTCCAAGAATTCAAGCCCTACTATGGTAGTAGCCCTGGCATAATCAGAGAGGCTATTAATTGCTGCCATAATTTGTCGCCACACTACATGGCACCAAAGGGACAAGTAGATCTTTTTACAGGACAAGTAGATTTGAGAAGCAACCTGTCCCCTGGACAAGTAGATATTTTAATAAATTCCACACCCCTGTAGCAGCACCTCACAAGTACCAGAGGTAGAAGTTATTTGTGGTAGCCTATCGCACGACACTCTGATTTCTCAGGGAAGTCGTGGTGGAACAGATCTTACCCCTTTCTTTCAGTTACTCAAGTCTCATATGTGCAAAGACAAAACAGAAGCAGGATCTTGGTTCAATAGATTTAATTGAAGCAACTGCGTTCTATATAGAAAGGCATGAATTGCGATTATGAGGATAATGAAACACAGGATTATTACAGCAGTGACTAAAAGAGTGAAACACAAGAAGAGTCCTACTATATTATCATGATAGGATGCTTAACATTCCTACCTACATTACTAAGTTTGTACACAAGAGTGGGTAGCAGTGGTAGACCTAAACCACCCTTTTTGTCCCGGGAAGAAAGCCCAACTCTCATAGCTGTGCAGAGGTAAAGAAGAGGTATGTTAGCCTGCTGAGGGTCCTCTCACATCACCAAAGAGGAACCAAAAGGTTTCGGCAGAAACTGTGATGATGTGCAGCATGAGATGGCAAACTGGCGGACATGTCCCCTCTAAGATGATGAGGGCAGTGTGATGGTTTATAATAACATATCTGTTATTTTAGGGTGGTGAAAACTACATGGTTGGCTTTTACTTTTGTGAAGACAGCCATTAACCAATGATATACTGCCTTATGATCAGCATGTATTGTGGTATACCGCAGCACAATATATGTGTTTTGTCAGTTATAACTTTAACAGTGCTTAACAAATTCACAACTAATACCAAAAGATTACTCTTTCCACTCCATAATCTGTATTCCTGCCTAATTTCATCTACATCTGTTAAAACACTTTAACACACTGTCTCTTTAAACTACACTCTACTACACCACACGCCACTCCACTCTAGGCAATTCTACTCTGCTCAACTCAATGCTGTTCCACTCTATGCCACTCAACTCTATGCCATGGTATGCCACTCAATTCTGTGGTATTTCACTCTATGGCACTCAACTCTGTACCTCTCCACTGTATGCCACGCCACTCTAAGACACTCTACACCAATGCGCTCTACTCCATGGCACTCCATTCTACCCCACTCCACGCTACAGTATTACACTCTACAGCTCCCTACTCTATGCCACTTCACTGTACACCACAACACTGTGCACTATTCCACTCTACTCCACGCTACCCCACTCCATGCTATTTCACTCTCGGCCACTTGACTGAACACCACTACACTGTTCCACTCTATGCCACTGCACTTTATGCTACTCCACTCGGGTGCCACTCCACTAGTTGCTACTCCACTCCACTCCACAATACTTCACTCTACTCCACTTTACACCAGTCCTTTCTATGCCACTACACTCTACTCTGTTCCACTCCACTCGACTGTACACCACTGTAGCCACAATATTCTACTCTTTGCCAATCCAATCTACCCTGTTTCACTCTACACCACTCCACTGTACACCACAGCACTGTATGCTATTCCACTCTGCCTCTCCACTCCATGCTATGCCACTCCACACCACTTGACTGTAGGCCACTACGCTGTTCCACTCTATGCCACTGCACTCTGTGCCGCTCCACTATCTGCCACTCCACTCTATGCTATTCCACTCTACCCCACACTATTAGACTCTACTGCACTTTACTCCACTGTGCGCCAGTACACTCTATGCCACTTCACTCTACACTATTGCACTCTATGCCACTCCACTGTATGCAACTCCACTGTATGCCAGTCCATGCTGTTCCACTCTACAATATTCTACTCTACGCCTTGTCACTGCACTACTCTCTACTCTATTCCACTCCACTCAACTGTACGCCACTTCACACCACCCTACTGTATGCCACTACAATGTAAGCCATTCCACTCTAAGATATTACACTCTACGCAACTCCACTCTGCTATTCCACTCTATGCTATTCCACCCTATGCCACTCAACAGTATACAACTCCACTCTAAGACTTAACACTGTACTGCACTACAGTCTACTCCGTTCCACTCCACTCAACTGTGTCACTCTACGCCACTCCATTCTACGATATTCTACTCTATGCCACTCCAGTCAACGCTATTTCACTGTGTGCTACTCCACTCTATACTGTTTCACTCTGTGCTATTCCACTCTTCACCAGTTGACTCTACTCCACTGCACTATACTCTGTTCCTCTCGAATGTATGCCACTCTACGTCATCCCACTCTACGATATTCTACAATGTCACTTCACTCTGTGCTATTCCACACTACACCACTTCACTCTAAACCACTCAACTTGATGACACTACACTGTACACCACTTCAGTCTACGCCATTACACTCTACGTCACTGCACTCTATGCCACTCCACTGTATGCTGTTCCACTCTGAGCCACTCTACTCTATGCCTCTGTGCTGTGCAGCACTCCACTGCAAGTCACTCAACTGTACTGCACTTTACGTCTATGCTATTCCACTCTACGCCTCTCCACTGTATGCCACACCACTTTACACTATTTCACTCTATGCCACTCTAATCTACGCTATTGGATTTTACACCATGCCACTCCACTCTATTCCACTTTGACACTACACTGTATGATAGTCCACTCTGTGCACTTTACTGTACGCCACTCTACTGTATTCTTCTACACTATTCACTACTATGCCACGCCACTCTACGCCACTCCAGTCTACACTATTCCAGTCTACCCTATTGTACTCTGCGCCACTCTATTGTATGCCACTCCACTCTATTGTATGCCACTCCACTCTATGCTGTTCCAGTTGACTCCAAACCACTCTACGTTATTCCACTCCACCCTGCGCCAGTTCACTCCACGCCACTCCTGTCTATGCCATTCCAGTCTGCACCACTCCACTCTGCGTCACTCTATTCTATGCTATTGTACTGTGCCACTCCACTTTACACCACTCATCTCTATGCCACTCCACTTTACTTAACTCCACTCTCCACCTCTCGACTCTATTCTGTTTCTATCTATGCCACTCGACTCTAGGCACCTTCACTGTATATTATTCCACTCTACACCACTCCACTCTATGCTACTCCACTCTATGCACTCAACTCTACACTGTGCCACTCCACTCCACTGTAGACGATTCCACTCTATGCCACGGCTCTATGCTACACTTTGCCACTCCACTGTAGACTATTCCACTCTATGCCATGGCTCTACGCTACTCAACGCCACTACACTCTACAATATTTTTTCTACAAAACTCCACTGTACGTCAGTCTACTATACGTCATTCCACTGTACGTCCATTGTCTCTATGCTACCTAATGCATCGCTACTCTACAATATTTCACTCTACTCAACTCCACAGTACACTACTATACTCTGTTACAATTTACACCACTTGACTCTATGCCACTCCACTCTACGCTATTCCGCTGTACGGCACTCCACTGTATGCCAGTCCACGATACTCCACTGTACAACACTATTTTTAACCTTTGTTCTGCAATTGAATACATATATATATATTTATAAAACATAAACCATATCCAAACAGAGACGGAGCACTCACGGTAATGCAGCAGTTCAATTTATCACCAATCACCAGATGCGTTTCGACAGGAACTGCCTTTCTCAATGGTAATGGCGTGCATGCAGAATGGTTTCCTTAAATTTTTTAAAAAGACTCTTGCTCTCCCATTGGTCACTTACAATCCACATGCTTCCTTTCCTTGTGTGAATTGTAAAGAAAAATGTAAACGAACAGTTCCAAATACTTTTGAAAACTATGTCCGTGCATTCATTTTCTTGAAGTAGTTGTTCCGCCCTCATGGCAAACGGAACACTTTCACATAATGAGGCCAATTCAAGAGCCCTTGCTGTTCCGCACCCTATATAGTTAATAAAAAAAAAACAGTTGCATCCCTCGCTGCCAGTACTTCCCTCTTTAACCTGGAAGCACAGACTTAGTAATGGGTGGCTCTCCACTACTAAGTCAGAGGTTGGTAATAATTTGTGCTTGCCACTAGCATCCCACATGAAGTGTTCGACTGTCAAGTGGCTTTTGCTTTGGAATATGAATATATATATCTATATATCTGTATATATATCTATACGCATATATATATATATATATATATATATATATATATACACACACACAGGAACATATATTCACTAACAAAAAAAAAGGTTGAAGAGACGTTTTAGCTATGGTTATAAAATCTTACTTTACATTAAAAAACTGAGAAATTCCCTGGAAAAAAAAAAAGGTAAAGTGACGTAATAGGTGAAAATGTCAGTTTAGACATACATTTTAAACTCTAAAAAATACTAAAATTCACCAGTTATAGTTAATTGAAGTAGATATAATTCACACCCTTGCAAAAGTTGTCAACAATGATGTCATTTCAGATGTTGCATTGTTGTTTCCTTTTTTTTTGTTTTTTTTTTTCCCGGAGGGAGGGGGTTACATAAGAGAAAAAAAGAGGAAGACAATATATCCGTGCAAAGAAAACAGAGTAAACAAAACAACGGGAGAAAGAAGACCTTAAAAAAAATACAACAGTTATATATATCACATATCGAAACAATTAACATTTTTTTTTTTTTAAACTGTATCTTGATATTCCAACCATCTAGTCAGTGGTGCCCACATTCGTTCTCCTCTATGTCTCTTCTTTTCAGAAGACCGCGGAGGGTATTATGAGTTTTTCCCTGGGCTGGCGGGCGGTCTCCAAAAGACCGCCCGCCAGCCCAGGGAAAAACTCCCTTCCCACGAGGATGCCGGCTCGTAATCGAGCCGGCGGAGTGGGAAGGTGCGACGGGTGCAGTAGCACCCGTCGCGTATTTCAGTGTCTGCAAGGCAGACACTGAAATACCTTGCGGGGCCCTCTTACGGGGGCCCCTGCTGTGCCCATGCCATTGGCATGGGCACGGCAGGGGCCCCCAGGGGCCCCGCGACCCCCCCTACCGCCATCCTGTTCATGGCGGCTTTCCCGCCATGAACAGGATGGCGGTAGGGGGGGTCAGAATCCCCCATGGCGGCGCAGCGAGCTGCGCCGCCATGGGGGATTCTGAGGGCAGCGGTAAACCGGCGGGAGACCGCCGGTTTACCCTTTCTGACCGCGGCCAAAGCGCTGCGGTCAGAATGCCCTGCGGGGCACCGCCGGTCTGTCGGCGGTGCTCCCGCCGACCCTCGCCCCGGCGGTCTAAGACCGCCGGGGTTAGAATCAGGGCCTTAATTCAGTATTATAGATGGTAAGTAATCTAGAGCGCCAACCCTCAAACGTGGGGGGTTCTTTTTTGAGCCAATCTGTAGCAATACATAAGCGGTATATTGCCATAGACAAAAATAAAAATCGCCTTATTCTATACAGTGCCGGTTCCATACTTTCAGGTGAGTCCACGACTCCCAATACTACCAGCATAACAGTAACCCGAATATTGCAATGTGTGATCATCTTAAGGAATACCTCTATCTCATTTAATATTCCCTGCAACATTGGGCATACAAAAAACATATGCGTTATCTCGGCTTCAACTTCCCCACATCGATTACAGCTTCCAGAGGATATTCCCCACTTTTTCAGTTTTGCTGGAGTATAATATAAGTCCATCAGTGTTTTGTAATGCTGGGTTTTCAAATTAGCTGATAGAAATGTTGTCTCAGCTATGGCTAGGGATTGGTCCACCCACTCTCCAGCCACCCCCAATCGTGCAATCCATCGCTCATTCTGTTGTGCCATATCATCTACTTGTAACTCTGTTAGTAGCTTATATAGCTTACCAATCTTTGCCCCATTTTTTACAGCCTCTACTACCGGAATCTCCGACAACTGTACCCTACCGTACTTCTGAGACTGTAAAAAATTTCGTATTTGCAAAAATTTTAAAAAATGGGTCTTAGGTAAGCCAAATTGAGACTGCAACTCCGTAAATGATTTACAACCGGATTTACAATACAAGTCTCCGACTTTATTTATTCCCCTAGAACGCCAAAAATCTAGTATGGGATCCCTAAAGATATGATTTGGGATAGCTGAGAATTTCACTGGTGTATAAGCCGTAATCTTTTGCAGTCCCATACTCCGTTTTATCTGAGCCCAAACCTTAAAGGCGGACAAAAAAGGCTTAAATCTTACTTTTTTGAAGTAACTTGGTTCCTCAAATTTTGATAACCAACCACTTGCCTCCCCACCCGCCATCATAGTATAAATAGGGGTTGATTTTACTTCTTCATTACACCTTAAACCTTCCTCTTATAAGTTCATCCATATGTTGAAGACAACAGGCGTAGTAATACAGTGTAAAATTAGGGACTGACCACCCGCCTCGATCTTTGGGAAGTGTCATATACTTCATTGCCCTTCTCGTTTTAGCATATCCCCATAAAAAATTATTCCCCATCTTTTCCAATCTTTTGAGCCATTTTTTATCAACCTCAAGGGGAATAGCCTGAAATAAATATAGGATTTTTGGCAGAACCATCATTTTCAATACATTACAACGACCCTCTAGCGATAAGTGCAAATTATACATTCGGTCTAAATCCCTCTTTATTCTATTTAATAGTGGGATAAAATTGATTTCCACCAACCGATTAACCACTGATGTAATCTTCACCCCCAAATATACTGCTTCAGATACCAATCGTCTATCTACTAGTGAAACGTGCCCAGAACACACTATTTGTGTTTTATCTGAATTCAGCTTATATCCGGAGTATCTTCCAAACTCTCTTGCCTCTATTTCTATTGCCTTAATAGCTTCCTCCGTATTGCTTGTCACTATAGCTACATCATCAGCATATGCAAACACCTTATATGTTTCTCCATGATATAATAGAGGTTGAATATTTTTACATTCTTCTAATCTCAGCAAAAAAGAATCAATATATAGCGCGAAGAGCAAGGGGGAGCATGGGCACCCTTGTCTAGTCCCCCTAGAGATTAAGATAATATCTGAATCCAAACCAGCAATGCTTATTCTAGCTTTTGGGGCTACATATAAAGTTTTTATAGCTGTAATATATCCGCTCCCTATACCTTTCCAGCGCATAACTTCCCATAGAAACTTCCACGATACACAATCAAATGCCTTCTCGGCATCCAAAAGTAATAATCCTAAATTTGTTTGATATAGTTCTGCAAGATCAAACATGGCTATTATTCTTCTTATATGATCTATTGTATCTCTACCCGGAATAAACCCATGTTGTTGTTTTCTAACCAGCCTGACTATCACATTTGCCAATCTACTGGCCAAAATCTTTGCATAAATCTTTCCATCTACGTTTAGCAAGGATATGGGTCTATATGAACTGGGGAACTCTGTTGATTTATCCTTTTTTTTTTAGCACTATAATACTTGCACATTCCCATGATAGAGGTGCCTGACCTGCCTGTGCTATACAAAAAATGCTATGCATATCCTTTTTAATGTCTATCAGGAAGGTCTTGTAAAATTCAAGTGGTATTGCATCCGGCCCAGCAGCTTTCCCTGTTGCCAGGGAGCTTACTGCCTCAATTATCTCATCAATACGAATTGGTGCATCTAATGTAATTTGTTCTTCAGAAGAGAGCTTTACACTTTTTAATTCCCCCAGAAATTCACTAACCTTTTTTTGTAGCTGTTCAGAATACACTATATCTTCACTATACAACTCCTGATAGTAATCCTTAAAGACCTCTAGAATTCCTTCTAACTCTGTATGTTTCCGCCCATTACCATCAATTATACTCAAAACGTTCTGTTTAACTGCCTTTTGTCTGACCCGTCTAGCTAGGACTTTTCCTGTGGATTCACCATATTCATAGCACTCCAATCGGTGACTTTGATAGACGGCTGCCACTATTTTATTCAAATAAGCATTTATTTTAGCCTTGAGAATCGCCATTTGGGTCTGAGTGAGAGTAATGTCTTCTCTACCAGTAATTTTACTAGCTAATTCCCTCTCTTTTATTATTAATCTTTCTTGAAGTTCTACAATTTCCTTCTCCCTAATTTTCTGTATTCCCAAACTATAGCTAAGAGTTTCACCTCTCACTGCAGCTTTAAATGAGTCCCATACCATCCCCGGATCTGCCGTATTCCTATTAATATAAAAAAAGTGGTGAATCCACTCTTTCATATGGGATATATATCCTGGGTCAACCAACAATTTCCTATCAAATGTCCATACACGGCGTGGATTAGATGGTCCCTTAATTGTTATAGACAATATTAGTGGATTATGATCTGATAAGAATCTGGGTTTGCATTCTATTTCAGCCCCATGAATTAAGTTTTGTGATACAAAAAAATAATCCAACCTTACCAATTTGGCATGTGGGAACGAGTAATAGGTATACCCTGGATCTAAAGTTTTAATATTTTCCCAGACATCTCTCAACCCATGCTCCCTTACTAACCTCCTTAGAGCTTTCCATACTTTAGGCTTTCGTCCCTGATATAAACTCTGAGTGCCCATGCTCCTACTACCTACCTCTAAGTGTATATTTAAATCGCCACAAATGATTATTGGTAAGGGCCATTCAACTAGTTCCATGTTCAACGTATCCAGAGGCTCAGCCTCGTCCAAGACTGATCCATATATAGTGCAGAGGGTAAATTTAAATGTATTCACGGATAATTCTAAGAGATCCCACTGCCCATCATTACTTGCTCGAGATCTACAAACTTGTACATTGTTATTTCTAGCAAGTATCGTCACCCCACGTGTCGATACCTCCTGTCTGGTACAAACAAGAGGCGTCAACCCAAGCTCTTGTATGAGCTCTCGCTTACTCCATGCAATGTGTGTTTCCTGCAAACAATATAAATCTGATTTAATTAGTTTAAGACCAGCTGCCACTCTTTTCCTTTTCTGAGGGCTATTTAGACCGCAAATGTTCAATGTACAAATCCTTAATCTATTTGCCATATCACTCAGTTTGATATACTAATCTCACGTCAATACTTTCCCCCTTAAAGGAACCATCTTGTTGTCATTGAATCCTATACATCCTCTTCTTTTGATATGTCTTCATTAAATTGTTCTGAACGTTTCTGCCTATATTAGTACCCCCCCCCACTCCCCACCACCCCTCTCCCCCTCTCCCATCCTCCCGCCCCTCGCACCCCAATCCTACTACCAACCACCCCCCACCCCCCTGCAACCCTTACCCCTACCCTTACACCCAATTTATAGAGAGTATGGGATCTCACTGTCCCTAATGATGGTAAAGCTTCCGCTCCGACCATCCCTACCCAGTGCGTGATTTTTTTTTTTTTTTTTTTTTTTCCATTTTACCTTTTCTCCCTTTCTTTGCCTTTATCTCTCTCTATCTAACCCTGTTTTAGCCAACTACAAAAAAAAATCCCTTTTTTTCTTTTTCCCTAAAGGGGGGATTAATCCTAAAAGGCTTCTTTCTTACCCCTGGCTTGACTTCTCAGGGCTTAACTCCTAACCCTCTCTACTTTACCCCCACCCCTATGCCCCAATCCAGAAAACCTATCTTAGGAAACCGGACTGTTAAGTCCACCCAAAAAAGCCCTTGCTTTCTCCTCTGTCGTGAAGTAGTGAGTCCTGTTATCCATTACTACTTTCAGTTTAGCCGGATTTAATAAAAAAACCTGTTCCCCCTTACTTTGAAGTGGCTGAATTAACTGCCGGAGCCTCCACCTTTTTTCAACAGTATTATGGCAATAGTCTGGTCTCACAAAAAACTCACATCCCTTAGCCTTACTTCTAGCATTGGGTCGAGCTCGATCGTATATAGCCTGCCTTGCCTGATAATTAAGCAAAGAAATTAATATTACTCTAGGTCTACCACTTCCTCCTTCTGAGTTTGGTCCTATTTTGCTAAAAGGAAATCGATGGGCTCTTTGAACCTCTTTGTCCCAATCCCACTGGTGTAAATCCGGAAAAGCTTCCTTAAAAAGTGCGACCATAAAGCTATGTGTGTCTGATCCTTCAAGTCCTTCTGGTACACCCAGGACGCGCAAATTATTCCTCCTCATTCTGTCCTCTAAATCTGTCAATTTCCACTGAGTGTCCTCAAGTTGTTTCTCCATCACTTCTCGAGATGACTGGTGGGCTCCAGCCTCATCCTCCAGACGCGAGATCCGGGTCTCTGCTTCTTCCATCCGTGTAGTAAACTCTGAACATGTCTTGGCTACTCGACGAATTTGGATTTGCATCTTGCGGCAAGCCATTTGAGTCCTACGGCTCTCTAATTTAGATTCCTCTCGGTGTTCCATAATGCTTTGATGTATGGTTTCCAGTGACACAGGATTAGGCTGTTTTTCACCATCATCATATAGAGTTAAATCATCTTTGGAATACTCCCACTGAAGCCCCTGAAGACCCTTATTGTCCAATGGGTTAGTGGAGTGCTTATTAAGTCCTACTTGCTCACTTCTCTTCCTCTGTTTTTTCCTAACGGTAGCACTCCTGCTACTCTCCTGTAATTCCTTTCCCAGTGCCAAGGAGGATACCTCAGATTCAAATTCAGAAGAAGTTTTATCCGCCTCCAAATCCAGCTGCTCGTTACTTGACCAACTTGAATGATCTGATAGTGAGAAAAACTTGTCTCCTTGTATTATCTCATTATCACGTAATTCCAACGGCCTCCGCTCCACCTGTGATAATGTCCTAGCGCTTTGTGCGCCCTCCCTCTGCTCCCTCTGCTCCTTCTGCTCCATCTGACTCCCGGTGACTTGTAAAGTTGCCACATCAACAACATCACTCTGCCCACCTTCATACGGGGGGGGGGCCATCTATAGCCACTATCTCCTCGGTTACCAGAGGATCGGCCTCCTCCACGGCGGCGGGGGGGGGGTATCTGTACCCCCCACCAGTATGTCCTTCCCTTTCTCAAAATACCTGTCCAGTGAAGCACTCTTGTTTTTGGAGACAACCTTCTCACCTAAGCCTTGTTTTATATCCGTACCCCCCCCTGCCGAGCTGACAAGCTTACTCTTACCGGCTTGCCTCGTCCAGACAGAGTCACATTTTTCACTCCCTTAGGTGGCATTTTTACTTTTTTTTTTTGTTTTTTGATACAAAATGCGTTATTGTAATATACGCCCAGTGTCAAATATTTGTAATGGAATAAAGAAACTCTGACAGTTTTTTGAGTCCATGTCGAAAATTGCCCCCACTTGGCACCCGTGAGCTCAGACCTGTAGTTGTCTCCAGGTAGGAACAGGAGCAGTCCATACCGCATCCCGGGGAGGCACTTTTGCAATCCTTTTAGCCTCCGTCAACAAATCCTCGTAGTTTTGCTTCTCCCAGAGAGGAAAAAAGCCCTGCAGAAAACCAGGAGCCAAGTAGCCTAAACAATCCTCGCTTGAAGAGCAGTCCTTCAAAAAACGATACCATCTGCAATATTTCCCCTGTGCCGTCCCTCCTGACAGCCCTGGGACAGTCATCCCCTAAAAGAGAGAGGGAGCAGGTAAAGCAACGCGAGTCAACACAATGCCGCTACAATGTCGCTACATTGTTTCCTGTAAGCGCGGCTGCCGAAGGAGGCTCCGACCCGCGGGAGAGCTGCTGCAGCACTGGGAGGTTTCCCTGGTCTGAGCAGACGCTTCGCGGCTGCGTTACGCGCCGCCATCTTGCTCTCCGTCCCCGATCTGCATTGTTGTTTCCAATGTGTCATAGAACATGTCATGAGTGATGTGATATGTAAGATAATAAGCAGTGTTTAGCAAGGGTGTGGTTCAAGGAGACCAGGGCCATGGCATGTTTCCTGGACTTGTCTGCCTCATTTCACCAGCCACATCAGCCCTACCTCTCCTTTCATGGCTTCGGCAGGGGTGCACTGTACCACCAGCCAGTTCAGCCTCCACAAGGCATCCAGCAGTTATGTGCCCACCACCCCGTGGTTAAGTTCAATGGGCCACCAGTCCACTACTTCTCCAGTTACCCAACATGCCAAACCCCACTGGCATGTCCTTGGAGGAGCACAGCCACCCTCTCAGAGGCAGGATCTGATGAATCTTGCTGCGTCATCAGGGCATAACATTCGGAAAGTGAGTCCTGCAAATTGTTCAACAGGGATGTGCCCTACCATTCTCTCACGGCTGCACCTTCCAAGTCTCCCCCCCCCCAGTGAGTGGCGGTGGACCATCTGTCAATTTTGCAGCAAGAAGTGCAGGCCTTACTGGCTAAAGGGGCTATTGAGAGTGTGCCTGTGCCAGAAGCAGGACGTGATTGTTATTCCTGCTACTTTCTGGTGCCCAAGAAGGGTGGAGGCCTAAGTCCTATTTTAGACTTGTGCCTTCTCAACACTTTTTTCCAGAAGGAGAAAGTTCAGAATGCTCACACTGGCCCAGTTCTTTTCTGCCCTCAACTTTAGAGATTGTATGATGGCAGTGGGCCTGCAAGATACCTATTGTCCTATCTGCCCTGTGGGGCTATCAGTGCTACTTGCGGTTTGTGGTATGGCAAGAGCATTTTCAGTTTTCTGTGCTCCCATTTGGTCTCACCTGTGTGGTCCACGAAAGTGATGGGGCAGTGGCAGCACACCTGCAGAGTTGGGGGGTGCCAGCCTTTCACTACTTTGGTGACTAGCTGCAAAAGGCAGGCTCGCCTCAGGCAATCATTGACCACCGCCACACTAAGGTGAACCTCCTGTTATCTTTCGTGTCCACTGTCAACGTTCTGAAGTCACACCTCATTCCCTCTCAGATGCTCCCTTCATCTGAGCAATTCAGGAAATGGTTTGGTTTTGTGCCATTCCTCCAGGAAAGAGAGTCCAGAACATTCAGGCTATGATCCGATCTTTTGGCCTTTTTCCTGGATTTCAGTGAAGTTGACTCTGAGCTTGCTGTGACCTAAGGCCTCCTGCATCCTTCTGGTGGAGTATGCTAGAAGCATATGCCGGCTCTGCATTGGGATCTGATGTCTCAGTGGGTCCAACATCAAGGGGATCTCTCCGACCACTTTCAGATTTCGGAGTAGACTGCAAAAGATCTACAGTGGTAGTCACTGGACCATAACTTGGTCAGCGGCAGACCCCTCTATCTTCCCCACATCAAACTGACAGTGGTGACCAATCCATTGCTTCTGGGTTGGGGGTGGCCATATGGAAAAGGTGGAGATAAGAGGCCTCTGGTCTCTTGTGGAGTCCCAGCTCCACATCACCTTTCCGGAGCTGAGGGCCATCCACGTTGCATTGAAAGCCTTTCTTGTATCCATCAAGTGGAGGCTGGTCAAAGTGCTCATGGACAACACCACCGCCTTGTGCTACTGCAACAAGCAGGGTGCAGTGGGGTAATGGATCCTGTGCTAGGAAGCCCTGCATCTATGGGAATGGCTGGGCCACCAAGGTATTTTCCTGGTGATAAACCATCTGACAAGATCCTGAAATGCCAGGGTGGACGAGCTAAGCCATTGGTGCCTAGCGGATCACGGGTGAGAGTTACACCCGTAGGTGGCGCAAGGTCTCATCTGTGAATGAGGAGATCCTTAGCGTGATCGGTTTGCCACCGCTGAGAACACACAATGTGAGCAGTTATGCACCTTTTAGTTTCTAAGGTGTTTCTTGATCAGATTCACATTTCGCCTCCAATGGTGCTCAGGACTCCTGTATGCCTTTCCACCTATACCCCTCCTGCCCTGAGGTCGCAAGAAGATCAGGACCCACCGGGTCCAAGTCATCTTAGTGGTCCCGGATTGGGTACAGAGAGTATATTACCCAAATCTCCTGGGCTTGAGCATCTGTCCTCTGATCAGGGTACCCCACCGGAAAGATCTGCTTTTGCAGCAGTAGGGCAAGATTCTGCACCTGGGCTTCACAATCTCCACCATCATGATTGGAGATTTAGCACAGATAGCTCAACATCTTTGATCTTCCTTCAGAGGTGGTCTTGGCAGACAGGCCTCCGTCAACAAAAATTATATACAAAGGTTGTTGTGACAAATCTGTTGCTTGGTGCAGTACTCGGCAGATAGACCCCACTTCAAGATATATTATCTGATGTTTTGTTATTTGTTTTGTCCCTAGCCTGGCCAGGCTTTGCTCTGGGCACAGATAAAGGGTACCTTTCTGCTCTTTCAGCTTTTTTGCAGTTGCCGAATCAGCCCTTATTGTTTAGGTCTCCAGTTTGTATGCACTTTTAATCAGCCCTTATTGTTTAGGTCTCCAGTTTTTAAAAGGTTTTTAAAACATTTGATTCCTCCCTCTTCCTCTGTCTTACAATATAGTGAGCCCTCAAATTGGTTCTCACATTTTTAAATGTGCGCTCCTTTAAGGATCCTTCACTGCTGCTTTTTGTGGCTTCTTTCTCTCAAGACAGTGTTCTCATTGCTATACAGTTGGTGTGGCTGTGAGTTAACTTCAAGCTCTCTGTGTCAACCCACTGTACACCGCCTTCTTCACAGATAAGCTGGTTTTGGGAACACTGGTATCTTTCCTGCCAAAGGTTGTAATGCTGTTCCACTTCAGTCAGAAAATCGCCATGCCAGCGTTCTATGCTCCGCCTCACCTTCGTAAAGAGAAACTCCATTGCTTGGACCCCAAGAGAGCGCTGAGATTCTACCTAGATTGTACCAAAAAACGCCCATGTATGATCAGCTCTTCTTGTGGTTCTCTCGCACAAAAAGGGCAAGGCCATGCAGAAAGAGAACCATCTCCTGCTATATCATGCTCTGCATTAAGATCTGCTACACATTGGCTAAAAATCAGCTTCCTGTACGACTGCATGCTCATTCTATCAGGGTGAAAGCTGCTACTACTGCATTGGCACATGGAGTCGCTGTCCTGGACATCTGCCAGATGACTACGTGGGCATCCGTTCATACGTACACAAAGCACTATTGTTTGGAGAGTCAGGTTCGCCGAGAGGGGCATTTTGCCAGCTTGGTGCTGCAGATCTTTCTGGTTTGAGTCCGTCCACAGACCCACCCCCAAATAGGATCTGCCTTGGTATGTGTTCGAAAGGTGAGGAATCTGCAGCTAGAAGACTCAATCAGAAGAACAAATTACTTAACTTCTGTGAAGCTCTTTCTGGTAGAGAGACTATGTAGCTGCAGATTCCTCACTGACTCTCCCATCCTCCCAGTTCTATCATTGGACTCTATCCATTAATAAGATTCCAGAATCTGCACCTTGGTCACATCAAGTTGCTTTTGGTGCTCTGCGTCTGGGGACTCAGACACTCTTGAAAGCAACTGATGTCAGCGCATGGGAGTTGTACCTATACAGGTTCCGCCTGTGCTTTCCAGAGCGGGACGGTGTCATTATGGAGCCACCTACCAGCACACACATCTACTGCTGAAAACTTTGCAAATCCAGGCTGACGCCTGTGAAATTTGCAAGAGGTGAGGAATAAGAAGCTAGATAGTCTTTGACAGAAAGAGTTTTATCGAAGAAGCACTATGAAATGTTTTTGATGATGACAGCTGGGGTTTTGAAATGTATTGTGACATTCACTAAAAAAACACTTTAAGCACACTGCAAGCATTGTTTGTAAGCAAGTTCCTTCAGCAGGGAATGGTTTACAAAGATTTCAGAAGAACAATACAACTATTCTTGAATCGAGCCTTGGCTTACATTCATCCACCAGATAAATCATTTGAAATGCATCCCCTCTAAGACGATCAGTAGTGAAGTGATAGAACTTGAGTGTCATCTGAAAACCGTTCTCATTAGCTCTTAAAGCTCCTCTTAATTGCCCCGAGGACAAGTGAGAGACTTACTTCGGGGGTAACTTCTTCTGAATACAGCATATCCTTTCTCAAACTCAACCGGTCCCTGAGGTAGACTATTCCTGTTACTGCACCGTGGTACTTAGTGACTCTGTCTTTCAAAGGTTTACCAGCATTCCTACTGCCGCACCTCCTGCCCCATCTCTCATGGTCTAGTGTTACCTTATGTTAATGCTCCTTATTTCGGATTCAGATAACTCACATGTAATCTTCTGATTCCAGGCTCCACTTTTCACAGTGCTGCATTGCCGTAATGGTTGGCTCTACCGAATTAGGCCAATAGATTGAGAGAATGTGACCTCTCTCATAACTAACAGGAGCGGGCTGCCCGTAGATTCATTCTAATCTGAATCTACCTTGGGGCTAAGTAATTGATGGCTCTTTAGAAGACCTGGTGTACGTAGCCCCTTCTCAGGCTTCAGCTAAATCTCACTTTAAAACTGCCTCACATACAGCGTGAAGTCGTACTAGGCCAAAAATCACAAAATGACATCACATACCCTTTCCAGCTCTGACTGGCACGTGAATACCTCCCAGCACTCACACTAGCAGCCCCTAGTCGTAATGCAAGGATCAAAACATAATGCTCGTACAAAACACTGTCTAAAGCAACCCCAGAGCACAGCCTAGCTGCGGCCTAATTCCACGTCTGACAAACGTTTGTCAAATACAGTAAATTGCAGGCCATATACCTTACACGGGTTACACTGGCCTATGGGGTTGCTCCTTATTTCCTCCCCCTCATTAACTCTCACTTGCCCCTGGTCCACACAAGAGGGCGTGAGCTCAGGTTGTAAAGCCCACCTTCCGGTTGCTTATGTGTCACAGGATTGGAGGGGCTTATCTTCCGTGCATGACGTCAGAGGCAAGTACCCATGTTATGAAGGGACCTACATCCAGGGGTAACTCGTACTACTAATCTTTAGCTTTAGTTATGGTTATTGAAGAATTGTTTTATCTGCTTAAGTGATTTCCTTTTCTGGGACGTTTGTGTGAAATGTCATGAAACGTCCTGTGATGTCATCGGAGTCAAAGATCATGTTTTGTCACCTCGGGTGGCATCATCAGGGACAAAAGACCAGGACTTCTCACATCCCCAAGCTGCTTTTAAAGTTTGAAAGCTCTTTGTACATCGAGAGGCAAGACACGAACTACTTATTTTGCGTTCTGGACCACCTCAAGTATTTCCAAATATCAATCATCAAAAAGTACAACTTATCTTTTATTTAGCAGGAAGTGTTAACGTCGATGATGGATGAATGGCGGTGGAACTAGATGCTTTTCCATTGAAAGGGAGTGACAGAGTAATGGAGGGAGAGTTGCCAAGATTGTCGATCTGGTCCCATTGTTGTGCTGTGCGAGGGAGCTGTTAAAAGTCCTTTTTCGCTCATCACATTTCAGTCTATCATCTGTTTTGCAGGCCACTGACGTCATACAATTTGGACTTATAAACACAATTCACTGCCAGAAATAGACGTGCCAAATTGTGGGTCTGAAACAGTATTTTCTGCATATGGTTACAGCTGTGTTTTGGCAAGGCAATCTGTCGGAATTAAATCCTTTTTCCATTTTCCCCTTTGGGTGAGATCAACAGACTCATTTTCTTTAAAGGGATTTAAAAGGGATTGTTGAAGTGACAATGAAACATAGGTAGGTCGTTACAGCTCTTAACTCATGAAAGGGGATTTCTTGACCTGAAACCAGTTCTACCCTGAACGTGGTTAAATGTATTAAATAAGCTCATGTATTCTTTTACAAAGGTGATACATTTAATCAGCACTCCCCCCACGGAGCTGTGAACATTATTTTCGGTCCCATATGTTTTGTTCATCTACAGCACAATTTTCCACTGAAAAATGAATTTTCACTTCATAAAACAGCTGTGCCAGGGCGTGAGGCAGCGCCCAGCATCGCCACTAGCAGTAAGCGGCGCAGGTTATGACACTCTGCTCAATAACCCTGTCCATTACTGACTCCCAAGAGGGAAAATGCAGAGCCGGGCTGTGTCGGCGGCTCTCACCATCATAACTAAAAGGTCTCCATTGACCTAAAGAGAAAGCATCATTTAAATGGTTTGTTTAGTTCGAGCACAACCGTGAACGGCAGCACCTTTGCAGAGGTTGCCATATTTTCTTCCGCCAAAACGTGGACACTTTTGCTTACTCCCTTCATTTGTTTGGGACATAAATTTGTAGTAAGTCAAGATGCCGGGGCTGCTGTCCCTAAAAGTGGCGAACAACTCTGCAGGAAGACTAACTACAAATAAACCGAAAGCACCACCCATCACGGCGTTCTTGGGGTCGCTGAACGAGATCCTTGTAGAGAAACGCTGCATGCTCACCCTTGGTTACATACCTCAAAAACTGAAGGTACTTGGAGAAAACAAACTCCAGAAACAAAGAACTAATATTTGAAATCTCAAAATTCAGAAAGCTAAAGAATCTGAAAAAATCATTCTTGGTGGTAGCACCCTGGATCTGGAACAACATTTTTCTGCAAAACGGGATTGTATGTGTGAGTGGATCACAAAATTGTGTGCCTGATAAAAATGTTAGATGTACAGCAACAATAATGTTTGTGTTGAAGGGGGAAATTTACTGTCAGATACATAAATTCTTAGTAAGATCCACTTAAGGGGACTGATGTGTGAGAGGACACATATTATGGCTGACGTTTGGACTGGAGACCAAGGGTACTGTTTACTTGAAAAGTGAGTTTCACAGGCTCATTTAAAGCCGACTGGGTGGCCCGCCGGTCTCCGAGCTCAGCAAAAGCTTTGGCCTTTGTAAAAGACTGCCTGCCATCTTCATACTCTCTTGCTAGGTAGGCAGTGATCTCTGTGCCTTCAATGAAGCTGCTTGTGGGATTGCTGTATCTTTATGAAATCTTTTGTGGAATGTTATGATGTAAGGATTCTTATAATGTTTATTCCCTAAAAGCTGTCAGTTGAGAGTTTGGTTACAGAGGTGTCTTAAATGAATTATCTACTGGAGAAAAATAAATTAAACAGACATTTATAATTTGAAGTGCGTGTGTGTGGAACTCACTTCTTAACATTGGCGACCACTAGAAACTATGGAACCCTGCTGGTAAAGACATGAGTTTTGAAATGCCTCAACATCCATAGGGAAGGAAAAAAGAACAAATGAAGAAAACTACCTCATAGGAAACTTCCTTGTGTTAGACAAACTGTTTGCTGTCCCTGACAGTTTCTACCGCGTTGCCGTATTGTTTTTTTGTTTTGCTAAGAAATACCAATATTATGGTACAGCGACAGCAGGCTTCTGCGATAGAGCGGGCGATGCGCATGGCACAGCTGTAAGCACATGCATGGGAGTGAAGTATCTGCGCATGCAGACTCCAGAGAGTCCAGCAAGTCATCACAGACATCGCAGGAGTGTCTGTGGAAGGGAACCTACATCACACGCTGAAGGCACAGAAGAGTGTGCAATGTACAAACCGGACCCGCTGTATGGAAGAAAATTGAGGCATGCGCACTGTTATTTGTTAATCGTTTCCTATGGAAATATTTTGAGGCCACAGCAAGGAGTCGGCCCTTGCACATTGTTATTGCTTGGTTGTGAGCATTGGTCTCTGAAGGTACCAAGATGTGGAAACTGAGCCTGCTCTTTGGCATTGTACAAGGGAGGAGTCACGCTTTGTGAAACTGTTGTGGTGAAAATCGGACTCAGCATTTGTTTCTGGGGCTGTATGTTTCATTGGTTCATCTTTTCACACACTTTGTTTCAGTAGTTTACAGCAGGTAACAGGCGCCACAAAACCTGTCATAGGAAACTAATTGTTTGGTTGTTTAACCAAGCAACGGTGGATAAGACTGTTTTAGTTACATGAGGCACATTCATGAAGGAACATTCTGGTATCGTACCGGATACCGGTGTAAAAAGAACTGTTGTTCTATATTTTAATTTATTTATTTCAGCTGAACATTATTAGTGTGTAAGTCCAGCTTGTTCTAAAATGATTTGCTAGTTGTAAGCAGAGTATAATCAGTCTCTTAGTTTACAGTGTGTGGATGGTGTATGTGGATGAAAGTTAATCATAAAACTTTATATAACTTTTTTTTGCTATAAGATTACAGGATCCGCAACATCACTCCTCCACCATTTTTCCTATCCACTCCAGGAAAACCGGTAATTAAATGGTCCAAATGTAAGGAAGTATTTTTTAGACTAAGCTAAAGTTGCTCATGAACTGGAGATTTTCGAACATTAGCCGGATATTGGTGACGGTGAAGCAGAAGGTTTAAATGGGTTTGACCTATGAATTAAAATGTTAAACAGTCAATACTTACCAGAAGTGAGGACGATGCTGGAGCGGTATCACTTTGGTAGGAGGGTGCAAAGATCTCAAGAAGCTGTTGAGAATTATATTACAGTTCTACGTAAGCTGGGTGCCTCATGCAAATTAGAAGTTGCTCTTGTTGAGCGCATGCGTGGTCGATGTATGTTGGGATGTAACAATGAGAGAGAGTCAGGGATGAATTGTGTCAGAAAGATGATCCCCAAATGAATGAAGTGTTGTTGATAGCTAAGAAGATTGAACACTCGCTGAAATGTGTAGATGTAATAAAGGAAGGAATAGGGAAATGTTCTTCATCAAAAAAGAAAAAGGGAAAAATTCAAAACACAGAGAGTCAAAAGAAAATATTTAGTGGAAACTATTTCCGATGTGGCACATCTAGTGATATGGCAAATGATAAGGCGTGTTCTGCCTTGTCAGTGAAGTGTCTTGTCAATCTTGGTCATTATGGGAAGTGTTGTAGGTCTCAAAACAAAATGAAGAAAGTGAAAGAAGTGAATGTGGAAGATAAGTCGGAGTATGGTGAACACAATAGTCTTCAATGTGGGGAGATAGTTTTTTCAAATAGAACGTGAAGGTAGCAAAAGCCCATTTCTTTGGGTCAGTGTAAATGGATCCAAAGTAGAAATGCTATATGACTCAGAAGCTAAAATTCCGTTAGTTCCTAGGAAATATATCTAGAGAAACTGACAAATAAAGTCAGTGTTTATACCGGACATAAAGCCTTTACCGTATGGGGACATCAAGTTAGATGGATACTTGATAGGAGAAATTAAATACAAAAATCAATTCACAGCTGGGAAAATTTATATTTCAACTAAAGGGGACAGTATAGTCAGTTGGTTCCACCAATGTGATCCTAATGTGATGTTAGTTCTTAATAGTGCGCAATGTCAGCTGTTTCGCACGTTTCAGTTTCCAAGGCAGCCCTTGCTCGGCGCCACTTTCCATCTCAAGTGGAACTCAGGCCTCCTTTCTGCCAATACCACTTCTGCCCAGACTTCTCAAGAAGATCAAGAATGACCGGGCCCAAGTAATTCATGTGGCTCTATACTGGGCCCAAAGAGTCTGGTATCCCGAACTCTTGAGCATGGCCATCAATCCTCTGATCAGACTGCCCCTTCGGGAGGACCTTCTGTTGCAGCAGCCGGTGATAGTTATCCACCCAAAACTGCCCAGTCTCTACCTTCTTGCGTGGAGATTGAGAAGCGGCATCTGACCGCTTTTGCCCTTCCTCCCTAAGTCTGTAATGTTATTTTTGCAGCCAGGAGTCCCTCCACCAAACAGTAAGTGCTTGTCATTGGAACTGATTTGTGGCATGATGCACAGACACGTATGTTGACCCCTCTCTCTGCCCCTCTAGCAGAGGTCCTCTTGTTTGTTCTTTCTGTAGCCCAGCCATGCTCTTCTTTGGGCACCCTAATGGTTACTTGTCTGCTATCTCTGCTTTCCAGAGATTACCTGGCCAACCCTCCTTGTTTAAATCTCCTATTGTTTGTAAGTTCCTTAAGGGTTTTACCTGTATGTTTCCTCCTTCATAATTCGTAATGCCCTAATGGGATTTGAACTTGGTTCTTACTTTTCTGATGTGTGCTCCTTTTGAGCCACTTCATAACTGTCCACTTAGGCTTCTTACTCTAAAAACAGCCTTCGTTGTAGCCATCAGTTCTGCCCACATGGTCAGTGAACTGCAGGCTCTTTCATCAAAGCCACCTGTCATTTCCATCTATCCTGACAAGGTGGTACTTCATACCAGGGCTTCCTTTTTACTAAAAGTGGTCATTCCCTTTCATGTAGGCTAATCCATCACCTTGCCTACTTCGTACGCGCCCCACATCCTTCTAAAGAAGAGAAGAGAAGGCAACGCCTGGACCCAAAAAGAGAGTTAGTGTTCTATCTTGATTTGTGGGTTATGTGGGTGCGAAGAAAGGTCGGGCAGTGCAGAAGATGGCCATCTCCAGATGGGTTGTTTTCTGCATTAAATGTGCTACGGCTTGGCTAAGAAGTACCCCCCTGGAGAGTTTACCTGCTCACTCTACCAGAGCAACGGCTGCAGCCACTGCGCTAGCATTCGGCGTTCCAGTCCTGGACATCTGCAAGGCAGCAACATGGGCATCATTGCACACATTCACCAAACACTACTGCCTGGACGGTCAGGTCTGAAGGGACCAGTACTTTGTCCATTCGGTCCTGCAGAACTTCCTAGTATGATCTTGGTTCACAGACCCACCTCTGCGGATGGTATTGCTTGGGTATTTATTCTAAGGTAAGGTACCTGCAACTAGAAGTTTCTATCTGATGAACAAGTTTCTTACCTTCATTAATTAATTATCTGGTAGCAACATATTGTAGCTCCAGATTTCTTACCAACTCACCCCTCTTTCCCACTTTGCAAACTGATCTAGGGACAGGGACTTACCTTTCAGGGCCCTATTTCTGACAAACCAGGGTCAGTGTTCTTCATGGCCCTGCGCTTCTGGCGTGGAAAGCCATGAAAAGAAACTGAGTGCACCAGGGTGGCGGCTATATAGGACCCACAACATCATGTCCACCGAACACGATGCTGACGTCGGACACAACACCACCTAGCAGAGCGCAGGGGTACTGCTAGACAAAAAAAAATTCTAATCCAGATGGATGCCTTAGGGAAATTCTAAGGTAAGGAATCTGTAACTAGAATATGTCTGTACCAGATAATTTGTTACCAAAGGTAACTTGTTCGTAGGTACCAGAGTGTGTCTGGGTGTATTGGTGTATGTGTATGTGTCAGAATGTGTCTGGGTGTGTTAGTGTATGGATGAGTGTGTCTAAATGTCTCAGTGTATGTGAGTGTCTATCTGGATGTCTTAGTGTATGCAGCAGTGTCTGACTCAGTGTGTCAGAGTATGCATGAATGTGTGCCTGTGTGTGTGGCAGCCTGTGTGTAGGAAGCTGGCTCTGTATATACTGTATCAAGATGAGATATAGTGTGCACAGAGTCCAGGGATTCCCCAGAGGCTTGTCAGGGGCTGAAATAGATAATACTAATGCTCTATTTGTGGTAGTGTGGTCAAGCAGTTAGGCTTATCAGAGGTTAGAGTGTTAAGCATTTGTTGTACACACACAAGCAATAGAAGAAACGCACACTCAATGACTTCACTCCAGACCAATAAGATTTTATATAGAAAAATATATTTTTTGTTACTTTATTACTAGAACCACCAGATCCAGTTCAGAAGTAAATACTGTTGCAGGTAAGTACTTAGCATAGACATCAATGTAACTTTGTTTCATTTTAGTCAAGTAAACAGTTTTTATGAAAACAGAGAATATCTATTTTAAAAGTGGAGGAAGACAATAAAGTACAGTTCCAGTCTCCGGGGTATAGGTAGTCCACCGTTGGGGGTTCAAGTTAACCCCAAACACCCACCACCAGCAACACGGGGCAGGCCGGGTGCAGAGATCAAAATTGAGCAATTTTAACGTGGGCTACTATGGAGACAGGGGTTACTCGGAATTCGGTCTGCCAGCAGGTAAGTACCGACGGCTCAGAGGGCAGACCAGGGGGGATTAGAAGAGCACTGGAGGGGCCACAAGTGAGCACCAAACATGCACCCTCAGCGGCACAGGGGCAGCCGGGTGCAGGGTGCAAACAGGACGTCGGGCTCCCAATGCTGGTCTATGAGGGGACCCCGGGGTCATTCAGAGGCTGCAGGCGAGGTGCAGGGGGCTGTCTCGGGCACAACACCAGTCGGACAGGGAAGAGGGCTGCCTGCTGGTCGATGCTACACGGGGTCGATTTATGCGGGTGCAGTGGTTCTTCAGGCGTCCGTGATCTTCGCCTGGAGCTCGCGGTCAGAGGGGGTCCTCGGGATTCCCTCTGCAGGCGTCGTCGTGGAGGGGTCAACCCAGAGTGGGCACTTGCTCACAATCGCCTGGGGACCCTCTCTGGCTGGGTGGACCACCTGAACACGGGCCGTGGGCGTCTGGTGCACAGGGGTCAGGACTCCTGCATCTAGAGTGAGGTGGGAGCCCTTTAGAAGAGGTTTCTTTTCTTCTTTGAAGAGGGCCGCTTTCTACAGGAGTTCTTGATCCTCTGTGATGCAGGCAGTCCACAGGAGGTTTTTCAGAGGTCGCTGATTCTGCAGGGTGCGTCGCCTTTCTTGTGCAGGTTAGTTGAAACAGGAGACAGGCCGGTAGGGCTGGGGCCAAGTCAGTTGTTGTCTCCTTTCCTTCTCTACTGGGGTTTCAGCTAAGCAGTCCTTCTTCTTCTTGTTAGGTCGTCAAGAATCTGGTTATCTGTGTTCAGGGAGGCCCTTAAATCCTAGATTTAGGGGCGTGTTAGGGGTCAGAGGGTAGTAGCCAATGGCTACTGTCCCTGAGGGTGGCTACACCCTCCTTGTGCCCACTCCCTTTGGGGAGGGGACACATTCCTATCCCTATTGGTCCCTGTCCTCCAAACCAAGATGAAGGATTCTGCAGGGAGGGGGGTCACCTCGGCTCTGGACACCTTAGGGGTGGTCCTGGCTGGGGTGGTCACTCCTCCCTGTTTTTCATAAGTTTCCCATCGAACTGGCCGCCCAAAGTGGGGGCTTTGTCCTGGGGGCAGGCATCTCCACTAACTGGAGTGCCCTGGGGCACTGTAACCCGACGCCTGAGCCTTTGAGGCTCACCGCCAGTTGTTATAGTTCCTGCATAGCATTCTTTGTTTCTGGCCTCAGAGATCACCAAGGCCCTCACCCCAGGGGGTCAGAAACTTATTTCTTAGTGGCGGGCTGGCACAGACCGGTCAGTCCTACACTAGAGGATTGGGTAAAATACAGGGGGCATCTCTAAGATGCCCTCTGTGTGCATTTTTTAAAAAATAAATCCAACACTGGCATCAGTGTGGGTTTATTGTGGTGAGAAGTTGGATACCAAACTTCCCAGTATTCAGTGTAGCCATTATGGAACTGTGGAGTTCGTTTTGACAAACTCCCAGACCATATACTTAATATGGTCACACTGCACTTACAATGTCTAAGGATGGACTTAGACACTGTAGGGGCATATTGCACAGACAGCCATGCCCTCACCTGTGGTATAGTGCACCCTTCCTTAGGACTGTTAAGCGCACTGAAACTATTAAAATGTCACATATAAGCCATCCGAAAACTTGGCAGGTATGTTTCCCCTGGGTAGGGTTGCAGGGTTTCTAAAGTTTTGGGATTCTCTGATGTGGAATAAGGGCTAAAGAGATCACCACACTGATGTTTCCTATTTTTATGCTTTGTATTGTTTTTGTTTTTTTAGTTTTCTCGATATTCATGTTTTCTTCTCGAATTGTACCATTACGTAGGTCTGGTTCCGCAAATTATTCGCAGAATTCGCCATGATTTTTACAAAGTGATAAAATTATATATAAACATTCTTAAATTTCTTTTGAGGTAGGAGGTTTACTATTTAACATTTTTAGACAAGTATTCATAAGTAATTTAACTTTATAAATGTGATTTAATACCAATTTCGGTATTTGCTGTGACATCACGATCATGTATGCGACATCACCGCAGATATCATGTGACATGGGAATAAAGAGATCTGATTGGCTAAAACAGCTTTGATGTGTGAAAATGAAGTCCACACCCAGTTTTTTTCCCATTTTGTCTTTAGGCTACCGACTTGGAAAGACTCCTTGAGACCTGTTAGGGAAGTGTTTTTTTTGTTTGGGTACTTTTTCTTTTTGAATATGGCGGCCTCAGCTTCATCATAGTCACCAGATCCTGAAAGAGATTCATCATCATAATTATCTGAAGATGAGCAGCCCAAAAGTAGAGAAAGCATAGCTTGGAAATTCTTCTCTATTCCTAGTGGTGGAAAAAAGGACGTTGCAGGGCAAGTGCAGTGTAAATTATGCAGCAAAATCCAGAGGAACATCTAAGAAGTATAGTCATGGGTCCGCATCCATGTTGAAGCACTTTCAGGTGTTCCACCCAAGGCATTTGTTCCCTGCAGAAAAGAAGAAAGAAGCAGCATCTCAACAAAAACCCAGAGAGTTGCAGGTGGGAGACACCGTCCACCTACCTGGAACAGAAGTTTTTCCTGCTGTGATGGCTGACTTAAAAGATATGAGGACATTTTGCCAGAAGTGTAATAAGTTCTCAGCGAACAATCATTTTCTGCCATTCTTGCACCAAAACGTTGCCACAAGTGTTATTTTTTTATGTTTAACCATATGCACCAGTTCTGTGCAGATTGTTTGTGTTTTTTGACACAGTTTCTCCAGTTTAAAAAGAAAAAACACAACCCCCAAAAAACTAAAAAGTTAAAAGAAAAAAAAAAAAGTTCCAGAAACAGAAAAAGGTTGTTTTTAGAACTGCCTTATCTGATAAACTATATGTTATTTGTTTGTTGTGTTGTATGCTATTGTATGCACCTGTTAGTATGTGTGTTGATAATAAATGTATGCCGGGTGTATCAGTGTATGCATCAGTGTGTGCTTGGGTGTGTCAGTGTATGTATCCGTTTGTAGAAGAGTGTGTTAGTGCATGCATGAATGTGTACCTAATGAATGTGTATGTATCAGAGTGTGTCTGGGTGTGTTGGTGTATGCATCATAGTGTGTCTGCATGTGTTAATGTATGCACACGTTTGTCTACGTGTGTCAATGTATGTATCTTTGTGTGTCTGGATGTGTCAGTGTATGTGACTGGGTGGGTTAGTGTATGCGTGAATGTGTGCCTAGGTGTGTCGGTTTATGTATCAGCATGTCCCTTAGTGTGTTACTCTCTGCGTAAGTGTGTTTCTGGTTGTGTCAGTTGATGCATCACTGTGTGCATAGGTATGTCAGTGTACGCATCAAAGTGTGTCTGGGTGTGTAAGTAAATGCATGAGTGTCTATATGGGTGTGTCAGTATATGCATCAGTGTGTGCCTCGGTGTGTCAGTGTATGCATCAGTGTGTACCTGGGAATGTCAGTGTCTGGATTAGTATGTTCCTGCATGTATCAGTGTATAGATCAGTGTGTCCCTGCATGTGTCAGGATATATATGAGTGTGTCACTGTATGCACTGTTGTGGGCCTGGGTGTGTTACTGTATGTGTCATGGGAAGGGGGTCGCACATTCTCCAGCCTCACTGTCAGCACAAAACGGATTTACGAAACTGTTCTCTTACCTTTAGTAAACTAACAGTCATGGACAGTTAATTCCAATATTGTAAATGCTTCAGATGAAGTGTCATTCAGGGAGTGTCCTGCGATGTGAAACTGAAGCCGGGCAGACAGTTAAACAACTTACTGACAGGGGCCTACTGCCTGAAAGAAAACACAAATGTGCGCTAAGAGTTAGTCTGCAAATGTAAAAGGTAATCTACAAATGTAAAGGATGCCTGGGAGCCAGTATTGGCTTTAATTGATCGAATCTTTGAGATAACAAAGATTTATTCTTTTTGAGTGGTAGTGCAATTAACAACTGAGCTGAGATGAAAGTGCTGTTAATTGTAAAACCTCCTACCATGAGTAGGTTTTGAAGGGGCTGGTATTTAAAAAAACAAAAAAACAATTGCATTACATAGTCTGGGTATTGCTAAAATTTATATTTTGGAAGCACCGTTTTATCGTTAAACTTTTAATGCATTTTGTAGTAGTATATTTCATACTGTGTGTAATGCAAGTTTAAAATAACGACTTGCATTTTCACAGTGCTTTCTGTCACAGGTTGTGACCTCGTAGCACTAAAAATACACAAGTCATTGTTTTCCAAGGCACCACCCAAGATTTAATTGTGTGTCTCTCTGGTTATACATATACCACTGCTGTGCATTAAATAATAGAGCTTTCATAACATACTATCCTTCATTTCCCAATGAGTAACTACCTTTTTTTATTTAATATTCTTTTAAGGCGTGTTATTTTAAATGTAGCGACCTGACCGTAAGAGACCAAAAAATAGATACAGAATATTTATTTTTTTCCACACTTTTGACCCCACCCCCACTGTCACTGACATCACCCCTATTGCATGCAGCATCTCAGTTCCCCTACTTTTTTTTAATGCACTTGGAAAGCTAGTTGGCCTGGCTGCCCATTCCTGTGCAGATGGTGGGAAGTGACAGGAATTGTAGCACTGCACGGCACTGACACCTCAGTGAGTACAGTTCACTCATCACAATATAGCTGGCACTGACCGCGCTGTCCTGGGGGCTCAACTGTGCTGGCTGCAGTAGTCTGATCAGAGGTGAGACTCACTCAGCCCAGGCGGCAAGCAACAGTTATGTTTTGTTTTCGCGCTGCTGCCTTTGCCTCCAGTTTGGTGCATGCCTCATTGACAATGTGCAACCACTGACTTAATTTTGCACTATATTGAACCCTGTATATGTGTTTTTTTTTTTTTATGTGAGGGGCACCTCACCTTTAAGTTGTGCAGACATGCACTGTCCTGCAGTACTGTGCTAGCTGCTGCCACAGCTACTGTCCTGCCCGGGCAGTGCCTGCCTCAGCATATGGCTGCACCCCTGCACCTAGAGCAGTTCTCACTCCCAGGCAGTAGTAGAAAAAGAAAGCACTGTGTCGCAGGTACACACATTAATTAAACCCTATGGTGCATGGGAGCACAGTACAGGATGTTATACCACTGGGTCGGTATGCGCTATCACATGGTTCTCCATGCTCAGACTCTCAAGGCTTTCCAGCCTCCCCACCAAACAAGACTGAAGCCAACAACAGCAGCAAAACTAACATAACTAGGAGTCGCCCACAACATTTTGGTTTGCTGAACACTGCCTAATATTTTTTCTCTATGGTAACAATTATTTGCTGTGGGAATTTGGGGCATTTATGGTTGTCGATAAAGATGAGTACCATGTTCTAGAATTTTTTGTTAAGATGGGGTCCTTACACCTAAACATTTTTGACAGGGGATTCTCAGCATCAACAAGTTTGAAGACCTCTGGTGTATGCTTAAGTGTGTCCCTGGGTGTGTTACTATATGGATGAGTTAGGTATGCATCAGTGTTTGTCTAGGTGTGGCAGTGTATGCATCAGTGCCTATCTGGGTGTGTCAGTGTCTAGACTAGTACGTCCCTGCATGTATCAGTGTATACATGAGTGAGTCTCTGGGTATGTCAGGGTATATATCATTGTGTGCCTGGATATGTCACTGTATACTTAGGTGTTTGCCTGGGTATGTCAGTGTATGCATCAGTGTCTGTCTGGGTGTCTCAGCATACATTTCACTTGTGTCTAGAGTTGTGAGTGTATACATCATTGTGTAACTGTTTGTGATAGTGTTTGTATCGGTGTTTCCCTGAGTATGTCAGTGTAGGCATCAGTGTTTATCTGGGTGTGTCAGTGTCTGGATTACCATATTTTTGCATATATCAATGTATAGATCATTGTGTCCCTGGGTATGTCAGTATATGCATAAGTGTGTGCCTGGATGTCTTACTGTATGCTTCACTGTTTGCCTGCATGTGTGTGTGTGCACATTAGTGTCTGCCTGGGTGTGTTAGACTGTACATCAGTGTGTGCTTGACTGTATGAGTGTATGGATGATCATGTATCTGACTGTGTCAGTGTATGCATCAGTGTCTGTCTCGGTTTGTCAGCATACATGTCAGATGGTGCTGGGGTATGTGATTGTATGAATAAGTGCGTGTCTGGGGTTGTTAGTGTACGCATCACTCTTTGCCTGGGTATGTCAGTGTATGAATCAGTGTGTGTCTGGGTATGTTAATGTACACATCACTCTTTGCCTGGGTATGTCAGTGTATGCATGAGTGTGTGCCTGTGTGTGTCAGTGTATGTCTTACTGTGCACCTGGGTGTGTTAGTGTATGCATCAGTGTCTGCCTGGGTGTGTTAGTGTATGTATCAGTGTGTGCCTTGATGTCTTAATTTATTTATTAGTGTGTGTCTAGGTCTCTCCATTACTGTTTGCCTGGGTGCGTCAGTGTCTGAATCAATGTGTTCCTGTGTTTTTTAGTGTATGCATCTCTGGTAGCCTGGGTGTTGTAGTATATGCACCAGTGGCTGCCTGGGTGTGTCAGTGTATACTGAAGTGTATCAGTGTTTGCCTGGGTGTGTTAGTATATGCATCAGTGTGTGCTTGGGTGTGCTACTGTATACATCAGTGTTTGCCTGGGCATGTCAGTGTATGCCAGGATGTGTTTTAATTAGTCTGTATTGTTGTTGTGTATTATTAACTATGTGTACAAGGTATATGTGTAGGTGATATATGAATGAATCAAGATGAAGTTAGTTACCTACATTACTACAAAAAACATGTCCTTTAATCTGTGCTGAAAGAGAGAAAAGATTAATAAAAGTTACATTTTCATAATAATTTATCTACCAGTCAACAAAAGAATCACCATCAAGCTCCTCACTCATGTATACAAGGCTCTACACACCATCGGACCCGCATACTTCAATCATGGTCTCTCCTTCTATACTCGTACCAGATAGCTCTGCTTCCCACAGCTAGCCCTTGCCACCAACCCTAGGATCTGCAAGAACTCAGCTGGAGGAAGATCCTTCTCCTATCTTGCGGCGCAGACCTGGAACACGCTGTCTCTCCACCTCAGGCAATCCCTCTCGCTGATCCAGTTCAGGAAGGACCTCAAGACTTGGGTCTTCGACTGATCCACATCCTCCTCACAGCACCTTGAGACCTGCCGTGTGATAAGCTGAGCTTTATCAATACCTGATTTATTAATTTGTAAACTGGGTACTGTCCTAAATGAGGAGTACACAGGCTTCTCAAACAGTTATACTCTATCACACAACTTGAATCATCATTTACTTTACTGTCATCAAACTCTATGAGATACAAACTGGACAAAGTTCTAACCCATTACAATGCTACATATGACATACCTTCTTTGGATACAGTGCTACCGATGATAATAAATGCTGTATCCACACTTAAACCTTGAGACTTATGTATTGTTACAGCATATGCTAAAGACACCGGAAACTGCTTTCGGCGAACGTACAAGTCTTTTACAATCAAGAAACACGCAACAGACCTTGCTATTTGTTTTATACCTTCAAGGCCATCAAATTTAGTTGCTAGGTACCTCATTTCTGTTTGGATACAAAATGAAATCATTTATTGTACCAATGGCTCAATTAACTAATCATTCCTCAACATTTAAAATATTCAGCAATATCACCTTACGGTTCTTACAAACATGTAAACACTTTCTAATCCTGCAGTTTTGGAAACAGATTTCTCCAAAGAATTGAGTTTTGATTGTAGTTTGCTTACTCAACAGTATTATACCTCCTTGATGCTCCACTTTATCAATTGATATCAATTCCAGTATTTGTTCTTTCTCCAGTTGCAGTAATTCTTCAGTGAAAGACGCACATTCTTGAAGAGTAGGCATTAGACACACAATAGCTTTTTGTTGTTGAATAAATTCAAACATTATCTGTGCTGCAGATGTTTTGGAAGGAAATATGTTCTTTACAAGTTGGGTTTGCAAGCAATGTTTTCCTTCTTTTGACAGTGTTCCTACTTTAATATCCTTCAGAATATTTCCATATTACATATCAGATGCTTGACACATGTTTCTAATTAGTTCTTTGTACTGGAAATTCAACCAAAGGTTTATATTTGCAATGCTTTCTAACAAATTTAGAGGTTTTTTTCATGGAAGAGAGTCTTAAACACAAGCTGTCCTTTCATGGGATAAGATGTAATAAATCACCAAAAACAATTAGATGCTTTCCTCTGAAAACATCGTACTCAGTCTTTAATATCTGTTTCATTCTTAAATGTACAAAGATGAGCACCATGCCCACCTTATCAATGATTAAAAGTTTACATTTTTTCAAGACTTTTTAAACTTCATGATAAGCTTCTCCAGATAACTTTTGGTACTCCAGTTTGTTATTGTGTTAAACAGAGAGCATATGTAGACGATGTAAGGTAATTCCTTTGATGTTGGTGCTGTCACTACACACAATAAAGTTGAGTCTGTAGTCTTTTGCAGATAAGTGGTTAGAACTTGTATTGAAAACATTTTCCAGTGCCAGCTTGTTTGCTGACCTACAAAAGAATTCGCCTAAAACTTGAACATTTACATTGATTGTTTTCGTGGAGGAATCCATGTTCTATTTTTTCCTTAACTTCCATATATATTTATGTCTGGTCATCATTGAGTTGTTCTACAAACTGTTCCAAGTCATTTTCTTCTCTCGCTTGTTGCATTGCTATCTCCACCTCATTCATCACTATGGCAGCTTTATTTTGGTTTATGGGCTGTCCAAGAGAATCTTGACTGAGAGGACCAGAACTCTGGCTGCTTTGTGAACTCTCCTTTGCTACAACAGTAGCAACTGCTTCCTCTTTTTCAATTTCTTCATTTAACATTTTCAGGTAGTTGGGAAATATTGGACACTCAATTCTGTCTTTAGTAGCATTGAAAGAGTCTTCATAACAGTTATACTGTCCAAGTAACTTTCAGAATACAAAGTTTTGAATAACTGGAGAAGTGCTAAGTTGAAAAAATTATTTTTTCTCAACAGTTTGACAAGTACGTTTTCTATGGTTTATTAAGTTACCTTATGCATGCCAATCCAAACAGCTGTCGCAACGTTTGCCTTCACCAATGTTTTCCAAAAGGTTATTTTTGTACCTATAGTGTTGCAGAATTTCATAAAAATACATATTTTCAAGGTGTGGACTTCTTCTTGGATAGTAGGTATCCAACATATTTGTTTTTACAATATCTGTCCTCTCCGGATCAAACTCTGCTAGGTAATGAATTTCTGGGAAAAATTTCAAGATTCTGTCTCGAGTGTTGGCAAGGCCTAGACTAACCCAAACAATTCCTCTAGAATTTGAGAACACCTGGCTCGAACTCAACCTGTTACAGCACTCAAATGAGCCTATCTCCCTAAGTGAGAGCATTTTCAAGCTGAAACTGTATTATTTCTTCAATAGAGGTTTTTCTGCAGAAATCTCCTCCCATGTTTCCTTCATCTCTGTTATCACTGATTTTGTGATATATGAAGTGACATAGCGAGCAACATCAATAGTCTGCAACAAACTGTATGTCCATATTTCCATTCCATAATTTCATAATGACAGAATTATAATCATTAATATATTTTGAGGCCGCTGATCTTTTCAGATTATATGTATTTCCTGGTGATTGTCTTGTCAGTGTAGGCCTCACTGCTAATAAAAAACTGTTCACTCTTCCTTTGGAAAACATTCCTTTACATTTGTCATCTTCAACGGCAATACTTGCCACATCTATGTGTTTGGAAGCATAGAACTTGCTGCCATAGGGTTTTGTTATTATTCCCTCCTGTGATGGTGAATGTGACATACTGTTCTATAAAAGACAGAACAGGATGGTGCCAAACCACGTGGGACAAGTTCCCGGGGAAGCTCCTCCATCAAAAGCACCCCCCAACTGGTATCAACCCCATGCATTGAATTCGGGCCCTGGTGTAATTTACACTATGGAGCAGCTTTAGCTGTAGGTGCTGAAACTGTGAAGCTATTACTGCCTCCTGTTACTCCCTCCAATCATCATCGCCGTCAGGTTCACCTAGCTCCCTTTCCCAAGCCCTTCGTAGTGTCACCATGGGATCTGGTACATTCTTTAGCAGCATCTTATATGTCTGTGTTAGAAATTGGGTTTATATTTTACAGAAGCTTACACTCTGTCAAAGTAATGACCACAATCCTAGTCTAGGCAAGTAAGATACATGCTAAAAGTTTACCTGTGCTCGCCCTCTGCTAGCTTGGCACAGAGCAGTCCGGCTACACTAAAGAGGCAATGTTTAAAGTATTTGTGCGCACACACACAGTAACACAGTGAAAACACCACAGATGGACCCCACACCAGTTTAGAAAAATAGCCAATATTTATCTGAGTCAAACAGTGACCTTCCCAAGATGATATTTTCACTTCCGTATTCAGCAGCGAAATGGATCGAAAGACTTTACACCACGTGGCATCCATACCCAGCTTTGGGAGCACTATAATGTTGGCTGTCCTGAGATTGGGAGGTAGTTCACCCCCCTTCGAGTCCCTCCTGAAACATTTCCAGCAACAGCTGGTTCACCTGTGGCCACACTAGGTGGCACTATTCAGGTGAGAACTTATTAGGCCTAGGCATCTTACCCGGCTGCAACTGTGTCAGGGCTGCCTGCAGTTTGTCACTGGCGATCTCAGCTCCTAAGGGGTCCCGGTCATCTGGAGACAGACAGGGCATCAGCAAGTTATGCACAAATTGATGCAGATATACTCGCAGACTCGATTGGTCCATCTGATACAAGTCTCGATAAAAGGCCATGAAGGCCTGGGCTCACTCCCCACCACCTGCGACCCGTTGTGCGACTGCAGGTATGCAGCAGGGGCTGCTGCCAATTTAGGAGTACAAATCCAGTATAAAGTTTTGCTGGCCTTATCCCACCACTGATACATTCTACTGCAAGTGGCCGTCCAAGGCACCCATATCTCCTGCGTAAGTTCCTGTTGAGGCAGGGTCTGTGTATGCAATGAGTCCCTTAACATCGCCTCCTGGCCGAAGCTTGCAAAACAGCTCTCCAGATCTAAAATTCTCTCCTCCAGGTCTTTGACCTTCTGCCTACCCATCTCCCTATGGCCTTTGGGATAGCTAAAATTATATCCTCGCAGTGTGGCTTTCTAGGCCTTTTATAGTACTCCCAGTGAGGGCACTGAGCCCCGATTATCAGCAAGAAACTACTGGCTCTGATGTTGATACATGTCCCTAAAGTCTTCCTGGAGAAGGTACCATCTATCTAATCTCCAATCCGCCCCTACTCTTCTTGTGACCTTGACCAAAACTACCTTGTTAGAAATGGGGTTTTTGGTTGGCAGTCAGGTTACCCTCTGTCCAAGCAAGAACCCTCACTCTAGTCAGGGTAAGTCACACACAATCCAAATTATCCTGTGCCCACCCTCTGGTAGCTTGGCACGAGCAGTCAGGCTGAACTTAGAAGGCACTGTGTAAAGCATTTGTGCAATAAATCATACAATAACATAATATAGCACCACAAAAATACACCACACAGTTTTTAGAAAAAAATATATAATATTTATCTGGGTATTTGCAGGTCAAAACGATCAAAGATGCAATATGAATTTGTAAAGATATCACTAAAAAGTGGTATAATGTGTCTTAAGTCTTTAAAAAGCAAACAAAGTCTCTTTCAAGCACAAGTACAGTGGAAAATCTCCGCAAAGGGCCGCAGAAGAAGAGATAAGTGGAAAAATTGTGTGTGTGTCGATTTCTCCCCAGCACACACAGACTTGCGTCGTTATTTTTCACGCGGGGAAGTCGTGCGTCATTTTCCGGCACGCGGACAGTCTCTCTATGTAGTTCGCGGGATTACCAGATGTCCCCGGGTCTGTGCGTGGATTCTTCGGCTTGTTTTCTGGCTGCGTGTCGTTCCGCGAGGCTGTGCGTGGAATTTTCTTTCTCATGGCAGGCATCGCATCGATTTCCCCTCTGGAAGTCGGGCGGCGTTGTCCATGCGAGGCCGTGCGTCGAAGTTCCGGCCACCCCGAAGGCGTCGCGTCGGTGTGCGGCGATTTTCTCGCCGCTGGGCAAGCTGTGCATCGAAATTTTCAGCGCACGAAGAGTCCAAATGAAAAAGAGAAGTCTTTTTGGTCCTGAGACTTCAGGGAACAGGAGGCAAGCTCTATACAAGCCCTTGGAGAGCACTTTTACAGCCAGACAAGAGTTCAGCAAGGCAGCAGGCCAACAGTAAGGCAGCAGGCCAACAGCAAGGCAGCAGTCCTTTGTAGAAAGCAGACAGGTGAGTCCTTTAAGCAGCCAGGCAGTTCCTCTTGGCAGGATGTAGTTTCTAGTTCAGGTTTCTTCTCCATCAAGTGTCTGATGAGGTAGGGCAGAGGCCCTGTTTTATACTAAATTGTGCCTTTGAAGTGGGGGTGACTTCAAAGAGTGGCTAAGAAATGCACCACGTCCCCTTTCAGTTCAATCTTGTCTGCCAGGGTCCCAGTAGGGGGTGTGGCAGTCCTTTGTGTGAGGGCAGGCCCTCCGCCCTCCCAGCCCAGGAAGACCCATTCAAAATGCAGATGTATGCAAGTGAGGCTGAGTACCCTGTGTTTGGGGGGCTGTCTGAGTGAATGCACAAGGAGCTGTCAACTAAACCTAGCCAGACGTGGATTGAAAGGCACAGAAAGATTTAAGTGCAAAGAAATGCTCACTTTCTAAAAGTGGCATTTCTAGAATAGTAATATTGAATCCGACTTCACCAGTCAGCAGGATTTTGTATTACCATTCTGGCCATACTAAATATGACCTTCCTGCTCCTTTCAGATCAGCAGCTGCCACTTCAACAATGTATGAATGCAGCCCTAATGTTAGCCTATAAAGGGAGCAGGCCTCACAGTAGTGTAAAAACGAATTTAGGAGTTTTACACTACCAGGACATTAAACTACACAGGTACATGTCCTGCCTTTTACCCACACAGCACCCTGCTCTAGGGGTTACCTAGGGCACACATTAGGGGTGACTTATATGTAGAAAAAGGGGAGTTCTAGGCTTGGCAAGTACTTTTAATGCCAAGTCGAAATGGCAGTGAAACTGCACATACAGGCCTTGCAATGGCAGGCCTAAGACAAGGTTAAGGGGATACTGAAGTGGGTGGCACAACTAGTGCTGCAGGCCCACTAGTAGCATTTAATCTACAGGCCCTAGGCACATATAGTGCACTCTACTAGGGACTTACAAGTAAATTAAATAGCCAGTCATGGATAAACCAATCAATAGTACAATTTACACAGAGAGCATATGCACTTTAGCACTGGTTAGCAGTGGTAAAGTGCCCAGAGGTCAAAAGCCAACAACAACAGGTCAGAAAAAATAGGAGGAAGGAGGCAAAAAGTTTGGGGATGACCCTGTCAAAAAAGCCAGGTCCAACATGACCCCCTACCAGCCTAAAGCCAGGGAGAACAATCACTATCCTGATGTACTTCCCTGTTTGAGGCGACAGAACGAGGACCCAGGCCCACAACAGCAGGGGCATGCGACAGTTCTTCACCTTCCTGACTCCAATTGGATCCCTCTATCCATCCTCTCAGAGCCCACTAAGCCAACCCATGGGGAACCTTTCTCCTTACCTGCACCTAACCTTACTTTGCTCACACATATATCCCAGGAGCAGGATAGCACCACCAGGACCAACACAGTGGTGTTGCCCACTCTACCCCTGGGGTGTGACACTTGTCCCCTCCCCAGGGGTAACTCTGTCCACCCGGACAGCAAGCCACAGTGGTTACTGACAGCGGTCAGGGATGAGAGCCAGGCCCCAGGCCTCTCAAAGCTCTCCCACCACTGTGGCTGTGGAGAGTGGGGGGCGGTAACCCCAGGTGCTGGGCACCCTTTAACCACTCTCTCTTCCACCAGGTCAGGGATGACAGCCTGAACCTGGTGCTCCCCTCTGGGGCTCTGTACCCTCCGTCCTGGAGCGGTACCCCCAGAGTCCAACATGGTCAGGGTGCTTATAGAAGTCACCATGTACCATTCCTCCACCAGCGCAGGGCTGTTAACCTGCAACTGGCCCTCCAACCTGGGGTCTGTACCTTCAGGTCAGACTAGGGCCTGGGGTGAGGCTTCCCTTCCCCTGCCCTCCCTTCTGGGGTCCAGCACCCTCCAACTAGGAGTGGCCTCCTCAGAAGACAACATGGTAGGGGCACTGTTATCAGTAGCCCCACCCTCCAGGTCCGGGGGGGGACACCCTGAACCTGGTCTTCCAGCCCAGGGTTTGTACCCTCAGACTGGATCACTGCCTGGCAAACCAGGACCTTCTGGGGGGGCACACCTACCCCCCACCAGGTCAGAGTTTAACCTTTGAACCTGGCCATTCAACCCAGAGTCACCACCCTGAGGTTGAACAATTGCCTGGCACACCCAGACTTTCTGGGGGGCACACCTACCCCCCACCAGGTCAGAGTTTAACCCCTGAACCTGGTCGTCCAACCCAGAGTCACCACCCTGAGGTTGAACCATTGCCTGGCATGCCAGGACTTCCTGGGGGGCACACTCACCCCCCACAAGGGACACACTGTCCCCAAGGGCCACACAGGTTGGCGCAGGTCTCCTGACCTCTGCCCACCCGGCAGAGTCTGGGTCTCCCCCAAACCAGAAACGGTTTCACCTGGGTCATTCCTGGGGGGCTCTGCTTTCAGAGCTGCCCCCTGACTCTCCAGGACCTCCACTGGGGTCTGCAACCCCCTCTTAACCCTCTGTCTAGACTTCTGCACCCCCTCGCCAGGATTGGTACTGCCAGACACCAGAATTGGTGGGATGCTGGCTACAGTCACCCCCCCCCCCCAAGTTCTTCTGACACTGCGGGGCCTCCCTCAACAGGTGGCCCTACGGTACAGGCTAGGCTTCCCTCCTGGTGTTACCTCATGGAACCCTCTAGGACCTGGGACCTACCTGGGACACTATAATCCTCTCCCACCTCACTTGGTTGGGAAACACCTAGTCCACTCCCTTCAGGAGCACCCCCAAATGCCTCTTCAGACTCTCTGGTATTCACCCAGAGGTCTGCCTCCATTGTAAGCTCCCTGGGGTCAGAGAACTCACACTCCACCTGGTGTTGGCGTAGCTCTGGAAAATAAGGACTAGACATATGCTCTCCATCAATTACATCACTCTGCCCTTCACATGTATTAACCACAGTACCCTTCACCCAACCATCCAGTGACTCAGCTTTGAAAAAGCACTCTACATCACCCTCCTGAGACTGGTGAGACAGTATCTGGCTGTCCCTGACACTCAACCCATACTCTTCTGGGATGTCTCCACACTCTATATCCAGGACGTCCACCAGGGGGGAACCCTTTTCCCTGATTCTCTTCCAGAGCCAGTAAAGTGTCCCTCCCCCCAGTAGGAATATGACTCCCTGTGCCAGTTCCCCAATCCTTCTCAGGGACCCTGTGCATAACGGGAACTACCTCATGCCCTTGAACCGCCTGAGGTGTGTCAACTCCCTTCTTCAAGTTGGGCACCACGTCTCTGGGCGTGTGCCCTTCTTCAGCAGTACTGGATGCAAGATTTTTGCTGCCACCATCTGAACTGGACTCAGCCCTTCCCGCTTCCAGTTTCAGCTCTTCACAGCTCAGCTCTTGAGCTGCAAATCCTTTCTTTTTCCAGGGCTAAGGCTCTTGCTGCCTCAGCCCTTTCAATAAAGTCATCTAGCTCCTCCAGCAACGGCTCTCGAGCTAGGAGCCATTTATCTCTCACTGGTTCTCTTTCCTCATCTGAGTAATCCTCCTCCTCATTTGAGTAGTCCTCCTCCTCATCTGAGGAGTACTTAGTCATTTGTTTTTTTTTCTGCCTCTTCCTCTGCCCATCTTTCTTCCCCCCAGGTTATGTAGATATCTAGCAGTTCCATCTTAGTGGATCTCCTTGATATAGGAAGTCCCCATTTTCTGCAAAGCCTCTCTAAGTCAGCCTTAGTGAGGGATTCAGTAGGCACAACGTATGACACACAGTAGATACCCATTCTCAATCTGATAAGGTATGACAGGCAAAAACCAAAATCCAAAGTCCAAAATATCAATAATATATCCAGGAGGACATCAGAGAACAAAAAGCAAAAATATGAAAAATCAAGTTGACCTTCAACTGTGGGTAGGTAGTGAAATACTTAGCTACTGTATGTCACTGCACAAACACAAGTCCTATCCTCACCGCTGATAACCAATGTTAGAAATGGGTTTTTGGGTTGGCAGTCAGGTTACCCTCTGTCCAAGTAAGAACCCTCACTCTAGTCAGGGTAAGTCACACACAATCCAAATTATCCTGTGCCCACCCTCTGGTAGCTTGGCACGAGCAGTCAGGCTTAACTTAGAAGGCAATGTGTAAAGCATTTGTGCAATAAATCATACAGTAACATAATATAGCACCACAAAAATACACCACACAGTGTTTAGAAAAAAATATATAATATTTATCTGGGTATTTGCAGGTCAAAACGATCAAAGATGCAATGTGAATTTGTAAAGATATCACTAAAAAGTGATATAAAGTGTCTTAAGTCTTTAAAAAGCAAACAAAGTCTCTTTCAAGCACAAGTACCTGGTTTACAGTGGAAAATCTCCGCAAATGGCCGCAGAAGAAGAGATACGTGGAAAAATGGTGTGTGCGTCGATTTCTCCCCAGCACACACGGACTTGCGTCGTTATTTTTCACGCGGGGAAGTCGTGCGTCGTTTTCCGGCGCGCGGACAGTCTCTCTCTGTGGTTCGCGGGATTACCAGATGTCCCCGGGTCTGTGCGTGGATTCTTTGGCTTGTTTTCCGGCTGCGTGTCATTCCGCGAGGCTGTGCGTGGAATTTTCTTTCTCACGGCAGGCGTCGCGTCAATTTCCCCTCTGGAAGTCGGGCGGCGTTGTCCATGCGAGGCCGTGTGTCGAAGTTCCGGCCACCCCGAAGGCATTGCGTCGATCAGCGTCTGTGTGCGGCTATTTTCTCGCCGCGGAGCAAGCTGTGCATCGAAATTTTCAGCGCGCGAAGAGTCCAAATGAAAAAGAGAAGTCTTTTTGGTCCTGAGACTTCAGGGAACAGGAGGCAAGCTCTATCCAAGCCCTTGGAGAGCACTTTTACAGCCAGACAAGAGTTCAGCAAGGCAGCAGGCCAACAGCAAGGCAGCAGTCCTTTGTAGAAAGCAGACAGGTGAGTCCTTTAAGCAGCCAGGCAGTTCTTCTTGGCAGGATGTAGTTTCTGGTTCAGGTTTCTTCTCCAGCAAGTGTCTGATGAGGTAGGGCAGAGGCCCTGTTTTATACTAAATTGTGCCTTTGAAGTGGGGGTGACTTCAAAGAGTGGCTAAGAAATGCACCAGGTCCCCTTTCAGTTCAATCCTGTCTGCCAGGGTCCCAGTAGGAGGTGTGGCAGTCCTTTGTGTGAGGGCAGGCCCTCCACCCTCCCAGCCCAGGAAGACCCATTCAAAATGCAGATGTATGCAAGTGAGGCTGAGTACCCTGTGTTTGGGGTGTGTCTGAGTGAATGCACAAGGAGCTGTCAACTAAACCTATCCAGACGTGGATTGAAAGGCACAGAAAGATTTAAGTGCAAAGAAATGCTCACTTTCTAAAAGTGGCATTTCTAGAAAAGTAATATTAAATCCGACTTCACCAGTCAGCAGGATTTTGTATTACCATTCTGGCCATACTAAATATGACCTTCCTGCTCCTTTCAGATCAGCAGCTGCCACTTCAACAATGTATGAGGGCAGCCCCAATGTTAGCCTATGAAGGGAGCAGGCCTCACAGTAGTGTAAAACGAATTTAGGAGTTTTACACTACCAGGACATATAAACTACACAGGTACATGTCCTGCCTTTTACACACACAGCACCCTGCTCTAGGGGTTACCTAGGGCACACATTAGGGGTGACTTATATGTAGAAAAAGGGGAGTTCTAGGCTTGGCAAGTACTTGTAAATGCCAAGTCGAAGTGGCAGTGAAACTGCACACACAGGCCTTGCAATGGCAGGCCTGAGACAAGGTTAAGGGGCTACTGAAGTGGGTGGCACAACCAGTGCTGCAGGCCCACTAGTAGCATTTAATCTACAGGCCCTAGGCACATATAGTGCACTCTATCAGGGACTTACAAGTAAATTAAATAGCCAATCATGGATAAACCAATCAATAGTACAATTTACACAGAGAGCATATGCACTTTAGCACTGGTTAGCAGTGGTAAAGTGCCCAGAGGTCAAAAGCCAACAACAACAGGTCAGAAAAAATAGGAGGAAGGAGTCAAAAAGTTTGGGGATGACCCTGTCAAAAAAGCCAGGTCCAACATACCTCCTCTGGGGAGTAGTCAGGCAGACCCCTTGCGAGGCCAGCACCCAGTGGCACTCCCGGCTGTGCTTGAAATAATAATCCAGCCTGGACAGGGACCGATGAGCCCCGGAATTGAAGGTATAGCCCCTTTCTCATTGCTGATGCACCCTCAACAGATCAACCGGATTTAAATTATGCACAAAAGTCACAAAGAACCCTGGGTCCATCCCGATCGCCCACCCGCGTCGTGGAGCGATCTAAACTCTCATTACTCACCCCATTAAGATCTCCACCCAACATCCATGGGGCCACCAGCAGCTCTCTCACCAAGTCTCCCAGTGTAGACAGAAAGCCCGCCGTGAGCGGTGGTGGGGCATAAACACATATCAAGGATAAGGGAGGACCCTCTAGAGTTCCTGTAATTGCCGCATAATGGCCCAAGCCGTTCTGCCACACCTTGGAAATCACCAGTGGAGTACACTTACTAATCAAAATGGCCATACCCCAGCCCATGTGGTAGATCTGGGAATACCCTCTATCAACCAGAAAAGAACATCCGTTGCTCAGAAGATGGTGTTCCTTGGCAGGACAATATCCTCCTCCGTCCTCAGATCTGCTTTAGGGCAGCCCCTCTCTTAATCTTATCTAATATTCCATTCACATTCCATTACACTATTTTAAGAGTAACTGGGCCCATGGAGGCAGAGCCATCAGCTCCTAATTTGCTAGAGTCTGCCATAGATATAATATGTCAGAATGCTGTGTCCGCCATCCATGTGTACATGCAATGTGTCCATGTTAAACACCCATACCTAACAGGAAGAAAGAAATCAGACTCCCCCCAAACTCCCACACCAATAATTTTTGAAGTGGAAGTACCTGTAGTGATGCGTCTAGGGACCTTCTCAATGGAGCTAACCTGCTCCTGAACCCCACTCCCCAACAAAATCCAAAGGAAACATGGCTTCCAGTCTTATTTATCTACAAGCCCCTACCTCTTTGCAGGTAAAGTCTTAAAGGAGATCAACCATAAATTACTCGGTCTTCCAGTCGTGAGGTGAGCAGCAGCTCCCTCTCCAAGCCTGTAACATCTTTCTGGGTTCTGGGTCCGGCCAGCGAAGTGGCCATGTCTTTCTTTGTGCCAGTGGGCACAGGCTCCAGCGATCGTGCTCTTCTCTCCCTGTGCTACAACCTCTTGCGCAGAGCTGTATGCCGTTGCCTCTGCCCTCCCCATCTCCCAACCACCAACCCCTCTTCTTGTGTTCACCAGCACAGAAGCTGGAGGGGTTGTCGAGATGGTCATTCCTCAATCCAGTTCCAGGCAATCTCTGGTGAATCAAAGAAGAAGGGTTTGCCTTCAAAAATGACCTTTAGTTGTGCTGGGAATTAAGGTATGTAGGGCCTTAGCTTTGTTTTGGCCTCCAGAAAGGAGTGGTGTTGTTGTTGAACTTTCAAAGTGTCGTCTGGAAAAATCATCACAGAGGTGTGTGTCTCTGAGAATCGCGTCCCTGTCAGTGTAATTGAGCACCCTCACAATGAACAGTGTGGACGAGGCCTCCACCTGCAGTTTAACAGTTAGGGAACTGTTGGCACATTTCAGCAATAGAGCATGCTGATACTTCCTCCTTGGGAACCGAGCTCGCCACATAAACTTGGTAGTGGTAGTGCCCCTTCAGGGATGCCCAGTACGCTCAAGTTGTTTCTTCTGGGCCTCCCTCTGCATCCTCAGCCCTGGCCTTGAGTTGACTCAGCCGCTGTACTAAACGCTCCTCACGTTACTTAACAGTGTCCTCCATTTCTGAGAGCCGACTTTCCACTTCAATGACTGTGTAGTATCGCAGAGAGCTTGACGGATTAGTGCCAGGTCCACCTCTATGATGACTTGTATTAACAGAAAATGTATAAATAGTAGATCAAATTTTACATATTTTTAATGCACTGCTCAAATTGACCATTTTCTAGAGAGAGCCCTGGTAGGCTGCCTGCATTTTTGCATTAAACCCTAATGTAGTGTCTTATTTTTAATACTTGCTCCAGTATCCCCTCACTGACCCCTAAAAGTAGTAGGGGCTATTGACATCTATGGGATGCCATTATGCTTCAGATCATTAACAAGTTTTATTGTATTCCTAGGATCACTATTTCATCGAAAAAGGGCTCAGGGCTAGCCTCTTGTACGGAATGCAAAATGTAATTTTCTGATGTATACTTTTAACTGCAGATTCCTCATCTTAGAATATACCCAAGGTGCCTGATTTGAAAAGGTTATTTTTGTACCAGTGCTCCCAAGCACCACTAGGTAGCCCTGTGTGGCTCTGTGCAGACTCCATCCCACCCGGAAGTGATGGAGTGGAGCTGCTTTTAAACACCACCTGTGTGCTGATGTCATTTCCTTTCTTTCCATGCCTTCCGATGTGGAACTGGAGCTTAGCTGTTGAAATAGTTGTCTTCCGACAACTTCCAAATTTTGACGGGGGGCGATGTTATGGGGGTGATGTCACCACCAAAAACAACAGGTTTCAGGCTGTGCTGTGACTCCAGGAAGCAGCTGTTTGTCACCAGATAGATCCGAGACCAGGAGGCAAAGCTGTATAACAGTGAACAAAAGAATTTATGGCTTTCATGTAGTTCCCACTCCTGATTCGAGTCAGTAGCCCAGGCTTAGTACAAATCACAGGGCCAGTCTCTCCATCATTCCAGTTCCCACTCAGTCATACAGTAAGTCCAAGCCCAAACACAAGCATAAAAAACTACCCCATCCTGCCACTCCAACTCCAAGAAAAAGGTGCAAGGATGTCAAGATGTGAGTCGCATTCTGTTGAGGTTGCCGGTCACTGAGCCGATTACTTAGGTAGTTTCTTGACCACACAGCAGATCAAGGCATTTAAGGAGTCCATGTTGTAGATATTCATTGTGTTTCTGGCTTCTTTTGGTGCACCTTCAGGCTTGAGGTACTGTCAGGGCTTCTAGTTCAGTTACTGCTAGCAGGTCCCTACCCAGCACATCTTCTGAACTTGGGCCCGATTGCAGAGCCTGAACCCAATCAGTATAGATTTCTGTTGTGGCCTCAAGATCCATGTCTATTCCAACCACCTTGACGGCGGTGTGGATGCCATAGATGATCTGGTGGCAATGCCCATGTGTGACCCTGAAATTACGTCTGCCTGAGCATGACCAATGTTGCTCCATAAAATAAAAAAATTGCAACCTATTGTCATGCAGCCTGATTCTAACCCTGTGCTTCTACCTGTGTTATAGTTATCAGAAGGGGCCTCATTATCTTTTTGGTTCAAACTCCTACCCTGTGTCAAAGCAGGGTGCACCTCAAGATGTTAAGGATGTTGATGGTGAAGAAGGAGCCTTGTTTCCCCTCACTAAACACCGATGATGCAAGATACCTTGATTTACACAACACCAATGGGCTTGACTCGTCACATCTGCCACTATTGGAGGAGAGTGCCTTATTCACAGTGGTGATTTGAAGGGCAGCCCTAGTTTTAGTTACAGTTGCCCTCCCCTGAAACTAAAACAAATGTTTTAACAGAAGTCCTGCAGCAAAGGCCGGCAACTTCTGAACCCTTGATCAAAGCCATGTTCTTTCCTATCTGTGAACAGGCAGGTATCCAGATGTGATAGACTGCCATCTGATGATCTGGAGTTTCTCACCAAGCACCATATTCCAGAGAGCTTTGTTGTGTAAGCCTAGATCAGAAAAGTGAGCCATAATTCATTTCCCACCATCCCTCCAAACAGAGAATCTAATAGTATTAATGCGTTTGTGCAAACATGTTTTTTCAGCCAGTTTCACGTTGCAGTGTGGATGCGTAGTCTGCCTCCTGGACGGATAAACTGAAGTCTTTTGGAACACAAGCAGATATGGTAGTTCCCCGCCGATGTGCAGGCTTCGTTGATGGACATTTCCTTTGGATGGGTCTGGTCTCTTTTGTAACAAGGCAGACTCTGCTTTAAAATGTTTTAAGGACAGTAGAGCTCAGAATGTAAATCTTTCTGGCCAATTTGGAACATTTATGTGCTACTCCATATGTCTGGCGTATAGACATGTTTTCCAAGCCAGATACGCAATAGACAGCCCAATCCTTTTGGAGCGGTGGATGCAGATCTGGTAGACATTGTGTGGGCCAGTAGGGGCACCAGTCTTCTACCTCCTCCTCCCTTGAAACAGCGGCCAGCAAGCCTCTTTAGTTTGCCCTTTGCTGCACATGCCCAACCAGTGGGAAGAAGGATCCTCCACTTTTTTCCAGTCTGGTGATCCATCACATCGCACAGATCGGTCTTGCAAATTTTTCAAAACAGTTATGCCTTACCCTTTCTTTCTTCCCGTCTCATACCCTTCCTACATCAGAACGGATTTCAGAATGGCAACTGCTTACTCTCCTACAGCAGGTATGCTGCTTGCTCTGACTCCGAGAAACACAGGGATTGTTGCACTCGCTGTTTTCATCCCAAAAAAGATATGGGCATGTTGCTTGTTTTGGACTTCCATCCCCCGCCACCTTCCTTCGAAAGGATAGATTGGAAATACTTAAACTGCCCCAGATCCTACCTGTTCTGGACCCGGGGGACTGGATGGTTTGCTTGATGTTGCAGGAGGTATATTTTCAGATACCACTCCTGTGGGGGTTAACTGCCGTTCAAGAATGGCAAGGACCATTTCCAGTTTGCAATGCTCCCCTTTAGCCTTACCAGAGCACCTCTGTTCATGAAAGGGATGGGGATGGCTACTGCCCATATTGAGAGGTTGGAGGTTACTGTATTATTGTACCCGACTGACTTGCTGCTGAAGGCAGGTTCGAAGCAGTCAGTCATGGGCCACCTCTAGACAACAGTAAAACTTTTGACATTATCAGATTTGACAATAAACAGGCCAGTGTCCCTTCAGATTCCCTTGCGTAGGCTTCCATTCACTGGAACAGTCTTGCATATGGTGGAGTTCAAAGGCTTGGTGGCATCCTAGCCTCACACATCCTCCTTGTCAGCCATGCCAAGCAGCACATGATGTGAGCCCTAGAGTGGAACTTGGAATCCCAATGGGTTCACTACCTGGGATGCCTTTCTGACACAAACCAAATCTCACAGGTGGCAGCTCAAGAGCTGCAGAGATAGCTGGCTAACTGCATCTTCTCATACAGCAGACTACTCGCACTTCTCCATCTGAAGCTAAAAGTGGTGACTGATGCTTCACTGCTGGGATGTGGGGGTCATCATGGAAAGGTGAACACCAGGTGATTCTGGAGGGTCAGATCGTCATCCGTCATCTGGAGCTTCATACCGTTTATTTAGGCCTAAAGGGCTTCCTGCCTTAAAGGCCTTCCTGATCTTCATCAATGAGAGACTAGTGCAGGTTCTGACAGACAACACCATTGACGTGGTATTTAAGCAAGATGGAATGGGGTATTGGGACCTTTGGCAGGTGGCCTTTACCTCTGGAGTTCTGAGGCATCTTTCTGGTCACCAGCCACATGGTTGGGTCTCTGTAGGCCAGAGTGGACAAACTAAGCAGGTATTGCCTGTCAGATCGTAGCTGGCGCTCACATCCCAATGTGGAGTAGGGTGTCCATCACCAATGGAGAGAACTCTAGCTAGATATCTTCACCAGTGTCGAGGAATACAATGTTAGCAATTTTGCATGTTGGCGTTTCAGCAAGATCACTCGTTAAGAGTAACATTTCAGCTGGAATGGGACAAGGGACTCCTGTACACATTCTCACCTCTTACTCTCTTGTCCTGAGTCCTGAAGAAGATCAAGAATGACCAGGCCCAAGTCATCCTGGTGGCTATGGACAGGGCCGGGAGAGTGTGCTGCCTGGAACTGCTGAGCAGGTGAAGGAGGAGGAGAAACTTCATCAATTAGACCTCAGAGGGGTGTTAAGATTTTACATAGCTTGTTCCACGTATCCTCAAATAGGTGATCAGCTTTTTTGAGGATTGTCTAGAGTTGAGAAAGGGAATGCTGTACAGAAGAGGACCTTGTTTAAGTGAATAGTAAGGGGGGAACCTGTTACCCACCACACTTGCTTTTCAAAGGAGCTGCATCAGCACACTCACAAAGAACTTCATGTTAGCTTTTGTGAATCCAGACATAGTAGGAGCAGGGCAGGAAGGAAGGTAATTCCAGAACCATATGTGGGGGGAAGTCTATAAATTTCTCCCACTTCAAAGCTGGCACCAGTTATAAATATGAAACCCTCAAGCCAACATTTTACTGTACTCTTAGACATGGGGTTACTACCGAAGGACTGCTCTGCTGTCTGAGATGGAAGACTGGACCTGCTTCCTTCATCCCAGTCTAGTGAAGTAACTCCAAGGGTCAGCTAATACACATCGTTTCAGAGACATAATGAGCTCCAGACGCCTTCCTGCAACTGCTCAGCTGACGTGCTGCAACTGGACCTGCATGGACCTGCAACTGGAGGGACTAACAAGAGTTAGTCCCTCATCCCAAGAGGCGCCTCCCTAGTTCCTGGACCTTTGGTTGGCATCAGAGTGCACTTCTCATAAAAAAGGAGAAATCCTTAAGTTTTGCAGGCAAGCACCTTTCAGACCAAGGTCTTGCCGACTGCCAGCACAAAAATCTAATGAACCCGACTCTTCACGCTACAGTGACTGCTAGCAACGACCTGCAATGCAAGATCTGCACTTCATGGTACAGCATCGATAGCCCCCGGTGACCGCGAACACGATGCCTGGCAGGCCTGCTCTTTGCGCTACAGCAACAGCCATCTGCGTTGCTCTCCCTGCTGCTTGTGGCCTCCTCTGTCACCAACTGGACTATTCTCGGCACACTTTGAGAAGGTAACTCTTTTAGTAGGAATAACCTGGTTCCTATATCTAACTCGTGTTCAATTGCAGTCAGTCTGAAATGTAACTTTCACCCAGTCTTGCACGACCAGATATCCACGAGTAGCGCTTAGTGCTTTTAAACACTATATTTACCTAAAATCTTATAAATTGCAATCCACTGATTGGATTTTTGTCATTTTGGTGTTAAATAATTTATTCAGTTCTGCTCTATTTTTCTAATTTGGTAGGAAATTGTTTTGTGTTGTTTTCACTTTATTACTGTTTGTGGGCTGGATAAATACTTTACACATTGTGGCTCTAAGTGAAGCCTGACCAGAGGGTTAAGCACAGGTTAGTTTGGTGATTCAATGGTTCACCCAGACAAGGATTGTGGCTGTTGCTCGAGAAGGTCTCACACTCGCCCCCCCCCCCCTCCCTCCCCCGAGTCAGCAACCCAGTTTTTCACAGTAATTAGCACACTGTTACAAACAATTGATGGTGCTTACGTTGAAGACGCAGAAGGGGAAAAGACAGGACTCCCATCACTTTTGGGGCAGTGTGGAATCATCATAGAACTGTATGGTGCCACCTATCAGCATGCAGGACCACTGCTACAAAACTCTCCTGATTCTGTCTGACTCATGGGGAATTTTCTAAGGTGAGGAATCTGTGGTTCGATAAATTATCCACCAGAAAGAGCACCACCAAAATAAATACCTTGTTCTTTACTACCCAACCACTTTTTGAAACATTAGTATGTTTTACTAATAATGACTCATTGTATAACATTTTACCTACATTTTAGGTTCATGTTGGAATTTATATCCCCACAGGCTTTACTTGGCTCAGAACCAAAAAATTGCAAAGATGGACTGTTGAAAAGGACAATGAAGGAACTGATCTCTTTGGCTATGCCTCTGAATGAGCCACAAAGTACAATCCCGCAGGTAATTTTCTGGATTAACAACCTTCAGATTTATTTATCCAGCTGCAGTAAATACAAAATGCAGAAGTTCACTTTGTATGATAATTTGAACATATACATCACTTAGAGTAATTTTTATGTGTGATATTGTTTTCCATTGTTGCTTGGACTTACTTCTGAAAATTGAATGATATTTTAGAAATGTTCTACCACTTGGTTCCAAGTTTTTCTAAAATGCTTTGCAACACTGAGAACATATAAATTGGTGAAAAAATAACTAATTTACTATTTCATTCAGTTTCTGCCATTTACCACTTAATTGTAATGATCACTTGACTGTGGTTTGCAAAATTAATAGCTAGAATCCACCTACTTAAGGATTCAGCCAGTGAGATGGAAAACGGCATTTGGTTTCTAACCCCTGCCAATCACCACCACTCGCTCCACCAGAAGGTGCTATCTGAGCCTTTGTGGTGGCAAAACCCTTCTAGATTCATGCAAGCTGATTAGCCTCTGAACATCTGGGTGAGCCTGAACGCAGTAGCCAACCAGAATGGGTGAAACTAAACTATATTTAAGCCAATCTGGATGGCAGGCTTACATCAGCTCATATTGGTCCTATGATGAAGTCCATTGAACTGGCCTCAGGACAGCCAGTTTGCTTCTCTCATGCACAAAGATGTTTTTTGCCAGTATTTCAAGCTCAGAAAGCTGAAAGTCATCCCATATGTGACAGAGGAATACAAGGCACTTACATGGCAAGTCTCTGCTCCCTGTTAGTTTTTTTGCTGTGCGCTGATACAGTAATGGAAATCAATGTCAGCTTGTCAAAGAAATGCTCTGCTCTACCCTCCTTTTTAATACTTTTGCCTTACATCAAGAAAATGGTTAGTTGACTTGCCACTTTTCATCACAGTTGAAGAAGTAGGCAAAAATTATTTAGCCTGCTACAGGCAAATGTTACACACTCAACTCAGTGTCCATGCTTATGCTGCCTGGGTCTGATATCGGATTTCAAAACTAGGGCACTTTTTATTTGATCAGAGAAGTCACAAGTGACTGTTAAACTTTCTCCACATAGGTGTCATAGTTGGTGGGACTGGAAAATCTTGGCCACGTAGGCTTCATTGTCCTTTTGATGGCGTCTCTAACCTTTTCCGTAGTGAGAGCACCTTGTGATCAGTGAAAATCATTGTGAATTACTGAAGGCTAAGCAAATTGTGCATTGTTACCAGAAACCCCCACCATCATTGACTTTCAGCCTAATGTCCATAGACCCAGAATACTGTGTTTTTAACAAAGTACTTTGACTAGGGTCACTATAACAGGGCTGCAATGTTTGTCAGTGAGAGCATGGTCTTTAGAGATGTATGAACTTGTGTACGTATGAAGGGAATATATGTTTATGGGTGACTGAGACTCTGTGTTGTTTGGACTTGTGTCACAGGACATACCTTTAACCATATGGGGTAGCGTTACATGTATAACACAAACATACAACTTTTTTTTTTTTTTTAAGTGAAAATATTCAGCAAAAATGTTCAAATATGGAGCATTTTTCTGCACTTAAAATTTCTCCCACTTAAAATAACAGCTGTATTTTTCAGTTATAAATATGGCATCCTGTCTACCAGCCATTGGGAGCAAGATGTCTGCTGTGTGTAAAGGCTGCACTTTGAAATGGGAGAAAATTCAACTGAAGAGTTAGCTTTGTCATATGGAGTGTGTAAAACACATAATTTTAATGTTCTTCCGTTTACAGGATGCATCTTGCTCTCAGTGGTCATGATTCCATATTTTTAACAGAAAAATACAGCCATTTGTTTAAATCAGGATTTATAAGTGAAGAAAGTTTTTTCAGAAAACATTAAGACATAATTGGTTTAATTTAAAGTAGAGAAAATCATTAAAACTTAGTTTCATAAAATTATTTTTCTTTACTTTAAATGTCTTCCATTTGAAAAATGAATGTATTTTTTCACTTCTAAATATGAGTGTCTTCTTGCCACTGGGAGCAAGAGGTCTGCTGAAGGCAACCCTTTGAAATGGGAGGAAATTAAAATGAAGAGTTTAATTAATCCTTCAGGCAACTTTTCATTTGAATTTCCTCCCATTTAAAGTATGTAAAAACATCAGTTTGGTCTCACGCTCCAATATTGAGTTGACAAGGACTTTTTTGTAAGAGTTAAATACCTCAGTGCTTCAGTTCGTCACCTCTGTGCCATAAATCTGACTGAGCACTGCACATTATCAGGCCCTGCTCTCTGCAGCCTAATGGTAATAATGTAAAATAAACACAGCCTTCGTTCAACTGTGGAAGGAAAATGTGACCTTGTTTTTATTTAAATATTAACTCAAGGCTGTCAGGTACTCTGAAGGTGTATGCAAGCTACTGGCAGCTCCTATAGGTCCTATACTGTGCCAGTGAAAGCCCCAGCTCTAGTTAAGAAGAGACCACATCACAGATAAGTGACATGTATACCTCTGTGAGGTGTTGGCAAAGATTACTCTGCAGGCATGTTTACACTAAAACACCAGGTAGACAGGTGAATGGACTGCTGGTCAAGAAATTACAGTAGTCTCAGTAACACTTACCTCTGAAACTTCCCGCTATAGTGGTGAGAGAAATCAGGAGAGATCCTAGTGTGCATATTTCTTTCTAAGTATTTAAAGATCTATGACCTGATTTAGTTTTCTGCAGACTGTTCACTCCGCCACAACAGTGACAGATATCCCATCCGCCAAAATCTAAATCCCATTGTTTCCTATTGGATTTATATTTTGGCAGACGGGCTATCCTTCACCATTGTGACGGAGTAACCCATCTGCCAATATCTAAATCAAGCCTTTAGTCTGTACTCTATTTCTTTTAACTTATGCATATTCTTCTGTTTGCCAATGACAATCATTATTTTAAAGTGCCCCCATGTACTTTGCTTGAATGTTTAGTGCCCTGCTGGTCATCGTCATATCCTCAAATATCTTTCCATTCCAGCTCTGCACTTATAGCATGGGGAATACGTAAGCTTGGAGCCATTAGGATTGTGTTCCATTTTAATTCCATGAGGTAGCTGTTTTGTTAATATGGGTCCAGGTATTACACATACTTTCTTGTTACTGGGTGTTTCAGTCTTGTCCTCTTGTTTAAAATCACCCAGTGCTGCAGCCCAGATTTTTAAGACAAACATTTTTCACTGCCATCACTGCCATTGTTGTGCTATCCTTTCCAAGCAAAGCCCTGCTTTTTTAGTTTCTTGAAGTCAGACATAGTTAATATCTTACATTTTATCCACGTGCTTTCACTGAGATGTCATATTGGACTCTTCAGGTTTTACAGCAATGAAAACATGTGATTTCATGTTTGAATTAATGTGCACAATTCATACAGATTTCTGTCTCATGCATCTCTCTGTAACTTATTTTCATTAGGTAGGTCATTTGTGAAGCACTGATTTTAATGAGAAAATTTAGATCTTTGGTAATAACCATGCTTTCTGGCTGATTTTGATCCAGCCACATGATAACTTTTTTACATTGTTTTGGCCAAATGGCACCTAGTGTGGTGCTCTCATAGGATGTGTTGTATGCACAGGGACACACGTTTTCTTTTATGTTTGATAATGTTCCTGAGCACCTCTTCTGTTGGGTTTTCCCGAACACATTCCTTTCTATAGCAAATAAAGGTAGGGTCATTCACACTTCTTTGTTGTTCATAAATGCCTCATTTATTACTATTATGCTTTGTTCCAACTGTAAATTCTTTATTCACTCTGGATAGTATTACAATACAAATGTCAACACTTGTTTCACATAATGCTTCATCAGGGCATTATGGTTAGTTAAACCAAATGCGTTATAAAGCAGTTCATGATTCATTCAAATAAGTCTGAAACTAAATATCTAGCAAAAAAGAAAGCCAAAACTCAAATCAAAAATTTAAGAAAGAAACTGATGACATTTTACCTTGGTATACAGATTTTAACTGTCAATATATTTACACTCCAGTAGTCTTTTCTAGTCTTGTACAAAAAAGTGTTTCCCTGTAGTTTATAAAACAAAATCGAGTTCAAGTACAGTTTGTGTGTTTCATTTGTTTCCCTTATGTTTCTTCACAGTAACTACTATTGACTGCACACAGGCTGAGATTACGCCTTGACTCCTCTCCAGAGCACCCAGACCCGGTACCCTCTGATTATAAGAAAACTCTTACTCTTCTGTGAAGCCTCCTTTGGAGGCTTCATCTGCTTTTTGAGTTAGATTTTGATAAGCCGTACAGCGATGACAGACAGTGGGGATGATTTACCCTCATAATATGTTTAGGGTGACATATACATAGACATGCAAAAAGCCAGTGGGCTGTTTATCTCCCCGGATACAGGGTTTGTTTCACCCATTTCACCCCCTGCAGAAGAGGGGGCATCTTTTGCTGTGGTGTTTAGATGTGCAGCTGAAGTCCTCGACTTACAACTACCCTTGTGGAGGTCTACACTGCTGTACTGACTGAAGGTTTGCTCCCAGGGCCAACTTCATCCGAACCCTTATTCCCATTTATTGAAGCCATAACGGACACCACAATGTGTACCTGCGCAAGCCTAGCTCTTACGCTCTAATGAACACAAAGGTAACCAGACTTCATAGACTGTCTTCCTCTGACCTGGACTTTCTTATTCAGCACGCGTCTCCTGAGAGTTTGGAGGTACAAGTTTCCACCAGTAAGGTTAACCCTAATACATTTTCCACTGCCCCTCTGGACAGGGAGATGGAAAGGACTGAGGAGGCCATTTCACGCATGCCTTATGGGATATAGCCAGTGAGATCTTGCTGGTGTTTGCAGAGGAGTTCTGGGTCACTTTGGCCCAGCCCATTCAGGACGGCAAGGACACATTCAAATATGCTATCTGGGCTGGGCTAAACATCATTGATTCCTTGGGTTATGTTGTGGACAGTAGTATGGTGCTCCGCTGCCAAGCGTGGATGAAGTCCTCTGGCTTTTCAGGGGATGTGCAGGTGTTCCTAATAGATACGCTGCCTGACTGGTCCTTCCTTTTTGGCCCAATGGCTGTTTTGCCGTCTTATGCTTTCAATGTGTTCCTTGAGCCTTTCTACCCCCACCCAATGGTTTTCCCTGCAGTTCCGACTGTTTCAAGGCTAATCCAGGGCACTGGCATATAGGCATGGCCTAACCCTGCCACCTCAACAGCAGTAATACCAGCCCGCCCGTGGCCGGGAATCCAGGTGACATGTCACAGGCCACCGGGTTAACACTCCACTCAGTCCTCTGCCCCTGTGGCGTAAGCCTTGAAGCCACATTAGCTTGCTCTTGGAGGCATACAGCCACCCTGTGGGAGGCAGGATCAGACGTTTTCTAACAGGTTAGTGGACCATCGCATCTGACAGGCGAGTTCTCCAGATCATCCAATAGGGCTGTGCCCTACCATTCCTTTCCGATCATCCTCCGATTCCTCCTAAATCAGAGTGTCTTTTGGAGCAGCACCTTTCCATCTTGCCACTACAGTTACAGTTGTTGTTGGCCAAAGGGTCTATTGAGAAGGTGCTGGCCTCGGACATAGAGATGAGCTACTACTCCCACTACTTCCTAGTGTCAAGGAATGGATACTTTCATCCAATTGTGGATTTGCACCACCAGCATGCTTTCCTCTAACAGGACAAATTCAGAATGCTCACTTTATCCAAAATTCTCTCTGCCCTAGTTTCAGGTGACTGGATGGGGTTGCCTTGGACCTGCAGGTTACGTATTTTTATGTGCCCGTCCTGTGATCCCTCAAACGCTACCTGTGGCTTAGGTTGGGCCTAGAGGATTTTTAGTTTGCCGTGCTACCCTTTGGCCTTCCTAGCACTCCGTGGGTGGTCACGAAAGTGATGTCGGTGGTTGGGGCACACTTTGGAGATTGTGGATGCTAGTTTTCCCCTACCTCAATTGACAGTTGAATGCCAGCTTGCTGCAGTTAGTTGTGTACCACTGCCAGATGACAGCAAACCACCAAACGTTGCAGAGGTTCTCTGTCAACAAGCCGAAGATGCACCATATTCCTTTCCATAGGTTTCCCTTTATTGGGGTCTTTCTGGATATGGTGCTGTTCAAGTCTTTTATTTCTGCTGCAGCAAATCCAAGACATTTGGGCAATGCCCTGATGTTTCAGCCTTGGTCTTGGTGAGACTGGCTGTGAGACTTCTGTGTCTGTTGTACTCCTGCACCCTGCTTGTCGCATTTGTCAGGTGGCATATGCAGGCTCTGCAGTAGGAACTGAAGTCTCAGGGGACCCCGCACCAAGGAAACCAGTCAGATGTTATCCAGGTTTGCATGCGTGGACATCGAGTTGACTACTTTCAATTTTCCGCTGGAGATGTGGATGTCCTACTCGCATCCAGTGGTCACTGTACAAATTCCAGTTATGCCAGATGCTGGGAAAAGTTTGTTATCTGATATGGAATCTGCAACACAGGCTCTTTTCAGGCCTACTGGTTATTTTGTCTCTAGCCAACAAGACCTTACAGTTGGCACTATAGAAGGTTATTTGTCTGGCCTTTCAGCCTTCTTGTGTTCACCGGGCCAACCGTCCTCGTTTAAATCACCTTGTTTGTACCAAAGATACCACATGGCCTTGAATAGACAAGCAGTTTGCTCCTTGACGTACAATGTCCTACCAGCTAGAACACAAAGAGGAGGAAATTGTACCCAATGAGGGAATGGTGTATTTGCATCTTGACTACAAAGCAGCTTCATTTGAGTAAAGGCGAACTCCCTTCAAACACTTTCCACCTGATGATAATGCCTCCTTTTCTTGTAACAATACTGAAAGCTGCTTATGAATTCACTATACATCTTTAAAAGCTGAAGAGGCTTTTTTCACTGGAACATGAAGACCGTTTTTATTAATTTGTAGAATTGGCTGCAAAGACTCTGGATGAAGAGCAGGAATTGTACTGTATATTGTGTATATAATGTTACATGATATTATGCTGTCAGTGAATGATAGTTGCAGGGTAGTTTAGATGGCTGGAAGAACCAAAAGGTGGTAACCTGCATGCAGTAAAAGACCCTTTGAAGCTACGGTTGCAGGTGAGTAACTTGTTTTTTGCCAAATTAGTGTGAAAGAATGGTACAAAAAGTATTTGTCTCAAAATACTTAATGCTAGAGGTGCCAGAGTGCTGGATCTTATGCCAGTATAGGTGCTTCTTATTTCAGTAAGACCCTGTTGGCTGTGAAATTCAGATATTTATTTAAAATTTAAACCTCAGGGAAAAATATTTTTGCTTGTGTCTTCTGGTGCTACAATTCTAGTGTTTAATTTAAGCTCCAAGTCCATTTAATTCAAGTGTATTTCAGTCTGATAGAGACTTCTAGTTGCAGATTCCTTACTTCTGGATTCTCCCCAGACATCAGACTAGATCTGAAAGATTTTTTGTGAGCAGTACTCCAGCACTCCCTTAGATGATGTTAATCGGCTCCACGTCCAGCGTCATCTGTGTCGGAAATTACTTTGTGGTTCCTATATAAGCGTCAACCAGGTGCGCCAATGTAATTTATTTTTCTTTCCACTCCAGCACAGATCCGAGAAAGAGCTACAGCTCAGTAAATATTTGACTGGGTTTTTTCGACTTTTTGTCAAACTTTTTTGAGGTTTCTTGCTCCTGGTGTTTTGAGATTTCATCACGCAAGTCAGGTTTTAAGCCCTGTGGATCCTGTCATCGGGCGATGTCGGTAACGGATCCGCACCTCTTCTGCTTGTGGTGTCTGGAAGGGTGACAATGATACGAAGTCATGGCCCGAGTGCCGGGCCATACATCCGAAGGCTTTGAGGGAGCGGTCCCTAAAGCTAATGGCGGCTGGGCATGCGTCTTTCCCGCACGTCGAGGTCCCAGTCTAAAGGAAGGTCCTGGTACCGGTCACGGAGTCCGAAATCATCATCATCGTCCCACTCCAAGTCCTTGGGATGATCGGGTAAGTTGCGGCACAAGAAGAAGAGCAAGAAGTCAAAGTGGTCTTTGACTTCTCCTCATCTGTCTGCCGACGCGATGAGGAAGTGTCATTGTAAGCGTCATTGTTCTATGCCTCGTTCTTTATACCCTGCACCTGTGCCAGCTCTGCACCTCCCCAAATTCTCAGGAGCCAGAGTGACCCCTGCCCAATTTAAAGAATTTTATGAGACCATGAGCCTCATTTTTGAGCAGCCTGACCATGTTGGTGCGCCTTTGGACACGTTAGGTCTGAGGGGACCCCAACAGGGTTCACACTGGCAGCTTTTGTCTCAGTGCCAATGAGCTTATAGGGTCCCAGTCCTGGATCAGAACCGGCACTGGTCATACCACTTTGACCTTCCAGTGTGCTGATCTAGATGATGATGCACCCGGCGACACTATCTCCATTGTCATCCTCGACTCCAGTACGGAACCGGATTGGCTCCACACAGACACCGGCAGTCGTATCCTGAGCCCTATTCTGCTGGGCAAGGCCTCAGGTAGAACTGGGAGGGGGTCAATGGACCCCTCAGAATACCAGCCTTATGAGCATGAAATGGACTACGTGAAGGCTTGGGTGAAGCCAGGGGACTGGACACATCTCCAGATACCGGTATGCTTTCTTCCTCTACCGTGACTTGGGAGGGGGGGGATTCTTAATCAATGGTCATGAGGAGGGTCACTGAGATCCAGGATCCGCAGCTGTCATCGGTGGCAGTCAAGACTAATCTCTCGACATAGGTGCTGCAACTGGGGGCTTTCATATCTGAACCCCTTCTCCCATCCAGTCATGCCCTAACGGACATCCTTTTGGGTACCTGGTCCAAACCTAGCAGAGGTTAAGAAGACGATTACCCACTGCCATCGCACCATGCCTGGGGACCCAAGTTTCCTTATGCAATACCCCACCCCTGAGAGCTTGGTAGTCCAAGTCTCTACTTCCCATGGCACGTTACCTACCACTCCCCGGCGGAAGATGTTTCCTTCCGCCAGCCTGACTTTGCAGTCAGTGTCCACTGCATGCCTTTTTGTTTGTTATCCCCAAACTCTTCGGGACAGGTTGCTCAAGTGCTGCCGCAGGTCCTGGAGGAGGCCCGGGCTGTTCTCTCTCAGGCTGTTGCCGAGGAGCAAGATGCTGCAAAGTTCATGATCCTTTGCGGACTGAACGCAACAGACTTGCTAGGCAGAGCGCTTTTCATGAAGCGCCACACCCGGCCGAGGACATCTGTCTTTTTGGGGATGTCCAAGCTTCCCTTATGGACACGCCCTTTGATGGCACCCGTCTCTTCGGAGACGAGGCAGATTCAGTGCTCGAGTGCTTCAAAGATTCTCATTCTACAGCCATGTCCCTGAGCCTTGCAGTGGGCCCTTGTCCCCCCTCTCCCCAGTCTGCCTGTCGCTCCTTTCATGGCTACAGAAGGGGCCTCTAACTGCACCAATTCCTGTCCAGCCTTGCTGCCACACATGCTGCCCAGAATCTGCGTGGCTGAGGGTGCGTGACCCACCAACTTGGTGGGGTCAGGTTCCCAGCTGTCTGGGCAGTCTGCTGCCCCTTCCTTGGAGCAGCCTGTAAGCCATCCTAGTCTGCCTGTCTACCAGTATGGGTACCCAAATGGCTCCAGGATTCGCCATCACCAGCCCCACTGGCAGACTATTACCTTGGACAGGTGAGTTTCGCAGATCATCTGAAAGGGCTACTCCTGCCTCTTCAAGAGTACCTCTCCATGCATGCCACCATCTTACGACTGGATGACGGAGGATCATCTGTCCTTTCTCTGCAAGGAAAATGCGTCTCTCTTGGCCAAGGGAGCCATAGAGAGAGTTCCAGTGCCAAACGGAGGCTGTGGTTGTTATTCCTGCTACTTTCTGGTTCCCAAGAAGGACAAGGGTCTTCGCCCTGTCCTGGACCTACGAGCCCTCAATCTCTTCCTCAAGAAGGAAAAGTGCAAAATGCTCACTTTGGCTCAGGTCGTGTTTGCCCTGGACCCAGAAGACTGGATGGTAACCTGGGACTTGCAGGACACTTAATTCCATATCCCCATCTTGCATGCCCACAGACGTTACTTGCCATCCATGGTAGGCCACAAGCACTTTCAGTTCATCGTGCTTTCCTTTGGTCTTACCAGTGCCCCTTCATGTGTTAACTAGGGTGACGGCAGTGGATCCAGCCCATCAGCGGAGATGAGGGGTGTCCAGTCTTTTACTGCCTCGAACACTGACTGTTGAAGGGGAGCTCACCCCAGGCTGTTGTCTCCCACCACCAGACTACTGCGCACCTCTTGCATTCTCTGGGGTTCACTATAAATGTGCTGAAGTCACAACTGTTTCCCTCTCAGATGCTCCCTTTCACCTGAGCTGTTCTGGACACGGTGACAGTCTCTTGCTTATCCTCCCAGGCAGCTAGTCCAGGTTATTCACGATATGATACTCCTGTTTCTGCCTCTATCCTGGATTTCTGTGAGACTGACTCCGAGGCTGCTGGGCCTCATGGCCTCCTGCATCCTGCTGGTGACACATGCCAGCTCTCATATGCAGGCTCTGCAATGGGACCTGAAGTTCCAGTGGGTGCAGCATCAGGGGAATCTCTCCAACCTGGCCCAGATCTTGAAGGGAACTGCGACGTATCTGCAGTGGTGGTTATTGAACCACTTTTGGGTCAGAGGCAGATCCCTCTCCCTTCCCCTTCCAGATCTGACAATAGTGACAGCTGCGTCACTCCTTGGGTGGGTGGCGGCAATCTGGGAGAGTTGGAGATCAGAGGAATGTGGTCCTCGGCATAAGCGGGACTCCACATCAACATGCTTGAGCTCTGTACGTTCCTACTGGCATTGAAAGCCTTTCAATTCTCTATCAAGGGAATGATAGTGCAGGTATTCACAGACAACATCACCGCCATGTGGTACTGTAACATACAGGGCGGGTGGGGTTTCTGGCCCTTTGTCAAGAGGGTCTACGCCTTTGGACATCGCTGGAACAGCATATCACTGATGTTTCAACATCTGACGGGCTCTCTGAATGTCAGAGCAGACAAACTCAGCCGAAAATGCCTAGCGGATCACGAATGGCATCTCCAGCCAGAGATGGCTGAAGGTCTTTTTCAGCAGTGGGGAGAGCCTTGGTTAGATCTGTTCTCCTCATCTGAGAACGTGCAGTGTCAGCAGTTTTGCGCCCTGGAGTTCCCAAGGCGACACTCTTGGTGATGCAATTTGTCTTGAGTGGAATTAAGGCCTTCTGTACCTCTTTTAACCCATACCACTCCTGCCCAGAGGTCTCTAGACGATGGGGAATAACAAGACCCAAGTAATTCTTGTGTGGAGATTGAGCTGAAGCGGTGGACAGTTTTTGACCTTCCTCCTTAAGTCTGTAAAATCATCTGGGCAGCCTCTCCACCAAAATGGTATACGCCTGTTGTTGAAAGACATTTATGGCATGATATACAGACAGTCTGATAATCCCCTTTCTGCCTTGCTTTCTGAGGTCCTACTTGTCATTCTTTCACCAGCAGGGCTCTGGTCTGGGCCCTTTTAAGGGATATTTATCTGCCATTTCTGCTGCCTTGTGGTTGCCTAATCAACCCTCTTTAAGTCTCCTATCGTACATAGGCTTCTTAAGGGCCTATTTCATCGCTTCCCTCCTTTCCTCTTCATTATCCACCAGTGGAATCTTAATTTTGTTCTGACCTTTTTGATGTGTGCTCCTTTCAAGCCTCGTCACAACTGCCTCCTCAGGCTTCTCACATTGAAAACAGCCTTCCTTCTGGCCGCAGAGTGAGTGAGCTGCAGGCCTCATCATCTTAGCCGCCCTACCACTCTTTCTATTGTGACAAAGTGGTGCTTTGCACGAGGGCCTCTTTTCTGCCAAAAGGTCAGGACCTTTCATGTAGGCCAATCTACCACCTTTCCTACTCTTTATGCACCCCCACATTCTTCTAAGGAAGAGGAGAGACTCCATCGCTTGGACCCAAAAAGAGCGTTGGCGTTCTACCTTGATTGTACAAGAGTTCAGTCTGGACAACCAATTCTTTGTAGGGTATGTGGATGCAAAGAAAGGTCTAGTGGTGCAGAAGCGATACATCTCTCATTGGGTCATGCTCTGCATCAAGATCATCTACACATTGGCTAAAAATCAACCTCCTGAGGGTTTGCAAGCTCATTCTACTGTAGCTAAAGTTGTGACCACTGCATAAGCACGCAGAGCTCTGGTCCTGGACATCTGCCAAGCAGCAATGTGGGCATCTCTTCACACATTTACCAAACATTAGTGCCTGGCCAGTCAGGTCCATAGGGATGCACACATTGCCTGTTCGGTCCTGCAGGACTTTCTCGTTTGAAATAGGTTTGCAGACCCTCCTCCAGGGATGGTATTTCTTTGGCATCTATTCATAAGCAAGGAACCTGCAGCCAGCTTGAAGTCTCTGTCAGATGGGCAAGTTACTTACCTTCGGTGATGCCTTATCCAGTAGAGACTATGGGGGTCATTCTGACTCCCGCCGGGCGCGGTCACTGCGCGCCCGGCGGGAGCCGCCAAAATACCGTACCGCGGTCGGAAGACCGCGGCGGGTATTTTGAGTTTTCCCCTGGGCTGGCGGGCGGCCTCCAAAAGGCCGCCCGCCAGCCCAGGGGAAAACGACCTTCCCACCATGAAGCCGGCTCGTAATCGAGCCGGCGGAGTGGGAAGGTGCGACGGGTGCTACTGCATCCGTCGCGTATTTCACTGTCTGCTATGCAGACAGTGAAATACAAGCGGGGCCATCTTACGGGGGCCCCTGCAGTGCCCATGCCTTTGGCATGGGCACTGCAGGGGCCCCGCGACACCCTCTACCGCCATCCTGTTCCTGGCGGGCGAACCGCCAGGAACAGGATGGCGGTAGGGGATGTCAGAATCCCCAAGGCGGCGCAGCATGCTGTGCCGCCTTGGAGGATTCTGACGGGCAGCGGAAAACCGGCGGGAGACCGCCGGTTTTCCTGCACTGACCGCGGCCAAAGCGCCGCGGTCAGAATGCCCTGCGGGGCACCGCCGGTCTGTCGGCGGTGCTCCCGCCGACCCTGGCCCCGGCGGTCTGAGACCGCCGGGGTCAGAATCACCCCCTATATCTAGCTGCAGATTTCTTACTGACTCATCCATCCTCCCTGCTCTGCAAATAGATTTCTATGGGCAGGAACTTCCATTTCAGGGCCCTAGTTTTGACCAGTGGTCAGTGTTCTTCATGGCTCTGCGGTTTTGGCATGGAAAGTTGTGAAAAGAAACTGACCTCGGCGACCCCTATATAGGAACTACAAAGTCATTTCTGGCGCCGATGTTGTCGACGATGGACATGGAACCGATCGACGCCACCTACTGATGCGCAAGAGTACTGCTCATGAAAAATCTTCGGGATCCAGTCTGAGCCTCTGGAGAATTCAAAGGTAAGGAATGTGGAGATAGATATAGGGCCTGATTCTAACTTTGGAGGACGGTGTTAAACCGTCCCAAAAGTGGCGGATATACCACTTACCGTATTACGAGTCCATTATATCCTATGGAACTCGTAATACGGTAGGTGGTATATCCGCCACTTTTGGGACGGTTTAACACCGTCCTCCAAAGTTAGAATCAGGCCCATAGTCTTTACCAGATACGGTGTTACTGAAGGTAAGTAACTTGACCTTTAGTGATAAGAAAATACCTTATAGTTAAGTCTAGCATGAAATATCTTTCGCAATTCTGTAATTATTAACATTTTGTTTATCATATTTTTTAAAGGTCCATGCTCTGAATATTTTAAGAGCGTTGTTCAGAGACACCCGTTTAGGCGAAAATATAATTCCATATGTAGCAGATGGCACGCAAGCAGCAATTCTAGGATTTACATCCCCAGTCTGGGCAGTAAGTTTGTGTTTTTTTTTTTTTTTACATTATATTGACTGTTTTTGTTTACGGATGGTTGGATACCTGTTATCTCATTTGATTATACAGCGAATATGACACACTTTGTCTGTACCCCGAAAAATGGTAATGACTGCTTTCCAACAGACATCAACAACTTAGTACGGTAAAATGTATGCCAACTGCTGCCAGCAGTCAAAGTCCAGTAATGAAAGTTCTTCCACATCCTTTAATCTGATATCCTTTCAAAATTGAGTACCCACAACTGGAGTAAGCATTGTCTTTGTTGTAGATTGTACTGCATTTTGTCTCTGAAGCCCTCCACAAAATGGACTATGTTGGAGGCAAGGAATCTTCCATATTGTCCATCTTTCGTTTGTTGTCTGTTCAGATGTATTGGCTTTGCCATTGCTTGTTAGTTCTTTGGTGTGTATATGTATGTTTATTATTACTATTAGATACATCACTTCTTTCAGAGCTTTACAAAACTGTCATTTTATTTATATTTACTTTATGAACTCATATGTTTGTTGTGTACCCTTCTCTTGGTGGCAATGTATCTTGTAATGTTCTTAGGAGATGTTACATCTCATGAAGGAGAGAGTAAGCAGGGAAACCCTTGATCCAACCCCATCCCACGATAAGGTGTCTGTACAAAACATAATTATTTTTTTGTATTTCCTGTTTTACTGCCTGCAGTCCTGAAGCCAAAACTTCTACTCTGGTCCTAGTGAGAATCTATATATATTCACCATATAAAGGCACAGTGACAATAGTCCTTTATAACTTTGGTGACATATATTCAATGTTTATTAACTTACATGTGTCAGTTCACCCAATAGTAAAATACAGTCATATTTTAAGGATATTCACAATTAATGTATAGCCCTGAGACTTTAATGTTAAAAGAAACTGATTTAAATTGTGCCTCTGTTGCACTTCTAGTGTGATTATGTGCCTAGCTATGGGCATCTGCTTCTGTGACTTTTGACAGTGCCAAAGCCTTCAAGCAAACAGTGGAACCATAGGTGGAGCCATAATAGCTGCTTCCAAATGCACAGAAGGCCAATTTACATGTAATTAATTTAGGTGTAGATTATTTGCACGTTTGCTTGCTGTCCTGAAACTCTTGATGGATTTACCTATTTAGACACTTGGTGACTGAAGCAAATGTTAATGTTACACTGTATTTAGCATTAATTCATCTATTCTACTAGCTTAAACATAACAGTTTGGCTGAGTTAACTACATGTATGTTTGTTTGTAAAAACCCTTCTCAAAGGGCCATGGGGCACGCAGGCGCTTCCAGGCCCAACTTTGATGGTTGAGGCCTCTTTTTCCTGATGTTCTGGGGCCCGACATACTATGGATCCTGAGCAACTGGGTCAAGTACTCGTTCTGCACTTGACTCTCAGTAGTAGTTGTGGTCGATTAGCCAAGGCTCCCTGGGGGGATTGGGGACAAGAATGGAGATACATGTCAGTGAACATGCCTCATAACTCAAAGTGCAAACAGTACAAGCAATAAATCAATGTCTAGTCCAATACTTACTTTACTCGTCACATACAAATGTATATAACATTGATAAGCAATAACAATCCCCCTTGAGGTCACCCAGCAAATTATTTTATTGTGCACGCCAAGCACAGCACTACATCTTTCGTGTCATGTATTCCTCACAGGCATGGATGCACTCAGCAAATGCACTAACCTTACATTTACTATCCAGTACTGCTCTACCCTTCTTCCCTTGCCAGGCGCACATACAACTAATGCAGAGTCACTACTCCTGCACTACACAGTAATCCACATCTACCTGGTGTAGGTCAAGAGTAAGTTAAACTCACTCCAGTGACACAGGGTACAAAGGTCCTGTCCACTACCACTGATTACTACACGATATGCTGCCACCACAGTGCTTGTGCTGCTTAACTTCTCGTGAAGGTTCTAGCCTTCCACCGCTATAAGGGTAGTGCTTTGGATGCCCCATCCTGAAAATAAGACTGCAGTCTGTGAGTTAAGCCTACGTCATGGGGCACATGCTTGATCCATGTTTGCCTATGATAGCAAATCATCATTAGGGAACCAGACAGCAGTACAGTTGGGCACTAAGGGTAGGGGTGCACATCTTTACCGTGCAGAGGATCTTTCTGTCCCAACAATAATAAACTGTTTGATAAATAATCAATTTTCACTCGAATCCTGTTCTATTGGTTCCTTCTCCGGCCTGCATATGAACATTTCATGTTCACGCTCAATTGCACAAAATGAGCAGACTGAACTAGAATTGTCTCATTTTCATCGTTTTTCCTCTCTTTCTTATGATATAATGTTGACAGTTTGTCTGGCATACAGACTTATGCTAACTGACTTAAGCTGAGTTTGCACTTTTTATTTGAAGTGAACTCAGTTTAGAAGACTGGTGAACAAACTGCTCTTCAAATATCCTGTATCCTTCCTTGAGCGGGATTTGATAGTGTTTCACTATAGCCTTAGAACCCACCGTAGTGGGCTTTGCCGGCCATCAAAGGCCTGCTCCCTCGTTAAAGGCCCGAGCCGAAGGCGAACAAAGAGAACATTGGAATGTTGGCTCCGGGCTGTTACCGGCCAGTAAAAGCCCGGAGCACTCCATTGTCTGCAATGGAGATCAGAACATTTCAATGTTCTAATAAAGAATAGTGATTGTAAAGTGGTACTTTTACCTCCCCAAAACACAGATTTAATCAGCACTATCCATTGTGTAGGTGCCATCGGTATGTTTATTTTTTATATAATTTATCATTTAGTGACTTTTGCCTCTTGACTTGATGGCTTTGACAATCTCTGTAGAAGATTTTTTGTTTTCTCTTAGGCATTCTAGAGAGTATACTCCTAAGAGTCAGGAGGAGGACGAGGCTATAGGGCTGGGTTATAATCAAGCACTGTAGATTGGGTATACCTTGAAGGATTCAATTCACCTGTAACTATAGACCCTCTGTCTTTGAAAAGTGCACAGATCACAGCTGCTTGGGCTTTCACTTTTTATGGTTAGGAGCCATCAAAATACATGGGGAATATACTGCTGTTATATATTGTTTGTTCCATAGTGGCATTAAATGCCATCCCTTTTTTAGGTACTGTCAACTACTTCCAAGTAGATATTGTGCATGTCAACCTCTAGCACTGTACATGGATTTCTGTATATTGTCTCCCTTATTAATTTGTTGATGCCACCAAGCAGTTGCTTTTACGAACTGTGGGCAGCCATGACGTTTTTTTTCCTCAGCCTTTGGTAAAATGTCTGACAAGACTTCTAAGACTTTCAGAAACTGATCACCATCAACTTTGTTAGACCTGATTATATGGTGATGCTTCGTCTGTCAGTTTTTGATCCTTTTGATTTATGTACAGGGCTGCCTGTAGTTCGGAGAAGGGTGTACATGTGCTCTTTATTGCATGTGATGTACTTCTAGAGTGAGATTAGATTTCCTGACAGCATATACCCACACTAACAAACCAGTGTTTTTTTGCACATGTACAGACATTGGAGAGCTCTGGACAGGCAGGTACACTGTACATATGACACATTTATTTTTAGTTAGGCTTTGAAATAACTGTGTGTAGTAACATGTGGGCCTATTCACAAAGGTAACTCTGCATATGTGGATTTATCACAAATAAATGTACTCTTTGATTAACTTTACTACTTTGGGATATTCGCCATTTATGAGTTTCTCAGAAGTCTACGCTTACATGTCTCCCCTCCCCCTTCTCCAGGTGGAGTCAATAAAAATGTCAAATACCACCGTGAAGTTAGTACTAGTTGTGCCTTTTTAACCGCATTTGATGTTCTGCACACTTGGCAGAGATCTCCCTATGACAAAGTATAGGGAACATTAAAAAAATGTATTAATGTTTGAAAAAATATTTCTATATTAAATGTTAGTATTTTTAATATATTCGGACATCAATTATTTTTTTCCTCATTTATTTTATCTCGGGTCCGAGCTTCCCTTCTCAATTCTGAGAAGGAGAAATTGTTGCTGCCTAAAGGTTTTTGGTGCAGTGCTACGGACATGTCCCCAGCAAAACAGTCAGCTGTGATGGACAGATGCCCATTCACACAATTCATCTTTGTGTGACTTCTGCCTCCAAAGGAATCCAAAGGCCATCTAGGAGAGGGTGGCAAAGATTTATATGGCCCATGCCAGGAAGGACCGTAGGGGGAGTCCAAGGTTAAGGACATGATCTATAATCAGGACGAGGTCAGGATCTTTGTCTCGTTCTTCCCCATCCTCGATGGAGAATAAGAGGCAGAACGAGAATTAAAAGAAGCACTCTTCTTCTCCTAGAAGGTCGACATACAAGGGAAGTCTCCACCTTGTGCTTTGCCCCAGGTCCCTTCTCTCCAGAGCCTAAATTAGTGGCATTGTTCTGTAAGTCATCACTGATACCCCCAATACTGCTCCAAAGCATACCAAAAAGTGGAATGCTTGAATTAATTTTAGCCACTAGTAAATACTCAGGGCCACATCCCAGGCCTTTGTTATTTTACACACCATGCCACCTCAGTTTGGACCCTGCTTCAGTGGGAACAGTCCAACTTGAACTGCCAAACCAGATCCTCTCTGAACCAGAACACAAGCAACTCAGGACCAGGTATTTCTTAGTTAGGGCTCATCGGCAAGGTATAGCTTGGTTATAGTGATACAGTGTGCACAGGACCCACGTCTTGGCATACATGCCCCAATTAGGGCGACATAATACAGTATACACAAAAGTGATGAGTGGAATGCTTGAATTAATTTCAGCCACTGGTACTTACTCAGGCCATATCTCAGTCCATCGTTTTTTGCACACCATGCCACCTAAGTTTGGAGTCAGCCATATGCAAGTCAGTCTTGACCCTGCTTCAGTGGAAACAGCCCAGCCCGAAAAGCTAGACCTGGTCCTCCCTGATCCAGAACACAAGCAATCTACAGCATTAATCCACCACAACTGTTCTTCCATTGACAAATGGAACAGGCTATCAAGCCAATTGCATATTGACTGCAAAGGACTATTATTTAGAATGGTCGAGAGGATACTTATGCTGACTATCGACACCACTATATTGTAAACTGATCTGTGGTGTCCATTGAGTTAGCTAATGTGTAGTTCTATGACCCATTGTCTTGTTCTGGTTGTAACATTATGTAACTGATTAAATAATTCACAGCACTTGTAATTTGAGTGTGCCTCATCATCATCACAAATTCATAAAAAAGTTTTTTTTTCAAGTGAATAAGAAACATAATTTATTAATGGTCTAATGGAATGTTGTGATTGAATACTATTGGTACCACTCATTGAAAATAATTAATTGTATTGTAAAATATTTTCTTCAGGGGTTATTTTGTGTCTAGACCCATTCCTCCTGAGCTAGTCTATCACTTTACTCACCTTCCGTCCACTGCTCCACCTAGGAGGAGGCATGGGAGCACATCATGGACCCTACTCATGGAGTGAGCTATTACCTAAGCCACACAAAAGACATCAGTTCTGACAAACAGTTCTTTATTGGGTACAAAGGCAACAAAAAATGTAAGTTGGCTCCAAAGAGAACACTTTTAAAAATACTGCTGTGCATCAAGATATGCTGCACACTGGCATAGAGAGAACCACCTTAGGGTGTTCAAGCTCACACCACCAAGTCAAAGTCTTCCACCCGAGCTTTGGCGAGAGGAGTACTGGTGGAAGAAATCGGTAAAGCACCAATATGGGCTTCCCTCCACACCTTTGCTAAACACTGTTGTTGCAATTATGTGATTAGGATTGTTGGTCTACTCAGTCCTACAGAATTTCATTGTTTGAATTTCCATCAGACCCACCTGCTTGTGTCAGATGGGCATGCATTGCTTGGGAATCTGTTCCAAATTGAGGAAGGTGCAGATAAAGTTATCCATCAGAAGAATAAATGAATTTACTTTGGTAACTATCTTTCTGGTGGATACTCTTTCAGACACAGTGGTCTGCGTGGTGATGCAAAATGCCATTGGGGTTGAACCCTTCCCCTGAGACGATGATAGAATGTCCTATGGGTACAGTTCCCCCGGATGTCACTTCATTCATGCTGTGCTACAGAAGGTAGCAAAAGTATTGGAGTTGCCCCCACCAACAGTGAATTACAGGTCTAATATATTGACAGACCTCCTTAGCTTCTCCTTGCATGAGCAGCCTGTTAGAGAGAGGGTACTCACCTTTCTGATGACATGGAATGGCGTAACATCAAATCAGTGGATCTTACAAATTATCCAAATGTTTACATTGTCCATTTCCAATACGCGCTACCCCATGTCCCTCCTCTCAGTTATCTGTGTAATGGGATCTCCTTCAGTTTCTGCAGCATGAGTTGGTGATCCAGCTGCAGATAGAAGCTTTGGAGTAGGAAAATGAGCAAGGGTGCTACTGGTAGTACTTCTTGATCCCCAAGAAGGATAGTGGTCTTTGTCTAATCCAAGACCTCAGGGTTTTGAACTTGTTCCTCTGCAAGGAAAAAGTTCAAGATGTTGTTTCTGTCTCAGGTTCGTAATAATGCTTATGCTGGATGTTGTTCCTCATCTTGCAAGACCTCTCTTTCCATATACCAATCCTGCAGTCTCACAAGAGGTACCTGTGCTTCAAAAGGGGTCCACTCACTACCAGTTCACAATCGTCAATTTCGCATTGATATCCGCACCTCAAGTCTCTACGAAGGTGATTTTAATGGTTGCAGTCCATCTCAGGAGGTCAGGGTTCTTGCTATTGCCATACCTGCACAACTAGCGGCTCAAAAGAGGTTTGTCACAGATGGTGTTCTGTGTCGAGCAGTCAACACTGTCCATGCTTTATGACTTGAGCTTTTCCATCAACATGCCTGCCTCTCACCTAGAGCCCTCTTAGCACTTCTTCTTTGTAGGGGCAGTACTGCAGCCTTTCCTCCTCCCCAGAGGATCTGAGACATTGTGTATGACTCCGATTTTTCAGGATGGGGTTTGGATTCCAGTCCTGACTGTCTTACTAAACAGCTAGGTCTGCTGTTATATTGCTTCCTCCTGGCCACGTACTCATGCTGCCACATGAAGGCTCTCAAATGGTGCCTCCAGAGGCAGTGGTTCCAGCATGGAGGAGGATCTGACAGACACAGTAGTTAGCACCTGGGAAGCTGCAGCAGAAGGGGACTAGTGGTTGGTGGAGGAGGACCTGTCCTCCACTAGTGGTCATCATGGTTGTGAGGGATGCATACATCCTTGAATGGGGTGCTAATCTGGAGAAGCTGGAGACCAAAGGCCTCTGATCCCTAGAAGAGCAGACTCTGCACATTACCCTACTAGAAGTGAGGGCAGTTCAGCTGGCTCCCAAGGCCTGCCTCCCTTCGCTTCACAGTCACTCCAGAGCTTAAATTATAATACAACTGCGATGTGGTATGCCATCAAGCAGAGGGGAGTTGGGTCTCACATTCTCTGTCAAGAAGTAGTGAGGCTCTGAGCATGGGCTCATTGGCAAGGAACTTGGCTAGTTGACATCCGCCTGGCCTATTATTTCAATACCAGTGCCAACAGCTTGAATATGCATCATTTTACTGATCATGAGTGTCATCTCTAGTCGAAGGTGTTACAGTACATCTTTGCCATGTGGGGCACTCATCAGAGGGATCTCTTTGCAACTGGCAGCAATGCCCATTGCCTTCAGTTCTGTGCCTTCCGGTATTTACTACAGGGGTCCATGGATGACGCGTTTTGAGGTGGGACTTGCCACTTCATTATGCTTTTCCCACTATAGCCTTTATTTCTTGGGTTCTGTGGAAGATTTGCCAGGACCATGGCTAAAATCTTTATCTACTCATTCTGGCTGAGAAAGGTGTGAAATTCTGACTTTCTGCACCTTTCCCAAAGTCTCCCGCTCAGGATGGACTTTCGTCAGCAGTGTAGGTTCTGCATCCCAATCTTTGAAGTCTACACCTTCATGCTAGTAGTTTGAAGAGGAGCACTTGAACTCTTTCTAGCTGCAGACGGAGGTGGTTGACGTGATCCTGTCTGCTTGTTAATCCTCCATCAAAACAACTAATATGGACGTGGAATAGGTTCTTCGCTTTGTTTGTGGAGTACAAGGTGGATCCCATGAGGGCTTGCCTGTCTGAAGTTCTCCTGTTGGTGCTCTCAGTGGCAATGCAGGGTTCTGTGGTGGCACTGTCAAGGGTTACATCTTGATCCTTGCACCCTTTCTCTGCCTCCCAGACCAGCCGTCCCTGTTCAGATCTCCAACAGTGATCAGATTTTTGACTGGCAAATCTGTTTCCACACACTCCATTTGTCATGCCCCAGTGGGACCTGAACCTTATTTTGATGTTTTTGGTGGGTGCTTCATTTCAGACCCTTTCAGATCTGCCAGATAAGCTGTGTTTCTTGTGGGAATTATCTTGGGTTGATGCATCAGTGAGTTACAAGCACAGAGTATCCCTCCTCTCTCCCCCATACACAGGCTTCTTCCTGACAAACTGGTTCTTCAAACTAAAGCATCTTTCCCTTCCAAGTGTGGTGATCCCTTTCCATTTTGGGCAGTATTGCCCTTCATACCTTTTGCCTGCTACCCCAGTCTGCCAATTAGGAGAAGAGGCTACACTAGCTAGACCTTAGAAGAGTGGTCAGTTTCTACATGGACAGCATCAAGGGGATCAGTCCTGATACCCAGCTAGTTACAAGGCAGCGAAAAGCGTCCGAGAAGTGATTTTGTCAAGATCGATTATTTTGTATATCAAAATGTGCTACCTCTGTGCTAAGAAGGAACAACCAGATTCCAGCAGTTCCCCTCTGTGTTTCGTCTCTCCCACTCCAGAAGGGACGACAGTATCACAATATAACGGTCATCTCCATGCAATGTTAGTTCTTTTCTTTCTCCACCTTCTGATGCAGAGTTGGTGCTCGCTCCCTCAATTTCTGTCACTTGAAAGAAAATTCCCTTACATTTTTCCCAGTGTGAAAGGTACAGGACTGCCCCTAATAGGATCGGGGTTCAAACATTGTAAAGATTACCTCAAATAGATATATGTGACTGATCCGCATGAGGTCGATCCCTGGTGTCTCGACTCCGTGCATGACTTGAAGTCAGATGACAGATGTGCCCAAATTAACCCAAAGAATATCCGAGATCTCAAGGCCAAACTCTACATCGCAGAGAACTGTGAGAAGGCTTGGAAGGTCAGATCCTTATTGAAGTTTAGAACAGAGACAATATTGAGGATGTTCCTGAGAGGCATTAATCAATCAAACAGTCATTTTAAAAGCGCAACACTGTCACCCGTAGGCGTATCTGGGCACTGAGGTTGCTGCATCTGCATCAAAAAGCCAGGTCTTGAGTTGCTTTCTAAAGTCTGTCAGGGAGGGTTCCGCTAGGAGGTAGAGGTTATTCCAGGCTTTGGCAGTGATGTAGGAGAATGCATGGCCCTCACTATAGGTGTGATGGATGCAGGGGACATGTGCGAGGGTGAATGGAGTAGAGCGCAGGGAAGATGGAAGTTCAGCCGGTGTTTGATGTAGGAAGATCCTTGTTTGTGGAGGGCTTTGTGGGTGTGTGTGAGTGTCTTGAATTGGCATCTTTTCTGGACAGGGAGCCAGTGCTTGGGGAGACCCAGAATGAATATGGCTGCTGCGTTCTGTATTGTCTGCAGTTTCCTGAGGAGCTGGGAGGAGATACCGGTGTAGAGCTTGTTGCTGTATTCGAGGCAGCTGTTGACGAGGGCTTGTGCGACTATCTTTCTGGTGTTTTCTGGGATCCATCTGAAGGTCTTGCGGAGCATGGGGAGGGTGTGGAAACAGAAGGAGGCGACTGCATTGACTTGTTGTTTCATGGTCAGTTGGCTGTCTAGGATTATGCTGAGGTTGCAAGCATGGTCAGTTGGTGTGGGAGTGGGTCCGAGTTCTTCCAGCCATCATCTGTGGTCCCAAGTGGGGAGGTGTTCTTTCTGAAGACAGTACCTCGGTTTTGTCAGAGTTCTATTTGAGGAAGCTGTCTCTCATCCAGTCGGCTACGTCGGTCATGGCGTTGCAGAAGTTGGTTTTGGAGTTAGAGGGGTCTTTAGTGAGCGAGAGTATGAGCTGAGTGTCGTCGGCGTAGGAGATGATGTTGAGTCTGTGGGATCTGACTATGTCCCCAAGGGGGGGTCCATGTAGATGTTGAACAGAGTGGGGCTGATGGATGATCCTTGGGTCACGCCACATATGATGTTCTTGAAAGAGGAGGTGAAGGAATGTAGACGGATGCTCTGGGTGCGTTCTGAGTGGAATGAGATGATCCACTTGAGGGTGTTTTTTTGGATGCTGATTTTGTGGAGTCTGTTGATGAGGATGTGGTGGGCGACTGTGTTGAATGCTGCAGACAGGTCAAAGAGAATCAAAGCTACTGTTTCCCCTTGGTCAAAGAGGGTTCTGATGTTGTTTGTTGCGGCGATGAGCACACTCTTGGTGCTATGATTGACTCGAAAACCTGATTATGATGCATCAAGTAGGTGGTTCCGTTCTAGGTGGTCGTTGAGCTGTTGGTTGATGACCTTCTCAAGTACTTTGGCTGAGTATGTGCGCAGGGAGATCGGCTGGTAGTACTTGAGATCGCTGGGGTCGGCTGAGGGCTGATTTAGGAGGGTCTGATGTCTGCATGCTTCCATCTGTTTGGGAAAAATGTTGTGGATATGCAAGCATTGAGGAGGTTGATGAGTTCATTGCTGATTATGTTGGATCCAAGGTTGAAGAGATGGTGGCGGCAGGGGTCGGTGGGTGCCCTGGAGTGGATGGAGGACATAATGTTTACAGTGGTCTGGACGTCAAGTGGGGACCATGTGGTTAGGGTTGCGCTGGGGTTTGCTGGTTGGATGAGGTTGTCCATGCTGAACGAGGTCGGTTGAGGGTTAAAGTTGTAAATGTTGGCAGGCTTGCTGTGGAAGTAGTCGGCTAGTGAGTCGCAGAGTTGTTGGGAGGGGTGTATTGTGTTTTCTGTGGCTGGGTTGGAGAAGTCCTTGATGATTTTGAAGAGTTCCTTAGTGTGTTTAGCTGCAGTGTCGACTCGGTCTGTGACAGCTGCTGTTTTGGCCTCCTAGATGCGCTGGTGGTAGTCGTTGAGTGCTGTTTTGTATGTGGCTCTGTCCGAGGGGTCCATGGAGATGCATCATCGCTTGGTGGATCTGAACTCTGGGGTGTACCAACTGGCTTGTCTTGACTTTTGCTGGTTTCAGAGGGGCGACTTTGTCAGCGCCTTTGCTGATCCAGGTGGAGAAGTTGTGGATGACCTGGTCAAGATTGGCTGACATGTCGAGTGGTGTGGTGCTGAGAGCCTGCGTTCATTGGCTCTCAGTTATTTTTCCCCAGCTGCGTGTGTGGTGCTTTGGTGCTTGGTGATGGTGTGCTGGGTCTTGGAGATGGTGAAATGGACAATTGTGTGGTTGGTCCAGGAGAGTTCCGTGGTGTGGGTGAATTTAGTTCTGTTGATGGAGGAGAAGATGATTTTGAGGGTGTGTTTGGCTCCGTGGGTGGGTTTGGAGACTAGTTCCGTGAGTTCGATGTTGAGGTTCTCCAGTAGGGATGTGGAGTTGACATCCTTGGGGTCCTCAATGTGGAAGTTAAGGTCGCCGAGCATCATGTACTGGAGGGAGTCAATGGCGAGAGCGGCGATGATGTTGCAGGTGGCGTCACAGATGCTGGCCGGGGTCCTGGTGGTCTGTATGGGAGGGTACCTCTTATGGTTGCCTTGAAGTCGATGTGTAGTAAGAAGTTAAGGTGCTCCGTGACAGGTGTTGGGTCGTCGTTGGTGTCAGAGCATTGGGTGGTATCCTTGAATATTTTGGTGATTCCTCTGCCGTGCTTGTTGGGGAAGTCCCGGTTTATCATCTTCTATCCTTCTGGAGTGGCAGTGGCGATGTCTGGTATGGAGGTGAGTTTGAGCCATGCTTCGGTGATGACGGTGACATCTGAGGTGAGGGTGGTGATTGTGTCCCAGATTTCCATGAGGTGTTTGCTGAGGAAGAGGGCGTTTGATAAGGATGCAGTGCAGCGGTTCCAGGTTGATGGTGGTCTTCTGGGAGGTAGTGGTGTTGGGTCCTATGTGGGCAGGTGGTCCTGTGAGGCAAGAGAAGCGGCAGGTGAAAGGTCCTTTGGCAGAGCACAGGGCGGATGTGCAGCAGCAGGAGTCTTGGCGTCTGTGTTGAGGACCCAGGAGCTCGTCTGCAGGGTAGCGGTGGATGGTGGGAGGTCCTGGCGATTAGCACGGACGGGTGCAGAAGGGCTTGCCTTTGGCATGCTTCCAGCGCACCCACTGCGCGGCTGCGCCCTTCATTAAATAGGAAGGGAGCCAGGGAGGCAGTAGCAGGGCAGGCAGGAAAAAGGGCAGAACAGGAGGTGAGAAAAGGAGGGCGCGGCAAGAACAACACGGGCCTAGGGGCAGGAAGCCTGGGGAGGGCTGCTGGTGGCAGGCACAGGGTCCTGCGATCAGGATCTGCTGGCTGCTGGCCCTCTCCTAGCAGCTCAAGGGCAGCTCGAGTGCAGGTGGCAGCTGGGAGAGCAAGGTGGCCTGCTCAACTAGGGCCACACTGCGGCCTTCATTAAATAGGCCTCAGGGAGGGGCGCTAGGCAGAGCAGGACAAAGGGCAGGGCAGGAAAGACGGCAGAATGGAAGGCAGGAAAAGGAGGGCGTGGGAAGAACAGTAAGGGGCTTGGGATAGGTCTGCTGGTGGCTGACCCAGGGGCCTGCTACCAGGATCTGCTGGCTGGCAGTCTTCCTGCCCTCTCCTAGGGCAAGAGCAGCTCAAGGACAGGTGGCAGTGGGGAGAGCAGGAGACCTGCTCAACTAGGGTCGTGCTGCAGCCTTCACTGAATAGGAGTTGGAGGCAGGAAAAGGAGGGCACGGGGAGAACGGTGAGGGATCTGGAAGAGGTCTGCTGGTGGCAGGCACAGGGGCCTGCTAACAGGATCTGCTGGCTGGCAGTCTTCTGGCTGCTGGCCCTCTCCTAGGGCAGGAGCAGTTCGAGGGCTGGTGGCAGCGGGGTAAGCAGGGGGCCTCATTATCCATCATTATCCCACTCCAGATCCTCAGCTATGTGAAAATAGAAAAAACACAAGAAGTCCAAGCATGGATCCCTTCGTCCCACCGCTCCCACCTGGAGACTTCACATGAATGTCAGTTATCCTCTAGATCTAGTCACCCACCATGGAACAGTCTCCCACATTAGTCCAGATCCACCACATATTTCTGTGGTCCATTCGCAACGCCACAGCAGACTCAAGCTTTTAAAAAGGCTATGGAGGTAATTCTTTAGACCCTTCCAGGGCATTCAGGTGGGGGGTGGGGGGTGGGGGGAGGGTAATCCTGATTCTGATGCTGGAGCCCGCTCTGACTCCTTCTCTGATGCCTAACAGTGCGGCGGTTCCTCATGCGTTGATGGTGGCAGCAATGCTGCTGGAGGGCCAGCCCATTGCTTCTGATAGGCCGCAATCACTTTCTGTTCTCCATGCTTCCCATCAGTGCCTCTCAGGTGTTCACAAAAGTGATTGTGGCTGTTGCTGCCATCTGAGGAGGTTTTCCCATACCTCCACATCAAGCTGTTGAAGCTCTGGATGATCTGTTGAGAATAAAGGCTTTCCTCCCATCCATTAAGGGGAAACAGGCATGGGCTTTTACAGAAACATACTGCTGTATGGTACTGCAACAAGCAGAACAGGGTGAGGCTTTGGTTTTTTTCCCAAGAAGCTCTTTGCCTCTGGAACTGGGTGAGTTGTCAGTGCGTCGCCCTGGTCGTGCAAAATCTGATGGGATCTTTAAACGATAAGGCAGACAAGTTCAGTCATCCTGGCCCAGTAGGATGGCTACACTACGAGGTGGCAGAGTGAATCTTCCAGCAATGGGGAGAACTTTGTCTGAATCTTTTTGCCTCTGCAGAGAATGTGCGGTGTCCAAACTTTGTGCATTGGAGCTCCCAAGGCAGTTCTCCCTCTGAGATACCTTTTAGTTGGACTGAAGCTCGGAACTCTTGTACGTCTTCCTGCTCAAACTCTCCTGCCAAAAGTTCTGAAGAAGATCAGGAATAACTGGCTCAAGTCATCCTAGTGGCTCCGGATTGGGCCAGGAGAATGTGTTATCTAGAACTGGCCATGCGCATCTGTCCTCTGATCCAGCTGCCTAGCTGGGAGGATCTTTTGTTGCTTCAGCAGGGCAGGGTTTTGCACCCGAGCCTCCACAACTTACACCTCAATACTCACAGATTGTGTTTAGTTATTCTGGCAGCCTGGCATCCCTTCACTAAAACCATCTATGAAAAACGCTAGGAGAAATTGGTTGTGTTTGGGTGCTTTTAGGCATAGCCAACCTCGGAAAGCCCAGTTATCTGGCAGCCTTCTGTTTTTTCTCTTTGGTTGGCCCAGCAAGGCCTTGCTGTGGAGACAGTCAAAGAATGTTTGACTCCCTTATCAGCCTTTCCACGGTTACCTAATCAGTCATCTGTTTAAATCACCGGTTTTGCTGCATTTCTTGAAAGGACTAACCAACATGTCTTCTCTAAAAACTTTTGTAATGCCCCAATGAAATCAGAATTTGGTTCTCACATATCTAAAATACCCCCCATTTGAACCGATGAGCAGTTGCAGGCACTTACTGTCCAAAAACTATAAACATCACCTTTTTCTGGAACAAGCTAGTATTACAGACTAAGGTACCGTTCCTTCTGAAAGTTGTCACACCCTTCTTCATTGGGCACTCTTTCACCCTACTGGTTTTCTTTGTCTCTCCCTATCCATCCAAGGAGGACGAGTGCTCTGATTTTCTACAATAAATGCACTAGGGGCCATCAGGTGGACAATCAATTCTTCATTGGGTTCCCTGTAACAAAGAAAGGACAAGCAGTACAGAAATGGACTATCTACAACTGGACTGTCCTTTGTATTAAAATCTGCTAAGGATTGGCTAAGAAACAACTTCCAGAAGTCCTTTGGGCTTATTTCACCAAGGCCACCACTACTGTGATGGTGTGTGGAGGGCCTGTCTTAGGCATCTGCCAGGCTGCTATGTGAGTATCAGTCCACACATCCATGAAGCACGTCTGCATGAATATCCAGGTCCAGCTGAAGGGGCATTATGCCTTCTAAGTTCTATACAGTTATCTGGTATGAATCATTCCACACACCCACCAACTGGGAGGTACTGCTTTGGTATCTATTCACAACATCAGAAATCTGAAGTTAGCATTATCCATCAGAAGAAAAAGTTACTTAATTTTGGAAACTTTCTTTCTGGTGGATACTCTGTTTACCAGCAGATTCCTTTCCAACTCACCTTCCTCCTTAGTCTATGGAATAAACCCCCTTGGTCCATTTTAAAATGTTTCCAACTAGAGATCTGCACACTGGTGTAGTGTATTGCATGATTTAGAACGGAACCGTTCTGGCATCCCGAGGACTCCATATCAGTGTGACGCAATTGCTAGAGCAGAATGTAATGAAAGCTTGGTTTAGAATGTTGGGGTTCACATGTACAGGCAGAGGAATTAAGACGTGTGATTTACAGCCCTGTGTGTGGTCTAGTCATTCATCGGGTACCAGGCTGGGCATGATGCTACAATTGGCGACAAGATAGGGGATGATTAACCCGAAGAGGAAAGTGCTCTCCTAGAGAGTTTGCCGTGGTCCAAGCAAACTGTTCGTGCATGCCATGCGCGCCTTTGTTGAAGTACTAAGTCAACCGTTGCCGTGTGTGGAGTCAAAGTGCAACTCCAGCCGGTGTGAATGGAAAGAGAGCTTCACATAACAGTCTACACATCATTGGTCAAGAAACTACGACCAAGATCGTACAAAAAGGTACCGCGCCATGCAAATTAAAGTTATATACTATGCGGTGCATTAACACTGAAGGCCGATACAACCAAGTTTATAAAGTATGGATAAAGGCAATCATAAGTTGTCATATATTACTACGAACCATAGTTCTGGCTGACAGAAAAAGCACAAAAAGAAGCATACTGCTATTACTCTGACATAAGCGGGTGCATTACGACCTCAGCACTAGGGAGACCCAAGAAGAAGCAGTGGGTTATGCTTACTGAGCTATCCAGTACCTGAAGGGGCACACCATCAAAGCTGCCAGGTGGCAGCTCAGATCAACTCCAGAGGTCTCCATGAGTGACGGGGCTTCGATTGAGACCAAGAAGGTCAAAACTCCAAAGACTCTCCTGGGTGACCCAGAGGCTGAAACATCGTCTGGACTCACTGATGATGCAGATTCCCAGGGACAGTCAACAGCATTTGACAAGCTCCACCCTCAACATCAGCCACTCCCATTAACAGTTAAAACGCTGTCGCTTTCCTAAATCCACCATCATTAGACACCTCCAAAAAGCAAAATATTGGTGGTAGATGGACTGCCTGGATTGACACATTTGAAGATTTCATCGATGCACTTGAAGATACTGATAACAGGAAGATTATCAAATTCCTCAAAAAATCTTGCTGTTGATGGTGTGAAAGAAGTCATAAAGAAAATGCCAAGAATTGAAGAAGTCATATACCATCAGATTAAGAATGCATTGCATCTCAAGTTCAATCCAGTACCACATGTTGATTATGAACTTTGTTTTTAGTCAAGAACTTTAAAGAGTTGGCAAACCAATCAATGAATCAGTAGAAAGACTCAACACACTCATCAAACACTGTATGTTCAGGGAATGTAATGACGAAGAAGCCATGCTGCTTAGAGCGATCAGTGGATGATTGTCCGATTCATTCAGAAGATGAATTCTGCTAGAAACTCTTACTCTGGAGGGAGTGTTGATGACTGCCAGAGGTGAGGAACATGCTAAGAGACAAGCTACTGACGTGGAGGCAGTGTCAGAGAGAGTCAGTCATGAGTGTGAATAGTAAGTCGAAACAGAAGATTGAAGGACAGAAAGTGATGTCTACAAGCAAAAAGAAGTTTTTTTTCAGGTGTGGATTTGCATTTCCACATGAAGGAAAGTGTCCCACCATTGGTCAGATATACAAAAGCTGTGGTAAAGAGAACCATTTTGTGATGATGTGCAGAGCGAAGGAAAAAGTAAGTGTGATGCCATGGCGCAAAGGCAAAATGTCCTACAGAACATTCCAGAAGCAACGCTTTATGCACGGCCACAGGCCATGCAGCGACATCAGTTGAGGCAAATGGATACTAAACCAAGTTGATCGCCATCTAAATCATTGTCAAAGTAATAAGTAAAGAAAGTGATTGTGCCTTATCAATATTTACCTCAGAAAAACATGCACGTCGGATTGTTCGCCTGGAAGAGAAAAGTCAGCCAAAGAAAAGTCAACATGTCAAAACAACGAAATCATAGAAACACTGTCCAAAGGTTACATTGAAACTAAATGCCTGTTCAATACCTTTCATTATCGGTGCATAGATAAATATAATGCCTGAAGAAAAGTACAGTAAACTGTCTCCATTACTGTGGTTTACGCCGTCAAAGACCTAAGTATTCACTTGGGCTGCATCGATGCCCCTGAAGAGTCGAGGTTCATTTAAAGCATCTGTGAAAGATAAGAAAACAAAAGTACACGGACCGATCCATGTACTTCAAGTTACATCGGCAAGTGCCTGTTTGCTCAGTTTCAACACAGCTGCTGACAGGGGACTGATTTTGGTAAATTACAAGCATGCTCATTAAGAAATAGTAAGTCAATTCCCTTCATTGTTTCATGGTTTAGGAAAGTTAGACTATGAAAGTAAAGCTACATATGAAGATGTCCGCCCTGTTGCTCAGAGTCAGACAAGTTGCTTTTCACTTACAAGAAGCAATTGAAAAAGAACTTGAATCATTACTTAAAGCACACCATTATTGAATGTTCCACTGGTCCAACGCCATGGGTTTCTCCCATAGTGGTAGTGCCTAAAATGATAACGCAATTGAATGGTGCCAAAGTCTTGTTTCAACTTGATTTGAATAAATGTTTTTGTCAGTTAGAACTTGAAGAAAGCTGCAGATACATTACAACCTTTTCGACACACATTGGTTTGTTTAGATGTAAGAGACTTGGTTTTGGTGTGTCATTGCGTGAAAAACATTTCCAAGACGTCACACAATGCATCATATTACCCGTTGTGAGTGCATTCAATTATAGTGATGACACATTAGTTTTTGGAGAAACACACAGGGAGCACAATAAAGATCTGACACAAGTATGTCAGTTACTCAGTAATGCAAGTTTAACTTTGAATGCAGACAAGTGTGAATTTAATAAGACAAAACTGAAATTCTTTGGCCGTGTCTTTTCTGATGGTGGTATGATGCCTGATCCTGCAAAAGTGCAAGCTTTGACAAATGCTGAACCGCCACAAGATGTTTTAATGGTACGTTCTTTTCTTGGAATGGCCAGTTACTGTTCAAGATACGAGAGTTAATGAAGAAAAATGTTTCCTTTACACGGTAACTAGAATGTTGGAAAGTTTTTAGAGAATCAAATACGCCATCGAAAATGCAATGGAAATTGTATACTTCAATTCAAAGCTTAACATAGAGATTGTGTTTGGCGCTATCCCTATCAGTTTAGGTGCTATACTTGCACATCGTAGTGAACACCCAAATGCCAGATGACATATTGTGGCCTATGCTAGTAGTAGTTTGTCTTGCTTACTCACAGCCTGAGAAGGAAAGCTTGGCTGTAGTATGGGCTTGTGAACATTTCCATGTATTTCTGTACAGAAAGCCTTTAACTCCAGTGACTGACCATCAAGCGTTGCTAACCATTTTCAGCAATCCAAAAGCCAAGATGCCGCCTCAGATAGAAGGATGAGAACTACGATTGCAAGAATATGATTATACAATTGTGCCTTGACCTGGAAAGGATCAAAATCTTGCTGACTACTTTTGGAGAGTGTCTTTTCAAGGTCCTGTTACTCCATCCAAAACGGCTGAGGCCTACATCAATTTCATTGTCAAGTACACCAGCTGCTGTATCGTTAGCCCAGATTGTCACTGCCACTAGTCATGATAGTGGCCTGCTGAAGTTAAGATATAATTCCACACCAGTTGTTGAATAAACATCTGACTCCTCAGTAATGATGGTGAATATAAAATGCACAAGAATGTTAAAGATGAATTGTCCATAACTCAAGAAATAGTTATACTGCGAGGATCAAAGATCCTGATTTTGGGGATTTTTTGACAAAAGGTGATTGAAGTGGCTCATGAAGGACATTGTGCTATTGTTGCTACAAAGAGAGCTTTCCAAGACCAAGTTTGGTTTCCATACTTAGATGAAGGAGTTGGAAAAAGGTATGGTAGGTCACATATGCAATTGCCAGTCAACCGAAGTTACTCAACATTCTCTGAATGTGTCAGAACTCCCTAAACATGCCTGGGAGAGAATAGCCATCAATTTATTTGGTTCATCTGATAAAGGAGATCATTTAATGGTGCTTATGAATGATTATTCACATTTTTCTTTGGTCGAAGATCTTTCATGCACGCTACATGAGCCAATAATTGAAAAACTTTATGGCATAGTTACAACATGGGCCATACCAACCATTGTAAAATCTGACAATGGTACACCATTCAACAGCAAAGTATTTAAAGAATTTCTGGAGCATCTGAACATAAAGCATCAAAAGATCACACCCTTATGGCCACAGGGCAGTGGACTTGTTGAGCGTTTTATAAGCACACTTAAGAAAGCAGTAGTGTCTATCTCTTGAAAAGCTCAGTTTGAAAACAATATTACATTCTACTTTACAAGCTTATTGTTCAATACCCCCACTCAACCACAGCTGAAATTCCTGCGACTTTGATGTTCTGGAGAGGAATGGCAACCAAGTTACCTCAATGGACCACAGAAAGAGATAGAAGTGAAAAAAGAATTCATACTAGGGACTTGGTTCACAAACAGAAAATGAAAGTTTATTCGGATAAGAGGTGACATGCAAAAGACCTCTCATTCAGAAAAGGCGATTTGGTGATTGATCAACAGTTACGCAAAAGAAAATCTGATGCTCCTTACAATGCTGAACCTTTCAAAGTAGTGTCTACCAACGGACACATAGTGACTGGCCAGCTCCCTGAGACCAGAGACTTTTCTCATTTCAGGCCTGTATTGCATAGGTCTTCAACTTGAGATGGTGATAGAACGACTCAGTGGCTGTTGCTAATTCCTTACCATATTTGATGATTTTCTACACTGAAGATGACCATTTACAGCTTCCTGTGACTAGATTGGGTCAACTGATCAAAGTGCCACAAAGATTAATTGAAGCGGTTTAGTTGTACAATGTTTCTGTATGTACATATATTTTTGTGTGTCACACGCTCACCTGGTTCTGAACATGGAGGCGATGCTGGACTTCTTATCTTCCTCAAGGGGCAGATCATGATCAAAGAACCCTAAACATTTAAGTCATACTCTTCCCTCGAGGGGAGGAAGGGTTGGGACAAAATAAGAAAAGATAGACTATCGGCACCGGTCCTGCTCTGCTGAGGAAAACTGGAGTGCTGGAGGAATCCAGACAACTCAGGAGGTGTGAGTGCAGAGATGATGCTTGCTCAGGACAGGAACGAGGCCAAGCACTGACTCTAGTTTCAGGTGTGGTTTAAATACTTTATGGGTGTGGCTGACTCCTGAAAGCGTGTGCCTCACATACGGAAACAGTAAGGTTCCAACGGGCCGTGGGAGAGAACACCCATCGGTTTTGACCTTTAATGGAAGCAGTTGCAATCAATTAACATTAGCAGGTGGAGCCATAGGTCATGGACGTTGGAACAAATAAACATAAGCAGGTGGAATCCAATTAACATTAGCAGGTGGAGTCAATAGGTCATGGCAGTTGGAACCAATAAACAGGAAACCTATGTCTATTCCCCGCAAGTGTGCAAACCAAAAAACGAATTAAACAGCAGTACCTGAATGTTCTAATGGTCTGGATAGGGGCCTGCCATGGAGTTAAGTGTAGTGGGACCATAGTGCCTGAGGCATGTTTATCCTAATGTCACAGGAGGCGATGAAGTGTCACAGGGGAAATACAACATAAGCCCTGTGTGCCAGAACCACTGTACAGTGGGCACAAGAGGAAGTCGTGAGAGTATGTCCAATGATTTAAAAAATATATTTTTTTTTTCATTTAACACGGGGGAAATGTAGTGTCTTGCATGATTTAGAACTTAACCTTTCTGGCTCACTGAGGACTAACGTATGACTGTGATGTAATTGCTAGAACAGAATGTAATGAAAGCTTGGCTTAGAATGTTGGAGTTCCCAGGTACACGCAGAGCAATAGACATGTGGTTTACAGCTGCATGTGTGGCCTAGCCATTCAGCGGGTACCAAGCTGGGGAAGACGCTACAACTGGCACAATCTAATTATTGAAGGCTGATGTCTGACAGGGCTGACAGTTATCAGAAAGAGACTGATGTTTATGAGTAGAGGTGGAGGTTATATTGTTACCCCATGCTAACTTGTGGGGCAGGATGATCCTGAAGCAGGACTGTTCAAAACCACCTACCAGCTTATAAGGGATTTGCTGAGAAAAAAATCTCTTGATCCAGTGTGGCGACTGGCGGTATTCACAAGCTGAGAAATTTGCAGTTAGAGTATCCACCAGAAACAGATTTAAGGATGGTTACCTATATAATATATATATATATATATATATATATATATATATATATGTGTGTGTGTGTGTTTGATTGTATGTGTATATCTTTGCTGAAAAAACAAAGGTTACACTAACGTTACAGCTAGGTGTTTGAGTGACACTCGAGCTGACCTTAAAACACTAAAAAAAAAACTAACTACACCAGTTTTATACTTTAGTGAAAAATCTGTAACTTGCACCCCATCATTCTCATGACCTCACATGTTACATCACTCATTACATGTTAAATGACAACATTGATGACATCACTAATTTCATTTAGCTAACAACATTGTTTAATCTATTGATTCTGACAGTATGCTCTTGGCTTTGTGAAAGAGGAGTAATACAACAACCTAAATCGATGGATCAACTCTTGTTAGCTTGTCAGTAAGCTTTTGTAAGGTGCAAAAGGAATTAGATATTTCAAAAGTGAAGCATGTTTGATGGATGTCATTGTGTTTTTACTTGTCTTCACCTAAAGGGTGGGTGGAGTAGGAGTACGCCAGTTGCCGCTGAACATTATTAAAAAATAGGCCCCTTGGTGAACCTTTGCTGTGAAGGGCTGAAGGCTGAGCACATAAGGTGTTAGGTGGTGATAGAGGGGAGGGCTGGGGGCCTGGAGTATACCCTTGCGGCCAACCCTCTGCAATGCATGGTCAAAGACCGTGCACAATGGGGGTTGGCTGCATTCAGAGGGTTGGGCTCAGGGGTCTGGCTATAGGGCAAGCCCACTGCCCAACCCTATTGTATGTTTGAATGCAATGTCTGATGTGATGATGGGCCTTGCATACAAGTTCCACTGTATATGTACAAGGTCTGTGCATGATGATGGTTGGGTGGATGCATACCATGGGAAAAGGCTAATCTCTGTGTCAAGCTTGCCCTCTGTGTGGCTAAAGATCCTATGCAGTGGAGGTTTGATGCTTGCAGACGGTTGGGAGCAGGGCCTTGTTGGAGCCACTGAGTCCAAGTCCTGATCTGGAATGAATAAATGGCCTGGCCGTAAGCTATAATTGACATGTCATGAGTGATGTTATCAATTATGTCATTCAACATGTCAAGAGTGATGTAATGTCTGGGGTTATAAACAATGCATGATGGGAGGGCAAGTTAGAGGTAGCTAAGTAAACTATAACTGATGTTTTCAGTGGTTTTTGGGTTGTGGTATGTGTTTCATTCCAGCATCTCTCTGTAATGTCTCTTTAACCTTTGGTTTTGGGTTTTAACCAGTGAAAACGCAAAATGCCAAAACTTCGCATCCAGACACCCACATCACCTATCCAAGGGCAATGCTCTATGGATCAATTGTTCAGGGATATTTGCTTACGCTTTTCCCCCTCTCCCACTCATTCCATTTCTAGTCAACAAATTGCGTCAAAACACACTCAATATGATACTCATAGCACCAACGTGGGCATGTCAACCGTGGTACACAACACTATTAGACCTGTCAGTAGTACCACACTCCAAACTCCCAGACAGACCAGACCTGTTAACACAAAACAAAGGGCAGATCAGGCAGCCAAATCCCAACACTCAATCTGGCGATTTGGCTCCTGAGGTCATAGAATTTGGGTATTCACAACTACCATCAGAATGTATGGTAGTAGTTAAGCAAGCAAGAAAACCCACTATTAGACAGTGCTATGCTAACAAATGGAAAAGATTTGTATATTACTGTCAATCTAAACAAATTGCCCCTCCTACAGCACCAATACAAGATATTGTATGCTATTTACTTCATTTACAAAAATCAAATTTAGCATTCTCTTCCATAAAAATACATCTTTCTGCAATTTCCGCATATTTGCAAAATATACAGCACAGCTCTTTATTTAGAGTTCCTGTTATCAAAGCTTTCATGGAAGGCTTAAAACGCATCATTCCACCTAGAACACCTCCAGTTCCTTTGTGGAATTTAAATATAGTGCTTACGTGACTTATGGGCCCACCACTTGAACCTATGCACTCATGTCAAATGCAATTCTTAACCTGGAAGGTTGCCTTCCTAGTTGCAATTACTTCATTGCGAAGAGTTAGCGAAATTCAAGCTTTCACTATTGAGGAACCATTCATACAAGTACACAAACATAAAGTCGTACTACGAACTAACCCTAAATTTCTTCCTAAAGTAGTATCACCTTTTCATATCAATCAAACAGTGGAACTACCAGTCTTCTTCCCACATTCTGTGGCAGCAAGAGCTCTATATACATTAGACATTAAAAGAGCACTAATGTACTATATAGATAGAACAAAACCATTCAGAAAAACTAAACAGCTGTTTGTGGCTTTTCAAAAACCTCATACTGGTAACCCCATTTCAAAACAAGGTTTAGCAAGATGGATAGTAAGATGCATCCAGACATGCTACGTTAAAGCCAAAAGACAACTCTTAGTTACTCCTAAAGCACATTCCACAAGGAAGAAAGGTGCAACAATCGCCTTCTTAGGAAATATACCAATGGCTGAAATATGTAAATCAGCTACTTGGTCAACACCACATACATTTACTAAACACTATTGTGTAGATGTTTTAGCAACACAGCATGCCACAGTAGGTCAAGCAGTACTTAGAAAATTATTCCAAACAACTTCAACTCCTACAGGCTAACCACCGCTTTTATGGGAGGGCTAACTGCTTTGTAGTCTATGCACAGCATGTGTATTTGCAGCTACACATGCCATTGAACGGAAAATGTCACTTACCCAGTGTACACCTGTTCCTGGCATGTTCCGCTGCAGATTCAAATGCACCCTCCCACCTCCCTGGCAGCCTGTAGTCGTTTAAGTTAAAAACACTTGTACATATGTAGAAATATATTTAACATTCCATTAGCATGGACATCTCTTTTCTTTATACTCTATCACTCCTACCTTACCCTCTGCGGGAAAACAATCTAACATGGAGTCGATGCCCATGCGCAATGGAGCCGAAGAGGAGGAGTTGCTTGATCCCGTGACTCGAAGACACTTCTTCGAAGAAAAACAACTTGTAACACTCCGAGCCCAACAATAGATGGCAGGATATAACGCACAGCATGTGAATCTGCAGCGTCTCATGCCACCAACAGATGTACACCGGGTAAGTGACATTTTCCATATATATATATATGTATATATATATATATATATACACAAAATACATTTGCCATGGTGATCCCCATAGAAGCTTTGAACACAACCTCAGCTAAAACCCCACTGGAAGGTATTACACCAAATTTGGGAGAAGGGTAGCTTTTGATACGCAGATTAGGCTTTTTAGATAGCGTGCACAAGCGCTTTGACCTGTTGTAAGTATTATGGGCTTTTAACCACGTCTAGCACTTTCACTCGTTTGTGGGCTAGGCGTCTACTCACTATATTTCCTGATTCCAAAAAAGGACAAAACGCTAAGACCTATCTTAGATCTCAGAACACTGAATCTCTTCATCAAATCAGACCACTTCCACATGGTAACACTTCAAGATGTAGTTCCCTTATTAAAAAAGGAGGAATACATGACAACATTGGATCTCAAGGATGCGTATTTCCACATACCCATCCATCCTTCTCACAGAAAATACTTAAGGTTTGGAATGCACGGCATACACTATCAATTCAAAGTGCTACCGTTCGGAATAACAACAGCCCCAAGGGTATTCACAAAATGCCTAGCACTAGTAGCCGCTCACATAAGGAGACAGCACTTGCACGTATTCCCATATTTAGACGACTGGCTAATAAAAACCAACAATCAACAACAGTGTCTTATACGTCATAGAAACTCTACACAAACTGGTGCTCTCTATAAATTACCAGAAATCACATCTGCAACCATCCCAAATACAACAATACTTGGGAGCAACACTCAACACACAAAGGGCAATTGCCACTCCAAGTCCACAAAGAGTCCAATCGTTCCAAAATGTAAGATCAAGCATACAACCAAACCAACAGTACACAGTAAGGTTTGTAATGAAACTACTAGGCATGATGTCCTCATGCATAGCCATTGTCCCAAATGCAAGATTACACATGCGGCCCTCTCAACAGTGCCTAGCAAAACAATGGACACAAGCACATGGTCAACTTCAAGATCTAGTGTTGATAGACCGACAAACACACTCCTCGCTTCAATGGTGGAACCCTATAAATTTAAACAGAGGGCGGCCATTCCAAGAACTAGTGCCTCAAGCTGTTATCACAACAGATGCTTCCATGGTGGGGTGCTGAGCACACCTCAACAATCACAGCATACAGGGTCAATGGGACAATCAACAAAAACAACTTCACATAAATCACTTGGAACTGCTAGCGGTTTTTCTAGCATTAAAAGCGTTTCAACCACTAGTAGCCCACAAACACATTCTTGTGAAGACAGGCAACATTGTCACAGTTGTGTCTCTTAGCACAAAAGATTTGGCATTGGGCAATTCACAACCACATTCGCCTAATAGCACAATACATACCAGGCATTCAGAATCAGTTAGCCGACAATCTCAGTCGAGATCACCAGCAAACTCACGAATGGGAAATACATCCCCAGATCCTACAGGATCACTTCCACCGCTGGGAAACACCAAACATAGACCTAGTCGCAACAAAAGAAAACGCAAAATGCCAAAACTTCGCGTCCAGGTACCCACACCCTTAGTCCAAGGGCAATGCACTATGGATCAGTTGGTCAGGGATATTTGCTTACGCTTTTCCCCCTCTCCCACTCATTCCTTATCTGGTCAACAAATTAAGTCAAAACAAACTCAAACTAATACTCATAGCACCAAACTGGGCTCGCCAACCGTGGTACACAACACTGTTGGACTTATCAGTAGTACCCCACATAAAACTACCAAACAGACCAGATCTGTTAACACAACACAAACAACAGATCAGACACCTGAATCCAGCATCGCTCAATCTAGTAATCTGGCTCCTGAAGTCTTAGAATTCGGTCATTTAAATCTTACACAAGAGTGTATGGAGGTCAGTAAACAAGCCAGAAAACCTACAACAAGACATTGTTATACAAACAAATGGAAAAGATTTGTTTGCTACTGCCACACTAATCAAAATCAACCACTACATGCCTCCTCAAAGGACATTGTAAGCTACTTATTACACTTACGAAAGTCTAATCTAGCATTCTCTTCCATTAAAATACATCTCACTGCAATATCTGCCTATCTGCAGATTACACATACAACATCACTTTTTAGAATCCCAGTCATTAAAGCATTTATGGAGGGACTAAAAAGAATCATACCCCCAAGGACACCACCAGTACCTTTGTGGAACCTTAATATTGTATTAACACGACTCATGGGCCCACCATTCGAACCCATGCATTCTTGTCAAATTCAATATCTGACCTGGAAAGTAGCCTTTCTAATAGCTATCACATCACTTAGGAGAGTGAGTGAAATACAAGCATTTACTATTCAAGAACCCTTTATACAAATACATAAACATAAAGTGGTTCTCCGTACAAATCCAAAATTCTTACCAAAGGTCATATCACCATTCCATCTAAACCAAACTGTGGAACTCCCAGTCTTCTTTCCACAACCAGACTCAGTAGCTGAAAGGGCCTTGCATACATTAGACATAAAAAGAGCACTAATGTATTACATTGACAGAACTAAACAATTTCGTAAAACAAAACAATTGTTTGTAGCTTTCCAAAAACCTCATGCAGGTAACCCTATATCTAAATAAGGCATTGCCAGATGGATTGTTAAATGTATTCAAACTTGCTACATTAAAGCAAAAAGAGAATTACCTATTACACCAAGAGCACATTCCACTAGAAAGAAAGGCGCCACAATGGCTTTTCTTGGGAATATACCAATGATAGAAATTTGTAAGGCAGCCACCTGGTCTACGCCACATACATTTACTAAGCATTACTGTGTAGACGTGTTAGCAACACAACAAGCCACAGTAGGACAGGCAGTATTAAGAACATTATTTCAGACAACTTCAACTCCTACATGCTAAACCACCGCTTTTTGGGGAGATAACTGCTAAGTAATCTATGCACAGCATGTGTATCTGCAGCTACACATGCCACTGAACGGAAAATGTCACTTACCCAGTGTACATCTGTTCGTGGCATGAGACGCTGCAGATTCACATGCGCCCTCCCGCCTCCCTGGTAGCCTGCAGCCATTTTTAGTTGCATGAAAATTGTAAATATGTAAATAAATATTATTTTAATAGACATTAGATACATACATTACTACTCCATTGCATGGGCACCCCTAGTATACTCACAACTCCTACCTCACCCTCAGAGGGGAAAACAATCATAAGATGGAGTCGACGCCCATGCGCAATGGAGCTGAAAGGGAGGAGTCACTCAGTCCCGTGACTCGAAAAGACTTCTTCGAAGAAAAACAACTTGTAAAACTCCGAGCCCAACACTAGATGGCAGGATAACACACAGCATGTGAATCTTCAGCGTCTCATGCCACAAACAGATGTACACTGGGTAAGTGACATTTTCCATATATATATATATATATATATATATATATATATATATATATATATATATGCACACAAAATACATTTGCCATGGTGATCCCCATAGAAGCTTTGAACACGACCTCAGCTAGAACCCCACTGGAAGGTATTACACCAAATTTGGGAGAAGGGTAGCTTTTGATACACAGATTAGGCTTTTTAGATAGCGTGCACAAGCGCTTTGTCCTGTTGTAAGTATTATGGGCTTTTAACCACGTCTAGCACTGTCACTTGTTCGTGGGCTTGCCCTTCAAAAATCCTTTGTTATCATTGGTGAATGCTTTATGTTTGTCCCTCCTTGGGGCAGTTTTGTTACCGCCTCGCAGACTTGCCGCTGTTACATGGATAATTGCACGGTTGCCAATATGTTTGACTGCGAGCAAACTTCTTTTTCTTTTTATGTCTCCACTTCACGCTCTTGCTCCATGGCGCTTTGAATTGGATTGCTTATGTCAACTATTTTACTTTTCATTTTTTATTTATGTGGCAAGAAACGGCCAGTTAATAATTTACAGCACTAATAGCTCTAACTTAAGCAAATGCAAGACCCATTGCTTTGCAAATGCTTGTTGTTATTTGGTGTAAATCCATTCAGTAGTTTACGAGAAATTAGAGGAAAACCAAATTTGTATATCTAGAGGTGGGAATCCTTCCGATCTCGTGCAGAGATCTGATTGGCTGCCAACACTTCAACCAGGAAGTGTTGGCAGCCAGCAGCCATTTTGAGACTCTGCTTGAGCAGAGTCTCGAAAAAAAGAAAAACAAAGAAAAGGAGGCCGGCTAATATTACCGTAACCCCCTAGCCTTGGTTCAGGGGTCCCCCAGGCTCAAAAACATGTTTTTACATTCACAGTGAACATCACAAATATTCTTGAATTTCGCAGTGGATGAAAAAAAAACCAAAGCAAATGCGGTCTCCTGCGCTTGCTTTTTATTTTGCCCCCGGTGGGCCAGGTCCCGGGGGTATTCACAGAATATAGGAGGGAGGGCAGTCCCACCTCCTATTGTTTTTCAAAGCCCCTGGGACCCCCACCTCCCATGGGCAATCAATTTTAATGTAAGTGGCACCCCCGCACCCAAGAGACCGTCATCCCCCCAGGGCAAAGTGCATATGTGAATTGTGAGGCGACTGCCACCTCCTTGGGGCAAATTGCTTCTGTGAATTGTGCGTGGGCCCCCTGCAGCCCCGGGGACCATCCCCTGCCCGGGGTAAAGTGCATATATAAATTGTGCGGGGGCAGTGTGATCCCCTCACAGCCCCAGGGACCGCCACCTCCCCAGGGCAAATAGAATATAAGCAGGGGGCCCAATGCTGCCTGCCTCCTGGAACCATTAATGGCCCTGGGGCCTGCTCCCCCCTGTATGGCCGGCTCCTGCATCCTCCTGAGGTGCCTACCTTTGGGAGATAGCCATTTGTTTTTGCCTGGCAGGAGCCGACAGCTCCCGACAAACAAAAGCAAACATAACTCCGCTCCTGTCAACAGCTCCTGTAGGAAGCTGGTTCTGTATATGCAATATCAAAATGAGAATAATGTGTGCACAGAGTACAGGGGTTCCCCAGAGGCTTGACAGACGCAATAATATATAATACCAATGCTCAATTTGTAGTAGTATGGTCGAGCAGTTAGGCTTAACAGAGGGTCATGTTAAGCATTTGTTGTACACACACAAGCAATAGAAGAAACACACACTCAATGACTTAACTCCAGACGAATAGGATTTTATATAGAAAAATATGTTTTGTTTATTTCTAGAAACACGAGATTCAGTTTGCAGGCAAGTACATAAAATGTAAGGTACTTTGCACAGTTGTACTTAGAACTTTGAATGAAATCAACGATGTATACAGTTCTCTTTAAAATGGCAAAAAGGTATTTCAGAAATGGACACTGCAATTTTCAACAGTTCCTGAGGGAAGAAAAGATTGTACAGTTTTACAGTTAAGTATTCGACTTACAGTTCTTATCTCTGGGTTTTAGGTAGTCTGTCGTTGGGGGTTCAAGTTAACCCCAAACACCCACCACCAGCAACACGGGGCTGGTCAGGTGCAGAGCTCAAAGGGGAGCCAAGGGAACGTGGGCTCCTATGGATATAGGGGGTACTCAGAATTCGGTCAGTACCTGCGACTCGGAGGGCAGACCGGGAGTATTAGAAGAGTTCTGGAGGGGCCACAAGTAGACACTGAATACACACCCTCAGCGGCACAGGGGCGGCTGAGTGCAGGGTGGAAACAGGACATCAGGTTCCCAATGCAGGTCTATGGGAAGACCCCCGGGGGCCACTCAGAGGCTGCAGGCAAGGTCTGGGGGGCAGGGGGTGGAGGGTCTCGGGCACACCACTGGTCGGTCATGGAGGAGGGCCGCCTACTGGTCGAGGCTGCGAGTGCAGTGGTTCCTCATGCCTCAGTTATCTTTGTCTGGAGGTAGTGGTCAGGGGGGGTCCTCTGGATTCTCTTTGAAGGTGTCGTTGTGGGGGCTTGGAGGGGCCAACCCAGGGTGGGCTCTTGTTACCAATTGCCTGGGGACCCTTTCTTGCTGGGGGACCACCTGGACAGGGGCAGTGGGCGTCGGGTGCGCAGGGGTCAGGACTCACGCATCCGTAGTGAGGTGGTGGGAGTCCTTGGTTGAAAGTTTCTTTTGGACAGAGCTGCTGTCCTCAGAAGTTTTTGTTCCTTTGGGGTGCAGGGCAGTTCTCTGGAGTTGTTAGAGGTTGCTGGGCCTGCTGGATGCGTTGCGTTCTTCTTGCAGGTTCTTTGAAGCAAGAGACAGGCGGGTAGGGCTGGGGCCAAAGCAGTTGTCGTCTTCCTTCTTCTCTGCTGGGGGTCTTCACCTTAGCAGTCCTTCTTCTCTTTGTAGGTTGCCAGGAATCTGCTGAGCTGGGTTCAGGGAGGCCCTTAAATCCTGGATTTAGGGGAGTGTTAGGGGCCAGGGGGCAGTAGCCAATGGCTACTGTCCCTGAGGGTGACTTTATCCTCCCTCTGCCCACTCCCTTTGGGCAGGGGGGCACATTCCTATCCCTATTGGTCCCTGTCCTCCAAACCAAGATGGAGGATTCTGCAGGGAGGGGGTCACTTCAGCTCTGGACACCTTGGGGTGGGCCTGGCTTGGGTGGCCACTTCTCCCTGTTTTCCCTAATTTGCCTGCCGGACTTGCCGCCAAAAGTGTGGCTTTGTCTGGGGGGGGTGGACATCTCCACTAGCTGGAGTGCCCTGGGGCACTGTAACCCGAGGTTTGAGCTTTTGAGGCTCACCGCCAGGTGTTAGTTCCTGCAGGGGGAGGTGTGAAGCACCTCCACCCAGGACAGGCTTTGTTTCTGACCACAGAGGGCACAAAGGCACTCACTCCATGTAGTCAGAAACTCATCTGAAAGTGGCAGGCTGGCACAGACTGGTCAGTCCTACACTAGCAGTTGGGCTAACATACAGGGGGCATCTTTAAGATGCTCTGTGTGTGCATTTTTCAATAAATCCCACACTGGCATCAGTGTGGGTTTATTGTGCTGAGAAGTTTGATACCAAACTTCCCAGTATTCAGTGAAGCCATTATGGTGCTTTGGAGTTCATAATGACAAACTCCCAGACCATATACTTAAAATGGCTACACTGCACTTACAATGTCTAAGAATGGATTTAGACACTGTAGGGGCATATTGCTCATGAAGCTATGCCGTCACCTGTGGTGCACTGCCTTAGGGCTGTAAGGTCTGCTAGAGGGGAGACTTACCTATACCACAGGCAGTGGTTTGTGGGCATGGCACCCTGAGAGGGATGCCATGTCGACTTTGCCTTTTTCTCCCCACCAGCACACACGGGCTGCAAGGCAGTGTGCATGGGCTGAGTGAGGGGTCCCCAGGGTGGCATAATACATGATGCAGCCCCTAGAGACCTTCCCTGGCCACTGCTTGGTACCATGGGTACCTTTTACAAGGGACTTAACTGTGTGCCAGGGCTGTGCCAATTGTGGTAATAAAGGTACAGTTTTAGGGAAAGAACACTGGAGCTGGGGCCTGGTTAGCAGGGTCCCAGCACACTTCCAATCAAAGTTGGCATCAACACTAGGCAAAAAGAGGGGGGGTAACCATGCTGAAAGTGGAGTTTTGATCTTTTTCCCTGCCCGCTAGCAGGGAGTGGCTATTTGAAGCAGCTCCCTGCTTGCTGAAAGCAGACTTGTCATCTCTTTCCCTGCCCACTGGCAGGTATGCTAGGGCTCAGGATCCTAGAAAACTCAAACCTAAAATATTTTTAAGGTGGAACTGCACATCTGCAGTTCCACTGTGAAAGGTTATATGATAAAGAAGCTCAAGGAACAATAACGTTAACAAAGTTACAGACACACAATAGCGGAGAAGATAAAATGTCTGGTATCGTGATTACTGCGCAAGTGTTCTCTTTTACATAGTTGTTGGCAGATTTTCACATGAGAGAGAGATTTCCTTCCATCAGGAGCTGGGTCCGATACTTTGACATCAAACTTAATAGTTTTATGAGCAATACCACATGCTTGTTTTAGCATTTAAATGGCATAAGTCGTTGGACAGATATAATTTTGCTCTGAGTCCAAAAGAAAACGTTCCAAACCAGTGGAGTTTTGTGCTTTCAAATCAGGCACAACCTAATCAATACCAGAATGCGTGGAGTATGGAGAGACTAGATGGAGAGAATGAAAGACACTAGAGCGAGACAGAAATGGCGCTGTAGAAATGCCAGGCCAAGAGGCAAAATAAGGCAAAAGCAGCTACTTCATATGGTGAAGACTTACAGTCTTTGATCTGAATGTATGCTTTCCCACGCCATGCGGCACTCTGGAGGCCAGTGAGGGGACTCATTGATAACAGACTGCATGAATTTTACCAAGAGCAAACTGTAGGCAGTAAAAAGCCCTATAATAACCTGGCCCCTAGGGATGGTAGTTATCCTTATTGAAAAGAGTGCACATAGTGTGGTTCTACATCATCTGAAGAGTTGAGCTCTCTGTTGGGAGTCACATACTAAAGCACTTTAAACCACCTCTAGAGGAACACCTGATACTAAACTCACAAGCAAGAAAACATGCCAAGGCTGTTGTCAATATTAAAATGAAAAGAAGAGCAGTACAGAGGTACTCCATGAGAGTCTTCCAAATTCATATTAAACCACAATAGTGAATGTCCGCACTAAGCAACTAGTGTACCTACACTCTGCAAACTGTGTTCAATTATGAAATAATTCTTGGCACCTTAAGAATCTGTTCAGTTTCCGGTATCCTAATACCTCTGGCACTGAATTACTGGCATTCTACACCTTGGTACTATGACCTGCATTTCAAGCACTTCACCTCCTATGACAAGGTTCTCAATGCACCCCGAGAACAATGCCCACTGAGCACCCATCACCTTGAGAATCTGAGCTCAACACGTCAAGCACTGTACACACTTAGTGGCTGACACCCCTGATCACAGGAAGAGGGCTGACAAACTGTGCATACTTGACTTAATAGTTTCCGCAGCTATAGTGTAGGAGATGCACCATACATTTACCCAAAGAGGTAGTACTTACTAATTAGACAGTAGAAAGTATTCCAGTTGGTTAGACATTTTGCACAAAATAGTGGCTCTTCTTGGAGAAATACGCATGGCAGGATTCATCCTGGTATGATGCTCATTTCACAGAAATTAAACATTAACGGGAAGCACTTAGAGATATAAACAAAGCAGTTGTTCAAGTTGATGCTCCACTTCTGTAAAGTGCTAATTATCCAAATTTCTTGCATACGGTGCTAATTATCCAAATTTCTTGCATACGTTGCTAATTATCCAAATTTCTTGCATACGGTGAAGACATTGTAAGTGTTTTTTCTCTGTATTTCTGTAGTGTGGTCAGTTTTATGTATCCTTTGCGCGTTAGCTTCAGGCGTTAGGCCTTTGTGCACTTTGCCCTGGATGTATTTTATTCCTTTGCTCGCAGCATAGAGCCTCTGTGCACTTTGCTCTAAATGCTTTTTATTCAGCTTCGTACTGTTATTTTTCAAATAGCCAGTTCTACGGTCTTGTTTTATTTTTTATATCACACTGTTTAGCCTACTTCAGCACTGGAGTTTTCAATAACACATTCTTGTTCACTCTGTGCTTCAGTCAAGGATACAGTCTGGTACATTGCCGATAGACGTGGTAGGAGTTTAGTCTTTGGCATTCTTGCGTAGGGACATTTTGTGATCACACTGACATGTTAGTTATAAAAACACTTCCTTGTCCTAATACACGCAAGAGAGAGATTCCGACCAGGGAACCACAACTAGACGCTGACTGCCTCGTTGCAGATGCTGAACCAGATCACAGGCCTTTGCTCAGGTATGAGGGTTGATGGCTTCCCAGGGAATCTGAAAGGCAAGTTAGAAGCTTAACATGCTGTGCTCGAAATAGAACTAACTGAGAGAGAGTAGAATTTATCATCATGATAGCGTTATTCTTATGTTTCACTCTCCTCGTGACTATTTCAATCCTACTGTGTTGTATGGTTCTGGTTATTGCGGCTCACGCCTTAATATCTAAAATGTAGTCGTTTTATTAAAACAATCTATAAAACTCAAACTGCCTTTGTCATTTGTATATGAGATCATACTGTAAATGAGAGAGCTGGTTTGGATCTGAGTGACCACGACTTCCCTGAGAAGTTCCAAAGATGTCATGCGCTCGGCTGCCCAATCATCTCTTCCCCTTGGGAGAGATGAGGCACTGCTAGTTAGCCGGAGCAAAACCGGATTTGGGGTGACTGTGGTCCTTCCAAGTGGGTAAGACTTAGTCCCCCACACCAGGAACAACCCTGCTACCTAGAAATCCAGTAGTCTCATTTAGGATAATGAGAGCCCACGCGACATGGCGCCGCCAACGATTGGTCTGGCTCTAATTTTCAGGTCCGGCTGACTCTCTCGGTCTCATATATATATTGACTCCTCTGTTCCGTTAACAGAGACGTCCGTGGCGCTGAGGATTTCCGCCACCACATTATAGGTACGTCCTATTGTTTTGTGGTCGGTTGTTCAAGCTTGAACTTTGAAAGGAAAACCCCGATATTGGTGTGCCTTCTCTGACCTAGTGCTGTTTTTAAAATGGCAAATCCTAATGTAGTGAATATTGCGCTTAATATGCGGCAACCGCTCACAGGACATCTAATAGCACATGGTCTGACGAACCAGGGGGGTCTGGTCACGTTTGTGGTGGACGCCCATGCAGCTTATAGAACAGAGCTTTTTTATTCTTGGGTCGTATTTCCAGCAGTTGATGGGGGTACACACACTTTTCATGATTACACGATTGCGAATGTCCCTGGACAATACAGGGCATATGCATACTTAGAGATACCTTTATCTTATCAAGAACATCATAATTGGCTTGATGGCGCCCTCCCACACACAGTAGCACAATTTAGGTTAGGTCCACTGAGTAATGATGGTCCTACCTGGCCTTTATTGGCTACATATACACCATATCCTGTGGTTGCTAACTTGGCGGTGGCTGAAGTTCGTCGTTTATATATAGACTTAGCTACTACATATAGAAGACTGGTTCAGTTTGTAATGCAGACATTAAATACTAACGCAGCGCGTGCTGCTCCGGCGCAACCACATGCGGTGGTTCCGGGTATCAATCCGGCCACTGTACACTCAGTTATGGGTAAAGTACCGGCAAAACGAGAGGAAACTCCATTTTGGCTGGCGCAAAAAATTAATACGCTGGAAGCAGTATTTCCCCATACGGGACCTCAGGATAAACATAGAATATTGACGATGTGTTTGCCGTATGGAATGGTTCCTACTGTGGATCATTGTAATACCTGGGGCACGGTGTTTGCCGTGCTCTACACTACAGCACACGGTACACCAACATTGGCTAATCTACCGGAAGTGCTAAAACAAATTCAAGATGAATATGGGGCTGCCCCAGCCTTAGATTTAGGGATGCAGCTGATGGGCAATTTTGCCGCAGTTTCTTCTATTATTTTGAGTAATCTCAAAGGAGAGGCAGTAGCACTAGCGATGCTTATGCGTCTTCGAGACGTCCTGCAACTTAATCAAGAGCGGGAGCTGCCGAGAATAATAGCAGAAACATATTCGAGTATCGGTCGTGATAGTCTAGGGGCTAGACCGCAAAAACCACAGTTACAGGGTAAGAGTAGTAAGGGTACTACTAAACAACAGCAACCTGAGGGTACTAAAAAGCGCTGGGAGAAAAAACAACAAACACCTAAAAAAGACGGGACAATCTCCGCAGCCGGAGACCCCACAGACTAGGTATAATCTCAGGAATAGGGATAATTTGAAGACGCCTGATAGATATCAATATACTGATACACGCCAATCTCGTTCCTTTCAGGACTCATCGGAAAAGAGAAATGAGAGAGGTGGGCGGTCAGAGCGGAGAAAAGAGTACGTGAAACCGAGACAGGAATCACAACGCTCAACTGAGGTTTCTGTCAAGAAAGAAGAGAAACCGATCCAACAAAAGCAGCAATTTAAAAAGAAGAAGGTGGCGGCAGTCTCAGTTAGACATGCCACACAAGAAGAGAGTTCTCTTGAAGAACAAGACATGGGCGTTAGCACTGTTAGACAGCGCGGGAGAGGTCACAATAGTTCGCCGGAATCTTCTAGAGCATCTGGAGGTGAAAGCAGCTGATGACTTCATACAAGTCGAAACAGCAGATATGCGTGTCTCTGATCCCGATAGAGTTTATACAGTAACTTTACAATTAGAAGGGGACATTGAGCGCAGTATAAACGCCATCTTTTGGGACCGTGTGGTCAAATTGTATGACATTCTGCTGGCCGAACAGGATTGGCCTCCAGACTTTGTTCGTGACTGTCCAGTTGGGGAGGAGGTTATTACACCTTCATTCTCACCACTTGTTCCGGGAGAACTAGCAGAGTCCTATAGTAATACATGGGCTCTGGCACAGGCACCCGCCTTATATAGAAATCATGTGGGGTGGGATAGGGATTCACCTTATCATGTAATTCCCATAAAGGGCGAACCTCAGCCGCAACCGCAATATCCTATAAAATTTGAGGCAAGGAAAATAATTACACAATTGGAGTACCAGGGAGTTATTGCACCCTGTGTCTCGCCGATGAATAATCCCTTATTTCCTGTAGCTAAACCGTACCATTCTTATAGGATAGTGGTGGATTATAGACATTTAAATGGACATACACGCACATATGCAATACAAAATTCATACAGCGCGGCGCTCATGAATAATAATGTGCGTAAGAAATACAAAACACGTTTAGATATCTCGAATGGATTCTTCTGCCAGAATATAGCGCACAAAAGTAGGGACTATACGAGCTTTAGTGCGTTTGGCTCTCAGAAAAAGTTTTGTTGTTTGCCTCAGGGGTATAAGAATAGCCCAGGACTATTTTCGGCTCGTGTAACTGAAATTCTGCACGAGTTGGACCCTGAAGCTTTGTCATATGTTGATGATATATATCTGACAGACGATGAGTTACTGCAACATTTAAGGCGGGTAGCGCGCATTGTTGTGGGATTTGTTGAAATTGGCTACAAATTTAATTTAAAAAAATCAAAGATTGCCTTCCTCAGCTTCATTTTCCTGGGATATGAGTTGTCGAATTAGGGCAAGAGCTTAGCGCCACACTTTTTGGAAAAATGTGCACAGTTGCAACCTCCTAATACGATTTTGAAACTCCAGTCGTTATTGGTGTTTCTAAATTTTGGCAGAACTTACATTCCTGATTACGCTACACGTATAAAACCATTATACGAGTTGATTCGCCCGAATTTTTAGAGTACATTTTGTACGAATGAGCATACACATATTCTTCGCGATTTGCAAACTGATCTCTTAGCAGTAAAGCATTTACACACACGGGACAATAAAACGCATCTAGTCATCAGGGTTATACCTGGGGCCGTTGGGTTTACATATGTCACCTTTAATGAGGGTGAGACAGTCCCGATAGCATACAAGTCCCACTTGTATTCTGCTGCAGAACAACGTTTTGCACAGACTGAGAAAATTCTCACTGCTGTACAGATGGTTGTGATTAAAGAACGACCTCTTGCCCAGGGCCAACGCATCGTTGTTGTTTCCCCGATCTCAGCCTTAGAGGCTGTTCCAAAAGCGTGTGTTCCTAATTCAAAAGCTTTACACCCGCAATGGATACAATGGGCAACGTCTTTGACAGCCACTGATGTAGATTACATATTTGACCCTGAACTGCAGACTCAAGAATTATTTCAATATGAAATGGAGTACCCAGTTCCCGCTGGCACATTGCCTATTGACCAATATCAGGTGGTCATGTATACCGATGGCTCCGCGCAACCAGCGGTTGGGACTAAACAACAGTATTCTGCTGCATGTGCGGTGGTGAGTGGCTATATGGAGGGGGAAGAGTTCTGCCCCCAACATACTTATACACAGACCTTGGGAGACTGTACGGCACAGTTGGCTGAGCTGAAAGCTCTGTTGTTAGCCTTGGAACATGCGGATCCGGCAATATTTACATTACTGGTTTGTGATTCCTATTACTGTGTTCAGTCTTTCAATGAATATTTACATTACTGGAGGTTGAATGGGTTCAGAGATTCCAAGGGTAACACCATTAAACACAAATTGCTGTGGGGGAAGGTTGCGAATCTGAAGGAAACGCTTCCTAAAGTCCATGTTGTGCATACACTTGGACACCAGCGCGTTGGAATACACGTTGCTGGGAATACTTTGGCTGATGAAGCCACGAAATCGGCAGTGGCAGTCGCCACTGTGGCCGCAGTAACTCGTTCGAGTTCCATACCAGACACGGAGATTTTGGCGGCCATAAAGGCTACGGCTGATGGCACGCCATTTCCTAAAGGATTCCCTACTAAATATAGTTACTGCATGGGTGGTATGCTGAACGCTGTGGTTAAAATCCCAGGCGTTGGTGTACGTGAAATGCCAAATAAAATTGAGCGACCTTGATTAATTACTGCAGCACATGAGGGGGCGGCTTCTGCACATGCAGGCGTGGCTGCCACCATTTCACTCTTGCAGGCTCGTTATTGGTGGCATGGTCTCTATAAGGAGAAAAAGCAGTATGTCCTTTGTTGTGATATCTGCCAACAAATTAAAGTTTCCACGGCTAGACGCCTGCAGCAGACGCCCCCTCTGATATCAAATAAGCCTTTACAGTGTGTGTATTTGGATCATTGTGGTCCGCTGACTCCTGATAGTGCATACAAATATATATTGGTTGCTGTAGATTCGTGCTCCAGATTTGTGTGGGTCTGGCCACAGCGCTCGGCTGATGCTCAAACTGTTATTAAAGATTTGCGCATCTTTGTTGATACATATACATATGCAGTTGCGGCTTTTCATTCGGACCAGGGCCCTGCTTTTGCCTCTAAGGCATTCAGGGACACCATGGCTTCGTTGGGGGTCCAGCTCCAATTCTCGTCTCCATTTCATCCAGAGGGAAATTCTGTCGTGGAGCGTTTAAATCGTGATTTAAAGCAATCCTTAACGGCCAGAGTTATAGGTACGGATCGTAGTTGGCTAGCCCACCTGTATGGAGCACAGAGAGCACTTAATAACTTGCCTAGAAGGTCCCTGGGGGGTCGTACTTCATTGAGTGCATGTTTGGAACACAAATGCATGTTCCTGATCTAGATGGTCCTGGTGTGGAGACGGCAGATACGCCCTTTGACATAAATGATTGTGTCACTGTTTTACAGGATTTACAACAATTCCGTGAATATAACTCTTCTGCCAGTGCTGCCTCCACAGGAATTAAGGATGAACCAGTAACGCCTACTGGTTGGATTCCCAGAATTGGGGATCTTGTGCGTGAAAAGGTCGCAGTGAAAAAAGAATTTGGCCCTTCCTATCGAGTGCCAGTCCCTGTGCTAGGGATCCACGGCACAAGAACTGTGATTTTGCCACCGCTGCAAGGGGCCAAAGGAAATCGCTTTGTTTCCATTGACAATGTCAAGATACAACAAGTGGCCGATTCTGCACAGCAGACCAAGAGGGACGCCCAGTAGTTCCGGAATCCCTCTCACTACTGGGGACGAAGTTCCGCTGCAGGTGATTTGCACCAAAGCTATTTCCTCTCCGAGCTTGGGGAGGGTGGAAGCTGATCTTGCGATTGTTCCACTGACGGTGAATAATTTGGAATCAAGTTGCTGTAAGTTCTACTGATATTGCTGAACATGTGGTCTACAGCGTGCCAAGGTGAGAGCCACCATCTGCTTCTTTGTTTACGGTTGCACCTTTTGCGAGAACTACCTCCGGCTGCTTTAACACCACTTATGATACCGTGTCAGACTCCTCGTCCTCTTCAACACCAGCCCTGGGTCCACGTAAGCTGCTGTGTTGGCTCAAACATACATATTTTGTTGTTCCTTGGAACTATCTGTGGCTTTTTATGACTATGATGACTTTTTTTCCTATGGCTGGGGTTTGTAGTTACCTTTTTTCTGGTGATACATGGTCATTTTCTTCCTGAACGATCTGAGATTGAGCATGTGGATAAGGTGTTGAAACCACATTTTTCATCACATATGGTTCGAAGAGACTTGTCCTTTGTGAACATTTCTGCTGTACCGATTCCAGATGGGATTGTGTGAGATAGAGTAATGTTTGATATATATGGTCCCACTGAAATAATTCAAATACTGTATGTTCTCAAATTGTCAATGAATGATATCGTTATACCAGGCATTGTTTCTGATGATTGGGATGTAAAGACGGTAGATTCTATGTTGACAGAATTACAATATTATACTGTTTGTGAAAATGAAGATGCTTACCAATTTAGAGATAATTATGGTGACATGTTTTGCTACAATTATTATGGACACCACTTTATTCATAAAGCTAGTAGCCCTAAATCAATATTTGAGTATATGCAATGGGAACATTGCCCAACTCCTCCACAGGGGAGTTCTAAAACTTATTCTGATAAATTTGCATATTTTTCTGGGCATAATCAACAGAGTGCTAAGTCATACTATTATAAGGTTACTCTGCATGCTAATAAGCAAATGTTATTGACTGATACTAAATGACTGAATTCAAATTTGTTTGTCTCCAAACTTTCAGTTGAGGGGTATGAATACTGGTCCAAAACTGTTGATTTGAAAAGTGTCTGGGGAACGAAAAATTGGCAAATGCGGGGTAGGGACACTTTGTTTAGGGCGTGTATTATTCCTGTCCAAATGATTTTCTTAAATGACACTGTACAACAGACTAGCTGTTTGGGCTTAGCAACAATTAGAGACTTGAATTTGCCTAGCATACCTGTCCCTTCCAAATTGAAAAATTGGCAGCAATATATTAATGCCACGTTTACTGAGCTTACAGACTGGGTCCAGAATGGTACGCTTAACACTTCATTGACACGTCCGGTCGGGTGGTTATTGTGGCCCATAGACACTAATGGGTGTCATCAACGTTTTGTCACCTCTTCGGGGGGGTTCAGGACTAGTAGGGCAGACCCTCACTGATATCATTACTACATATAGCGTGGGGAAACTTTGTCAACAATGGTTAAAGTCATCCACGCTAGATGCAGTTAAGTCACATCTCACGTTACTGTCTAATAATACTGACTTGCAATATTTTTTGTCAGGTCCAAGAGTACCCCGGAAGAAACGTTTTTTGTATGAAGTATACAATGAGATTTGGAAACTTTGACAACAAGAGGCGGCGGCCCGGTTAAGGCAGATAGATCAGGAGAATTTAAAACAAGCATTGTCTGTTGTGGATAATGGAATGCATACCCTATCCGACCGTGTATATACGATTGACAACATTGTTTCCTCTGCTATAGACATTATTAAATCAGATATGTCTTCTTTATATCATGGGCAGAGTCAAACGCGGTCCATCATGCAGTTGGGTTGGACTCTACAGACATTAAAGGCAGGTCACGTTCCGTGGCAGCACATCCGAGCCAGGGAGATATTTATTTCCTTTAATTTGACACGTCAACAACAGCTCATGGCTAAAAAGGAAGCGACATATGTTATGTTAAATATTGAAAAGTTGGAGAAGTTGCCTTTTACTGTGGCTGAGATTCCGTCAGCTGAGTGGTTGATTCACAGGGTTATCAATTTGCCTATCTCCACTCTGCAATTCACTTCTTGTTTGAAGCATATTCCGGTGGGCAGATATGAGAAGTTGGGAGACAGTTACATACATGAGGTGTGGGAGCTTCCCTTTCTATACAGATGTCTTAATGGTATGAGGGAGGTTTTTCTCAGCGGTAGCGAATGCGAAACTTCTGTCAGCCATTCGATGGTTTGTAAGCAGCTGTCTTTGCATGGGGCATGTAATGCCTCAATTGCGAACTTAGCTTGCTATCTTAAGTGAGTTCCAGTCCCAGTAATAAAAAACACTTTCCAGGTGCTTTCAAACGGCAGCTACGTCCTTCTTAACAGTGAAGCCTGTTGTGGCATGCGTGCCGGAATAGTTTACGTAGTCGTTGTCACCAAGGCCGTTACGTGCTGCGGGAATGTGTTGTTTCCCCCCCACTCAATTTAGGGAGGTAGCAGACATCTGGCCTCACATTGCTACTTCCAAGGTGAATTTCGACAAGTTGAGTCGACTGAAAGCTCTATTGTTTCAAAAGCATGTGGCCCTTACATCTGCACGCGAGACCTACGCACTTCAGGTGGCCAGGTCATCAGCAGAAATACAGTCCCTATTAAATACTAACTTTCCGAGCCACTTTGGTGAACTTGTGGGACGTATATTTAATGCGTCCAGCACTGCTGGAATTGCACATTTTTTCAAAGCCGTTGGTGTTGGTTTTGCTCATACCTTCTCTTCCATATTCGGTTTGATACCTTCGGCTATTCATTCTATTTTCGGAAGCATTTTTGGGGGATTTCCGATTACTTTGGCTTTGTTGGCTGGTGTTTTACTGTTGCTGTTGTTCTTCCGCAATGGCTGTCCCACCGCAATGAGATCCAATATTGGCGCTCCCGTCAGCGCAGCTGTTTCGTGAACGCATGATGCAGCATTTTGGAGCAACACTCCTAGGACAGTTGGAGTGTGACTGGGTTTTGGATTGTGTGCAACCTGTGTGTCGGTGCCTTTGGTGCTCGTTTGAACATGCACTGGCTCTCTGTCTGTCACTACAGCGCCCCCCGCTGGTTGATACTAATCTGTTGATGTTCCCGATTAGGGCTCATTCCCAGACTTGTGCACTGCGGTTGCGTTTGCTTCGTGAGGCAGTTTATGAGTTTCCCTTAACTGGAGGAAGATGGTATTGTCTCATTCATAGGCCCTGCATGGGGTGCCGCCCTGGATGGTTCTGGGGCTTTGGAACACACCTGCTCCATGATAGTTTTTGGCGTGGATTTTCCAGTCTTGACATCTGTCGAAGTGGAGGATCTCCTGCTTTCTGTGGCTTCCGCCTAAGAATTTGATTTTTTGTAATTGACATTGTATCGAATTTGGCTTTACCATCACATGCTTACAAATTTAAATTAGTTTTCTGCTTTGATGTCCTCTGGACTAGTCAAAATATATTTGGTATATTTTTTGTGTCTGGGGCATATTTTTATATTATTAGAACCACTTGCTACCGACAAGGGGAGGGTGTAGTGTGGTCAGTTTTATGTATCCTTTGCGCGTTAGCTTCAGGCGTTTGGCCTTTGTGCACTTTGCCCTGGATGTATTTTATTCCTTTGCTCGCAGCATAGAGCCTCTGTGCACTTTGCTCTAAATGCTTTTTATTCAGCTTTGTACTGTTATTTTTCAAATAGCCAGTTCTACGATCTTGTTTTATTTTTTATATCACACTGTTTAGCCTACTTCAGCACTGGAGTTTTCAATAACACATTCTTGTTCACTCAGTGCTTCAGTCAAGGATACAGTCTGGTACATTGCTGATAGACGTGGTAGCAGTTTAGTCTTTGGCATTCTTGCGTAGGGATATTTTGTGATCACACTGACATGTTAGTTATAAAAACACTTCCTTGTCCTAATACACGCAAGAGAGAGATTCCGACCAGGGAACCACAACTAGACGCTGACTGCCTCGTTGCAGATGCTGAACCAGATCACAGGCCTTTGCTCAGGTATGAGGGTTGATGGCTTCCCAGGGAATCTGAAAGGCAAGTTAGAAGCTTAACATGCTGTGCTCGAAATAGAACTAACTGAGAGAGAATAGAATTTATTAACATCATGATAGCGTTATTCTTATGTTTCACTCTCCTCGTGACTATTTCAATCCTACTGTGTTGTATGGTTCTGGTTATTGCGGCTCACGCCTTAATATCTAAAATGCAGTCGTTTTATTAAAACAATCTATAAAACTCAAACTGCCTTTGTCATTTGTATATGAGATCATACTGTAAATGAGAGAGCTGGTTTGGATCTGAGTGACCACGACTTCCCTGAGAAGTTCCAAAGATGTCATGCGCTTGGCTGCCCAATCATCTCTTCCCCTTGGGAGAGATGAGGCACTGCTAGTTAGCCGGAGCAAAACCGGATTTGGGGTGACAGTGGTCCTTCCAAGTGGGTAAGACTTAGTCCCCCACACCAGGAACAACCCTGCTACCTAGAAATCCAGTAGTCTCATTTAGGATAATGAGAGCCCACGCGACATTTCGACCTTGAAAATATATCTGTAAACGTTGATGGAGGTGTTTGCTTTCTTTCTTTTTCTATCGCCGTATCTCATGTAGTGACTGTGACGAGTCGATTCTTTATTGTCAACTGCTGCTGAGGCATAATACAGGCGGGTGGGCGCTATGCAGTGCATATAGGGGTTGGCCTTACGCCTTGCAACCAACCTCTGTTGTGCACGGCTGAACGCCGTGCGGGGTTTGGTGGTTATAGGAGGTTGGCTGCAAGGCCTGGCAGTAGTTGGATTAACGCATAGTAATTAAAATTACTTACATGGAAAAAAAATAGAAATTCACTGAAAAAAACAAAGGTTACAGGGACGTTATACTTAGGAAATAAAATGTAAAAAAACATAGGCAGTCACTTAAAAGACCAAAGGCTAAAGGGACGTTATAGTTAGGCTCACTTTTTAAATGTACAAAACTATAGAAATTCACCCATTATAGTTAGGTATTTTAAGTAACTATAACTCGTTTCATACGGGTACTCGCAGACATTTTCTCAGAGGCCAAAAAGTTTGGTCTGTGATGTGCCCGAGGGCCGCATTGATGCCAGTGGAATGGCGGTCGGGCGAGGGGATTATGAGGCTTGGCGGTTAGGTACAGGTAGATGAAGAGAAGGCTATACATCTAGTCAATGAATTGAGCAATATGAAACTAGAAAACCTGGGATTAATCTTGGCTTCCCCACTTTTCCAAATTATGTGATCCCAGGCAATTGCTTAATTTCACTTTCCCTCGTTTTTCTTCATTATCACATATGAGGTCAGTGACATTTCAGGGTCTGCACTGTACAAATGTGCTCCAGTATTTTATTTAATAAACTATAATGTTGTTCATGTATAAAAGGAACCCAGGCCAATCAAAAAGTGCACATAACATCTGACTTGCCTCTTTTATTCACTAATGTTTCTAAATTCATGTTTGAAAACTATCACTTTTATATTGATACTTCTCATTGCAATGATGTAATAAATTAAACTTAGGTGAAAAGGTTCTGCGTGTTAACTTAATACACTTTTTGCATTTTGAAGCATCTGTTATATTTTTACACTTTTGCTGCAAGATGTCTTTAAAAATGAACATGTTTCTGAAGTGAAGCTCGGGGCTCCCTAGTTTCTTCCTTTCCTTAACACAAGTTAACCTTGAAATAATGGATTGCTTCTCTATTTAAGAATGTTCTGTTGTTAGAGCTGAATAGAGTGAACAGCAGCCCTGTACTCCTGTTGCACAGGGAGCTGCATGTAAAGGTCATGGGGGCTGCATGCGTCTCCCGGGCTGTAATTTGAGTATCCGTGTTGTGCCCTAATGTAACTGTAACTCGCGCCCTCGCCATGCACTGCTAATTACCCCAGGTATTACATCACTCATGACATCTTCTATGACAACATTGATAATATTAGGGTAGCATTTACAGGAAAACTATTGATGAGAAAACTGTGCATGGTGGTTGCTAGTAGGTACTTATAGTTAGGACCTAGACTCCTTAAGAAAAGCGTTTTATGAGTTGACTATATCTATGGTGCAGTTTGATGAATCTTCATGGAATTTTCCCAAAAAGTGTTGTGTTGGGTCCTGTTGTGCATTGAACGTTTCAGGGTGATCCGTCAATAGGGGGCCAAGAAAAAGGAGGTTTGAAAAAAAATTAGTTTCCCCAGGGTAGTTCCCACAGAAAATTCAACCACAGCCCGAACTGCAGGATGGATTTACACCAAAATTAAAACATTTAATTTAGAAAGGAGCAAAACTAGGGGGGTCATTTTGTCATAGAAATTATGGTTAGTGCTGTATAAAGAAAAAATAGGACGTTTAAAGTGAGTTCTCAAATATCTTTCTCTGCTATTTCATGAAAGCATTCTGACATGCGGACTGAAACTTGCACTTTAATTACCAGCAGCAGGCTACCAGTTAACTCCCTGGTCATCAATGGCTTACAGTGTTCTAGTGAGAAACTAGAGTGCTACTATTCTGAATGTATGCCAAAAGTGTGGCACATCAGAATGCCACCTAGATGGCATCCAAGTGGGAAACTGAAAGTATTTTCTACTGAGGATACTGCAGCAAATAAGGAAATGTATATCTTCCTAGTAATTTATGAAGGAAAGTCTTAATTTTATTAAAGACACGGAGACAAGTATTATGCTTTCTTGTCTTGCTTTATTTTAATTGCAGCAGTCAAGATAATATTAGAAAACTACAAAGCCCATGAATCCACAGGAGGAGTAGCCAATAGTAAGAAAAAGATAGTCACTACAATGACCAATAGTATTCCAGTCCCAAGGATAATAACTAACTTGACTGCAAGCATTCCTATTTTCTCTAATCAAAGGTAACATTGAAAATATAATTGAAATGGCTAAAGAAAACGTGAAAACATCAAGACTAAAGTCTATAAATGTAGATGTTAACAAGGCAGAAACAGAAGAAACTTGAACTGCAGGTGAGACTGAAATTGGAGAAGCAGTAAGCTCTGCATCTGTATGATCAGTCGAAAGGTCCTTAGGTAGATGCTTGTGGTTGTGCAGGACCCACTATTAGGTTGGGAAACAGAGAAATAAATTAAGTTTGAGTTGCGGTAGGATAATACTCGCCTCTGTGTCTTTAATAAAGTTAAGACTTTCCTTCATAAATTACTAGGAATATCTACATGTTATGGCAAGACTGGAGGTTCCAATTATGCTTCTTTAAAGCTTATAAATTACTACAGAAGAGGCAGAATGAATCGGTATACAGTAGAAAGCACGGAAACAGAGTCATTAGACCATCTCAGGATATCCTGTAAACAGAAGCGCCCCAAAAATCTTTGGAAGCCACAGCTCATCTGGCAGAGGAAGCATCAAAAATGGAAATATCAATGACCGGAAAGGACATGACCCCCTTAACCTAGCGAGCAAGTGTGGAGGAGGAAACTGGTTTATGGGGTTTTCCTGTAGGAAATAAGAAGCTGGGAATCAGAGGATATTCTGAGATTGACGGTATGTTGTTCAAAAACCTTTAAACATTGAGCTACACAGAGTTTAGGCTGATCAGGAAAATATGGGTAGAAAACAGAAGTGAAATTAATTTTTTTATGTCTGCATATTGTAAAAAGTACCCCAGAGGGAGTAATTTGTTGAGAAGTGATATCCAGTGCTTTGCCGTCTGACAATCTTTGATAGAAATAAGACATAATAACATTGTGAGTTTAGCAGATAACATTTTTAGAGAGAGAACATCATTATTTGGCCATGAGAAAAACAATTTGAACACTACATTCACACCCCATAATGTACTGTATTGAGAAACAGGAGGGTAAACATTTTTTACTCCCTTTATTAGACAACTCACAAGTGGGTTTTCACCAACTGGCTTCCAATTGATGGCAGGCTGGTTGATTAAATTAGCCGATCTGTACAGGTTGATGGTCCGCTATGTGTTTCCACTGCTAGATTCAGCAGCGAGAAAGTTAAAAATATACACTAAGGGGGTCATTATGACCCCTGCGGAGACTGGAAATGTGGTGGTAGTACTGCCAACAGGCTGGCAGTACATACCGCCACAATATGAGAATGGCGGGTTGGCTGCAGCCGGTATAAGCCGCCGGGCCGGAGATGTCAATCTCCAGCCCGGCAGCCAGCATAGTACCGCCGGTGGCATAATGAGCCTGTCTACCACCGTGAAGTAAGGACTCGAACACTGCAGGGTGAAGTTTCCAATCGCTTGAGTTTCCCCGATACAGAGAATGCCAGTCTGCCACTAAATTTAGATCTCCTCGTAAGTATTCTGCTCCTACAGAGATTATGTTGAAGAGACAGAATTCCCACAAAGTTTTTGCTGGTTCTACAAGTGTTTTGGACTTGGTGCCCCCTAGATGATTGATATACCGAACAGCAGATATGCTGTCCACGGGAAGAAGGATGGAACAACAGATCCTGTTCTTTGCAAGACTTTTGATTGCAAAAGAGCCTGCAAGCATCGCATGTCAATGTACCTCCAGTTGAGATTTGTCCAAAACTAGCACCCCAACCTGGCAGGCTTGCATTTGATTCTAATACAAGATCTGGGGCTGATGCTTAGATTGTCCTGCTGTTCCAGGCACCTAAATGGTCTATCCACCATTGAAGCTCTAAATGGAATTCTGGATCTAGACTTACCGAATCGTAGTATGCCAGGCCCCTGCATAAGTGACAAATCTTTAATCTTTGAAGGGCTCGATAATGAAGTGGACCTGGAAAAATGGCTTGAATGGAAGAAGAGAAAAGCCCTACAATTCTCACCAGAGTTCTGAGAGATGGAAGACTTACAAAGAGTTTGAAGAATTTCTGATTTGATGGTATTTATTTTTGGAGATGGATGATGAAGAGTGGGGGAGGAGTTTATTAAGAAACCTAAAAATTCTATTGGATGTGAAGGAATTAGCATACATGTTTCTCTGTTGATGAGAACCCCAAGAACTGAAAGAAGAGAACATGTGATCTGAATTTGGGATTGAAGCATGTGAATGGATTGACTCATTAGAAGAATGTCGTCGTGGTATATTATCAATCTGATATCTTGAGCTCTGAGGAAAGCCACAAATGGTTTCATCTGTTTGGTGAAACACCAGGTGGCTGAGGAAAGACCAAAAGGGAGAGAAGAAATTTATAAGATTGTCCTTGCCATTGAAATTTGAGAAACTTCGTATGAGCGGGGTGAATAGGTACAGAAAGATAAGCGCCCTGAGGGTCCACACAGACCATCCAATCGTGTTGAAGTAGAAAATCTATGAGATGGACTTTTGTTCCATTTTGAAATGTCGGTAAACTGCAAACTGGTTGAAATGCTTGAGGTTTATTACAGGTCTCATCTTATTGTTCTTTTTTTGTACCACAAAAGAGAACTAAAAAACCTTGATGGATCTGGAGAAGTAACTTGAATTGCTTGTTTGATCAGAAGAGATTTGATTTCTAGAGAAATCATATTAGACCGGTCTACTGAAAATTTCGGAGGGATAGGAAACGCTGTTTGAAAAGGATCTGAGTAAAGTTAACCTTGCACAGTCTTTAAAAACCTATGGATCTGATGTTAAGGATTGCCATTTTGATAGGAGCTGACAGAGTCGACCTCCTACAGGAGTAACGCCAGAAGGGGCACTTACCCGTTTGGAAATTAAATCTGGTATTCCTCTGTCCTCTGCCTCTGAAGCCTGTACCTCTTTGCAGGTAGGATTGTAGTTTATAGTCTTGAAGACTCTTCTTGTTGTAGGATCCTAAGAGTCCTTGGTGCTGGGCATTGTGGCCATTAAAGCACCTCCTACCTCTACTGGAGAAAACATGTTGTGAAAAGACCTTCTTTAGCGGATGTTGAGCCTTATCTAGAGAAGCAAAGGTAGACACATATTTACTAAGTTCCTTGATGAAAGAGTCTCCAAACAAGAGGTTCTCTGCTTTGATACCAGGATCCAGGGATGCCAAGTTGACCAGTTTAGGATCCAGCTTAAGTAGTAGTCCTTTTCTACGTTTGCGCTTTATTGCTGAATTTGCATTGCCTAACAGGCAGAAGGCTCTTGTATGCAGAGGGAAAGGTTTTCTGCTTCGACTGAAGAATTATCTAACCTCACTGATTCTGCTAAGTCAAGAATTAGCAAAAGGGCCCACTATATCCAATAATTTGTTCTGAAAAGTGGACCAAGCTTTGTCAACACCTTACGATGGTCTTTCCCTAAGTTACAGAAAAAAGTCAGCATAGAGGGGTCAATGGAAGGGAGAGAAGGTCTAGGGCATTCAGGCTTGAGTTTAGCCCTAGTTTGTTTATCTAAGGGCAAGCGTAGTCTAGACCCACTGTATTAGCCCACATGATCAGCTGGGAACCATTCTGTGGTATTGGGTGATGAATTAGGAAAGGGTCAAACATCAGGGAACCCTCATTATCTACAGCAGTGATGGCTGCAAAAAAGTCATGTGTATTGGCAGAACATTTGGCCTTTTTGGCAGGAGGGGCAGAAATGGAGTCCCCCAAATCATCTTTGTCCTGGTCATAATACGAATGTCAGTGTCATCATCCATATCAGGAATGTTGGAAATTAAAATAGGGGAAGAAACCAACTTAATATGTTTGGTTTTTGATTTACATTTAGTTGCAATTACCAAAATAATAGAATTATTAGTCACAGACATATTCCCCACCTTGGAAGGAGGCCTGGGAGGAACCACGTCCTCTGCAGAGTGGGAGAGACATCACTGTCCAACAGCGCAACATTCATTTGTGACTTGGGCTTGTTAAAAGAAGGAGGAGGGTAACCCATAGTTTTGCGCTTTCTTCCTTTCCCCGCAGAATGGGCCGAAATAGTTTTGACATTGTAGGAAGCTGACTTTGTATATGCTATCTCAAAGTGAGAGATAGTGTACACAGAGTCCAGGGGCTCCTTAGAGGTTGATAGTGGCAAAAATAGATAATACTAATGCTCTATTTGCGGGAGTGTGGCCGAGCAGTTGGGTTTATCAGAGGGTAGTGTTAAGCATTTGTTGTACACACACAGGCAATAAATGAGAACACACACTCAAATACTTAACTCCAGGCCCATAGATTTTTATATAGAAAAATATTATTTTCTTAATTTATTTTAGAACCACAAGATTCAGAATTCAAGTACATAAATTGTAAGGTACTTGGAATAGGTAAATATAGAACTTTGAAGTAAAACGGTAATGTACACAGTTTAGCATAAAATGGCAATAAGCTATTATAAAAGTGGACACTGCAAAATTCAACAAATACTGGGCGAGGTAAGTAAAGGTTAGTTTGTCAGTTAAGTAAAGCACTTACAAGTTCAGTCTACGGGGCATAGGCAGGCCACGTTGGGGGTTCAAGTCAACCCCAAACACCCAGCACCAGCAACACAGGGCCAGTCAGATGCAGAGATCAAAGAGGGGCCCAAATATCATAGGCGCCTATGGAGACTAGGGTTGCTCCGGTTCCAGTCTGCTAGCAGGTAAGTACGTGTGTCTTTGGGGTGCAAAGCAGGGGGTTTTTGTAGAGCACTAGGAGGGTCCCAAACAGGCACACAAAATACACCCTCAGCAGCACAGGTGCAGCCGGGTGCAGTATGCAAAGAAGGTGTTGGGCTTTGAATAGAAATCAATGGAGGGACCCAGGGGTCACTCTGGCGATGCAGGCAGGGCACAGTGGGTTCTCGGGCCAGCCACCGACTGGGCAAAGATGAGGGCCGCCTGCTGGTCACTCCTGCACCGGTAGTTGGTTCCTCTCGGGCCTGGGGGCTGCAGGTGCAGTGCTTCTTCCAGGCGTCGGGTTTGTTACGGGGCAGTCGCGGTCAGGGGGATCCTCTGGATTCTCTCTCCAGGCATCGCCGTGGGTGTGCAGGGAGGTCATCTTAAGGTGGTCACGCCGTGGGAGTCACCTGGGGGTCCTTGCTGCAGTGTTGGTTTCTCTGAACAAGAGCCGGGGTCGTCGGGTGCAGAGTGTTAGGGACTCACGCTTCAAGAGTGAGGTGGGAGTCCCTTTAAAGATGGTTTCTTCTTGGTTGTTTGGACAGAGCCGCTGTCCATGGGAGTTTCTTGGTCCTTTGGGTTGCAGGAGTCAGCTGAGGTCGCTGGTCCCGCTGGATGCGTCGCTGTTCTTTGAATCTGGAGACAGGCCGGTAGGGCTGGGGCCAAAGCAGTTGTCGGCTCCGTCTTCTCTGCGGGGTTTTCGGGTCAGCAGTCCTTCTTCTTGTTCAGGTCATCAGGAATCTGATTTCCTGTGTTCAGGGTCGCCCCTAAATACTAAATTTAGGGGGGTGCTAGGGCTGGAGGGCAGTAGCCAATGGCTACTGTCCCTGAGGGTGGCTACACCCTCCTTGTGCCTCTTCCCTTTGGGGAGGAGGGCACATCCCTATCCCTATTGGGCTAATTCCTCTAAAACAAGATGGATTATTTTCCAAGGAGGGGGGCTCCTTAGGGGTGGACCTAGCTGAGGGGGTGACTCCTCCTTGTTTTCCTCTTTATCTCCCCGGAGTTGCTGCCAAAAGTGAGGGCTGTGTCTGGGTGGGCCTTTGAGGCTCACTGCTAGGTGTTACAGGTCCTGCAGGGGTAGGTGTGAAGTACCTCCACCCAGTGCAGGCTTTGTTTCTGGCCCCAGAGAGCACAAAGGCTCTCACCCCAGGGGGTCACAAACTCATCCCTCAGTGGAAGGCAGGCACAGACCAGTCAGTCCTGCACTGAAGGATTGGGTAAAATACAGGGGGCATGTCTAAGATGCCCTCTGTGTGCATTGTTTTAATAAATCCAACACTGGCATCAGTGTGGGTTTATTATTCTGAGACGTTTGGTACCAAACTTACCAGTATTCAGTGTAGCCATTATGGAACTGTGGAGTTCGTTTTGACAAACTCCCAGACCATATACTTAATATGGCCACACTATACTTACAATGTCTAAGAGAGGACTTAGACACTGCAGGGGCATTTTGCTCATGCAGCTATGCCCTCACCTGTGGTATAGTGCACCCTGCCTTAGGGCTTTAAGGCCTGCTAGAGGGGTGACTTACCTATGCCACAGGCAGTATTTTGTGTGCATGGCATCCTGAGGGAGATGCCATGTCGACTTTACCTTTTTCTCCCCACCAACACACCCAATCTGCAATGGCAGTGTGCATGTGTTAGGTGAGGGGTCCCTTAGGGTGGCACAACACATGCTGCAGCCCTTATGGATCTTCCCTGATCACAGTGCCCTTGGTACCAATGGTACATCTTACAAGGGACTTATCTGTGTGCCAGGGGTGTGCCAATTGTGGAAACAATGGTACATTTTTAGTGAAAGAATGCTGGTGCTAGGGCCTGGTTAGATGGGTCCCAGCACACTTCTCAGTCAAGTCAGCATCAATATCAGGCAAAAAGTGGGTTGGGGGGTAACTGCAACAAGGAGCCATTTTCCTACAGACATTAGATTGATAACTGAATATTTTTTTATATTTTTGTAAACTTTGTCCATAGAGGCTGCAACAGCCTGTTCTACTGAAGACTGAATAAAGTCAATCAGATTATCTTTAATAATCCCTTCCTCATCATCTTCATTGATATGTTTCAAAGAGATCTGTTAATTTCCATAGTTTAGTGAGTAATTAAATTGTAACCAGGATGAAAGGGGTTATGCACCACAAGAGACTAAGCTTCTGTGTAATGGGTGTTTAGGTAGGAAAAAGGGAGTAAACCAAAGTGAAAGTCCTCCTGTGGGCCTGGAACAAGGCGTGTCTGAGGGAAGGCTGAGGGGATTATATCCTACCTCCAGGCAGAGACAAAACTGGCAGTACAAGCCTAGAGGGAAGAGAAAGAGGAGACAACTAAGGGAATTGAGGCCGCAATGGAGAGTGACCGGCTCTCAAGGCACAGAAAAAGAACCCCTGACCGGCGGCAACAACAACACATCTCCGCCCGTGGCACTAAGATGGCCAACGTGGTCCAAGGCACAGCGCGCGAGGAGCGCGGCACTCGTGGCATGCCGACTGAGGAGAAACAACGTGATTAGTAGGTCGCTATAATATCAGTACAATAATGAATACCCAGAAGTTAATAAAACACGCAGAGATGGAAAGAAATGTATAATTCTTATATTGACTGCGAGCAACAAGAAACCAGGACTGTTCGCAGTCAAGCTCTGTATTATACTTTGGACTGGAATACTATTGGTCATTGTGGTGATTATGTGTACCATTCTATGTATCTAGGGCATGGTTGCCTGGTCAGGTAACCATGCCATGATGTAGGCCGATTTTAGAATGTAAGAGAGAGTCGAGCAGGCTGGAAGCAAGATGGCTGGGATGTTTTATTTTCCTCGTTACTCCATATATTTATTCAAATAAATATCTTTAAACTTCATCCTGTCTTTTGAACTATATAAGAAATGGGATTTTACATTGCGACGAGTGGCAATTACACGCAAACGGAAGGAATTTTGCTGGAACTTCCCAACATCACCGTTTGACAAGGAAAACTAAGGAAAGGTTCACCCGATTGTACTTTGCCGTTAGTGCATGCTGCTGGTATGTACTATTTAATTTTGTTTTTAATCGGAAAAACATTGCAGTACTTCTAAAAGCAAGACTCACGCTGTTTCTAATGTTTTTTTTTTCATGTGAAGGCGTGCAATCAACAAACCTTCTCGCGACTTACTGTCGCGTTCACTTGAAGGCGCATATTAGAGAAGTCTTTGTGCCTTTTGTGAACTGCCGGAAGTGGAGACACCGGCATTTGCACCTGAGCCTGTCTCCGTTTCTCGTGTTGACACAGTGACAGGCGCGCATTGATGCCTTTCCTATCAGCAAGTGTGCGTGTCTTCGCACAGTGTCACCTACATTTCCTCTCAGCGTCAAGCACTTACTGGAGAACGTGCTTCCATACTGAAACATTAGCATATGAACCTAGCATAACGACATAAGCATTCAGCAAAACGTTGTGGGAACCTTGTTTTTCACTTTTTAATCAGTGACAGGCACACCTAATTATTATTATTATTTTTTTTGTACATAATGCAATAATTTTGAACGGACTATTTTGCTATTCAAATAGTATAATTATATATATATATATATATATATATATATATATATATTATACTATTTGAGTAGTAAAACAGTCTGTTAAAAATATATACATATACACACATACCATTCCCCTATCGGGACTCCTAGAGTATGTGGCAGCACATTTAGTGCGGAAAGGAGAACTGCACTTTTACTTCACTGTCTTGGAGCAGAAGGAAAGGAGGTTTTTGATCATCTTCCTGATGTACCAGACAGTGAAACAATTAATCTCAATGAGTATGAAATGTTTGTAAGGAAGCTAGATTTACACTATTTACCGAAAGTGAGCACCATTCTTGAGAGATATTACTTTGGGAAGAGAGTACAAAATGAAGATGAATCAATAGAGAACTATATCACTGATCTGCAACGCTTGGCATCCAACTGTAAGTTTGACAACCTTCTGGATGAGAGAATTAGGAACCAATTTATGTTAGGGTGCAATATTGAGAAAGTCCAGTCTGAACTTTGGTTGCAAGATGATCCAGCTTTAGAGGAAGTTTTAAACATGGCCAAGAAAATTGAACAGTCTTTAAAATGTGTAGAGGTAATGAAGGAAGCCACCGGTAAATGGGAAGAGAGATATCAGTCAGGAGGTACAAGTTGTCAAGGAGTAAAGAAAAGGAAATGATCAAAAGCATTCAATAAAAACTGACAAGAAGAAAGGGACAATTTGGAAGTGTTGCCGATGTGATAAAGAAGGACATTTTGCTAATGGCAAGATTTGTCCAGCGCAAAAGGGGCTTTGTTCATATTGTAAAAAGAAAGGGCATTTTTCAGCACCATGCAGACTAAGGAAAACGAAACAAGCTGTGAATGAAGTAGATCTAAGTGAAAATGAGAATGAAGAAAAATCTGGGTTAGAATGTGGTCAAATAATTTTGCAAGTCAGAAACAATAGTGAAGCGGGCCCTCAAGATTTCATTGAGGTAGAGGGAAAGAAGACTAAGGTTCTATTTGACTCTGGTGAGAAAATTACTATTGAGGATTACAAATTCTATGATGATGAACTAAAAGGGAAAGTAAGATTATTTAAACCTGACATCAGACCTTGTGCATACGGTGGGAAACCTATTGAGTTGCATGGTAATTTTATAGGTCTAATTGAGTATGTGAAATGGTACACTATTGGAAAGGTTTCTGTTTCAAAGAAAGGTGACCGCATAATAAGCCGGTTATATCAAAAGGATCTTGGTGTGACGTTGGACCGTTTTAGTTCTCCACCTTTAATTTTGGATATAACCCTTCAAGATAACCTGAGAATTGAATTTCCAAATGTTTCTAGACGTGAATTAACTTGTATGAGAGGTTACAAGCATAAGATACAGATGTCACCCGATGCTCAACCCTTTTGCAGTAAGGTATGCAGTATTCCCATAGCAATAATACAAGAAAAACATGAAACATGTGCACGAAGTTAGAAAAAAATTATGAGTCAGGGAGTTATTGAAGAAGTGGAAGGCACAAAATGGTAGCCCCAGCGGTAGTGGTGAGGAAATTCAATCGCAGTGTGAGATTCTGTGCGGATCTCAGAAAACTTAACAAAGGGGTGGTGGTTGATAGGTACCTGTTACCAAATATTTCAGAACTTTTAGTAATGTTAGGTGGGGCAAGGATCTTCACTACTATTGATTTAGCTTCCGCTTATCACCAGATTGAATTAGAAGAATCACCTAGAGATCTCACAAGAATCACCTAGAGATCTCACAGCTTTCATTACACTGTTTGGAACATTCAGATACACCAGGCTACTTTTTGGTTTAGTATCTGCAGCATCTGTCTTACAACGCACAATGGAGAAATTATTAAGCAATATAGATGGTATACGTGTGTGTACCAAGATGACGTTCTTGTTTATGGAAAGGATGAATTTGAACACATTTCTAGGGTAAAGAAGGTTCTTAATAAACTAGAGTAATAGACTCTCACTTTCAAAATAGAGAAATGCAGATTTGGCTGCAGAACCATTGATTATCTGGGTCACACAATTACAAGTGATGGGTTGATGCCCAAAGCGGATTTAGTGAACACTATTCAAAACAAGGTTTCTCCTACGAACAAAGAAGAGCTCATGAGATTTTCAGGAATGGCAGAGTATTATAACAAATTTATCAAAATCTTTGCAGAAGTCAGTTCAAACATGAGGCATTTGTTGAGAAAAGGTGTTGAGTTTGTGATGCAGATTATGAGAGAATTTAAGGAATTAAATGCCAAAATGTCACTTGCCCCACACTTAAAACTTTTGATCCTATGAAGTGTTTTATTCTAACCACAGATGCTAGTCTCAATGAATTGGCAGTGGTACTTCAGCAAGGAGGTTGTAAAGCTGAGAACACCATCATGTTAATTTCAAGGAGTTTAAGGGGCGCAGAAAAACGATACTCGGTCATAAAAAAGGGAAGCATTGGCAGTACACTGGGCCATCAGGAAGCTTAAAAAGTTTTTATGGGGAAGTTTGTTTGTCAGAAGGACAGATCATAAACCTTTGTGTGAGGTTTTCAAGTCGAAAGGTATTGATGTTGTTTCTAATAGAATCACAAAATAGGTTGTAGGTTTGCATGAATATGATTTTGAGGTGAAATATATTCCTGGAGTATAAAATATTTGAGCGGATACCTTATCTGGGTTAGTGGCGGACATGCACAATTGTTCCAAGGAAGGTTATGTGGCTTCTGAGGAGGGTGAGTGTGTCTGTGAGATTAGTTTGAAATAATTTAGGAACAGAGGAGGTCGGATGAAGTCAAGGCTGATAAGGTCTTGAGTACAGTAGTAAATCTTTTGCAGTTGAGTTGGAAAGACAATGATCATGGTGGTTTGGAATGTAGAGACTTTTGGTGTGTTAAGGATCAACTAGCAACAGAGAAAGGTTTATTATTCAGGGGTACTAGGGTAGTTTCCCCAACTAAGTTAAAAGGAGAATTGTTAGAACAGGCACACAAATGTCATTGGGAATCTCTAAAACTAAAAAAGGATTACATTCCTCATATTGGTAGCCTGGAATGGACACTCAGACAGAGAGTTTTTTAAGAGCTAAAGCATTGAAGCCTAGAGTGTAACCCATGGTGGTTAGGAATCATTCCATTGGTCCATTGCAGGGTATTGCTCTAGATATTTTAGAACCTATTTACAGTGTTAATTCACAGGATTGTGTTATTGTAGTGATAAGTGTTCATTCCAGATGGCCAGAGGTATGTTTTACCAGAAGCATTGAAACCAAGGTAGTCATAAAATTTCTGAAGTAATTGATTTCAAAGGAAGGGATTCCTGAAACATTATTAACGGACAATGGAGTGCAACTAGTGTCTAAAGAAATGGAAGTATTCTTAGAGGGGTGTGGTATTAAACATAACAAAGTGCACCCTCTATCATCCCAAAACTAATGGGATAGTGGAGAGGTTTAATTGAGTATTGAAAGAAACAGTTTCTTTAGTGAAGAGTAACCATTTGTCTTGGCATGAAGAAGTGTTAAGTAGAGTAGGTGTGTATAGATTCACACCTCATTCAGTCACACGAGAAACTCCATTTGCTCTGTTTCGGGGAAGACAACCTAATATAATATTGGAACGATCTTAGGTAAATACGTTTTTGAGTAACAGGGGAAAGAAAACAATTTCTAAGGGTTGGAATCTTAAAGAGAAAGAACTCATGAAGCTAGTAAAAAATACTTTGATAGGAGGAATGCAATCAAGAAGACAAGTCAGTGTAGGTGACTGGGTCAAGATAAGACAGCCTGGTTTGAGAAGTGAGGACAGCAAGTGGTCAAAGCCTATGAGAGTTATCAAAGTTTTCACTAGTGCGATCAAAACTGAAGACCATTGTATTTGGAATTTAAATAGAGTGGTGGTTTGTAAAAGATTTGTTGACAATTACAATGTATTTTGTGATCCTAAAGTAAAAGTATGTGATGGCAAACAGACCATCAAACAAGATGGTAATGTGGCCAAGGAACAGATGGCCAACAAGCGGAGCTCTAGTAGAAGAATCAAAACACCATTGTAGTTGAAAGACTTTGTGATGGAGTAGATGTTTATGTGGTATATTATTGGCTTATGAAAGTTTTCATATGTGTAATTATAGTTATTATCTTCAATGTTTATTGTATATTATGTGAGGAAGGTGTGTGATGACCATTCTGTGTATCTAGGGCATGGTTGCCATTATGCAGGCTGATTCTAGAATGTAAGAGAGAGTTGAGCAGGCTGGAAGCAAGATGGCTAGGATGTTTTATTCTCCTCCTTACTCCATATATTTATTCAAATAAGTATCTTTAAACTTCATCCTGGCTTTTGAACTATATAAGAAACATGATTTTACAGTACTCTTTCCGTAGCTTCCTGGGATTTGTAGTTTTCTAATGTTATCTTGACTGCTGCTATTTAAAGCAAGATAAAGCATAATGGGAGCCTCTGGTTTTGCCACAATACAAGGGAGCCCAAATATAGCACACATATACCCAAATGTAGCCCAAGTATTGTCCAATGACAGAAATTTGCAAAACACTTAATTTTTTTGTTTTTTTTGCAGTTTTATATAGTGCAGACTTGACCCGAAGGCATTGGAGTGCTTTACATGAGCATCAATTGCATTACAAAACGACGTATTCATTTTGCATTTAGGGAGACTCAGAGACCCACAGGGGCACTAACACACTCATCCAGAGACCCACTCAGAGACTCACACACTCACGTACAGACTCACTCAGAGACTCACAGACCCACTCACAGGTCCACTCAGAGACTCAAGCACCCACTCACAGACCCTCTCATACACACATGTACTCATACACAGACCCACTCTGAGACTTACTCAGACACTCACGGACAATATAGTTAGAAATAAGCATTTTTAAAAACGTAGAAATTCATGGAAAAACACAAAGGTTACAGGGAAGCTATAGTTAAGAATTAGCATGTAAGAAGGGGTGTCAGAGAGCCGGCGTGCAAGATGGACGCACATCTGTGAGGCTCCTGCGGTCTGGGGCCAAGATCTGGCACAATCACCAGCATTTTGTGCACACCACTCGTGTTAAATGCTTGTCTGCTGTCTACAACCAACATGCTATTGGGAATGGTGAGTCGGTACCCAGATGCTCACCTATCAAAAGAGAAATAATGAGGAAATGTGAGACTCATGATGATTAGCCTAAGATGGCGGCCGCGCTGCACTTGGGCCACAATATTGCCTGAGGAAGGCTACACAAATGTGTGTCAGTGAGCGGCAGAAGGGGGGAGGGACCCACTGATTTTCGATCCTCTCTGATCCAGAGTCACTGACTGCCGGGAGCAGAGCTTGGGGGGGGCTTTGAGATTGCGAGGACACTGAGGGTAGAGGTGGGGAGAAGCCACAGGATCGGCGCCCGGTCTTGGCGTGCCCGCTCTGCTCCCTGACGGAGCCAGAAATAACTGCCGAACTTTGCGGTGAGTGAGGAGGGGGGGCCCAATTTATTGCAAAACTGCAAAGATTGGATACCTATGGGTTTCTTCACTTTAGCGCAGACAATAATACCCCTGTGGCCCCTGTGAAGCTGACACAGATGCCACATTTGATTTTCCAATTCAGGCCCACACCGGCGATGCTCCCCATGCTCTAAATCCTAACACATCTCTCATGCATGAAGAGCAGATGGGACTTCATAGGGAATTGTAAAAGACTCCCTTTGTGCAATTTGCCTGTAACACACCTCAACATCCCCATGGAGCCCTCGCTCTGTTGTTTCCTGCCATGCCCCTGTGAGGTCGAGCTGCTTGTGCCCCCCCAGATACATGCTTGTGGGATGAGGCGGGACCAATATGAATTGATGTGAACAGTGAGACGGAGGGCATACGCCTTTCAGCAACCAGCTATACTGTTGCCTCAATAACGAAATGTACAATAAAAAGCAATTTACATTGTACTATCATCCTGCTCTTTAATCCTGTATGAGGGCACATGAGTAACACTCTGCAGCCTGGGCGGCTGGGTTGCCTCTCTTATATTGGGCATACATGTTTGTGAAGCGGAGGGAGCTTGGGACCTTGATCTTCTGATCATTAACAAGTCTGAAATCTTGCGCCATTCCAATTGTGTAATACTTACTACGATCATGGGCAAGGCAGAGGGCAAACAATTCAAGCTCCAATCAATTCACAACCCCCTGCAAAACTGGCTAATAAAGATGCTGGCACACCTGACAATGAGAAACAACCAATAGACTGTCCACGAGATGACATGGAAATGAAGGCTCTGCTAGTCGCTATGAAACACAGCCCGTCGTCCATAGAAGCTAAAATGAACACCATGTACACCAGACTTGATACAGTGGCGCACAAACTGGAGCATCATGATGGGTGACTTCAGGGGACGGAACAAAGGCTTTCTACTGTAGAGGACACTGTGGCCTCCCATGAAGAACAACTCCTAAACATGGAAAAGGTATGAAAACTCATAGCGGCCAAAAACAAGGATTTAGAGGCGCTATACAATCTCTAACCCTACGATATTTAATTTCTAATATCTAATTTCTCACTAGGTATAAGTTTGTTATATTGGAAAGTTCCTTATTTGTGGTAGGGAATATCAATACCTGACAGGTTTGGGCCTTCAGAGTGGGAGGAGGGTGGGTTTTAGGGACGTCTTATGTTCTAGCACACTACTCCCCACTATGCGTAGAAGCAATGATCTTGACCCTCCGTAAACCTGGTAAAACCTCTGGTGAATGTAATTCATGTAGACCCTTGTCTCTCATTAATTGTGATGTCAGGATACTGGCCAAAATACATGCAAATTGCCCTTCCTTGCTCCTCCCAATTCTGGTAACACCAGACCAATCTGGGTTCATCCCAGGGAGACAAACCTCACATAATCTCAGAACGCTGTCCGCAGTAATGCACGATATAGATCCAGATTTATCTACTGTGGCTATTTTGTTTAAGGCCACCAAAGCCTTTGATTCCCTTGAATGGGACTTTGTGATGGCTGTGCTTAGACGTATGGGGCATCAAGGTGAGTTTTTAGCCTGAATAGCCCTCCTGTATTCACACCCTACAACAGCAGTGCGAATAAATGGCTCGTTCTCCGATCTGATACAAATATCTAGGTGTACCAGACAGGGGTGGCCACTGTCGCCGCTCCTCTTTGCGGTGATGGTGGTTCCCCTGTCTGCCAAACTTTGGCAAAGACACTGAGATTTTGCTCTCTGCTATCTCTCAAAACACCTGTTGGTGTCGCTTTATGCAGACAACATTACTTTATACTTTAAAGATCCACAGGTCAGCCTGAATGGGGTACTGTGGGAATTTGTTTATTTTGGAGAACTGTCTGGCATACAGATTAACTAGGGGGAATCCCATATTTTCCCTCTGACGCCCAGTGCGCAACCCTTCGGTCCGAACTATCTACTACAATGGCGCTCTACTGATCTTAAATACCTAGGGGCGATGATCACTTTAAGCAAAGAGGAAGCGCTAAGGGCCTATTATGGCGTCACGCTCTCAGCTGTTACTGATAGCATCACTAGATGGATATCCCTACTTTTGTCCTTGGCTGGCAGTATCAGACTTATGAAAATGATCATACTCCCTAAGATTTTATATCTCTTTTTAAGTATACCATACCTGCCCGGTCGCTCCTTTTTTCATGCACTCGGCACTCAGATGATCTGATTGGCATCAGCGGGTAAAAAACCTTGTATAAGTTAGGATGTTCTTACCCTCCCCTTTTCTAAAGGTGGATTTGAGGTTCCGGACTTTGAATTATATTATTACTGTGCACAAGCCCACTATGCTTTACATTGATTCAAACCCACCCCCTACCTGCCGCATCTGGCTGTGGCGGAGGGATACATGAGCTCTTTACCACCGACATCCTATCTAGGTGCTGAGATGCATTTTACAGACTCAGCAAATTCTACAGTAGCGTGCACCACTGCTGCATGGCGCAACTTGGCACGAAACGCAGATAAAAATGTGCTGTACTCTCCACTTGTCCTGCTTCCGTACCACTCTCTATTAAATGTCATGCATGAAACTACTTGCCGGATGCTTCTTCGATGACTAAGCTGCCCCTATTGGGGTGCTCTGTATGTAAATGGCCTATTTAAAACAAAGGATCAATTTTTTGCAGAAGTGCGGTCCTCTCCACTAGATGCATTCATGTACATCAGGCTTAGCCGTAACGTGAAGGCAGTCACTCCTGGTTTTCCCGATGAACCATAAACACTGAACACTCAATACATGTTGCTACATGCGGAGACATTGCGGCACCTGGCTTCCATCCTATACCACACTATACAATTGGATGCAACCCCCAGGGGAACCCAAGCCCGTGAATACTGGCAAGCTGCACTAGATATAGACTTGACGTATGCCATCTGGGACGCTTGTTATGCACATACTGGGAGTCTCCTTCACATCATCCATTATAAATGTCATCAAAGAGTTTACTACACTCCATGTAGATATACAGATATGGGTTGCACACGGATGACCAATGTCAACACTGCAACATGGCAGGTAATGATTTCCTCAATTTAGCATGGGAATGTGGCAATATTCAGTAGTATTGGCGTGATACAAAGGTTGCGCTGAAGGATATGATAGATTCACCTCTCAAACTTATCCTTCTATTAGCTTTGTTGGAATATTCACAACAGATTGAACCCTGCTATAGGAAGTTTGTAGCAATGGCGTTAAAGCTTGCAAAGCGTAAGATTGCATGCTGCTGGGGAAGGGGACGAGTGCCAAAATTCAAACAGTGGTTCACTGACCTTGTTTATCGTAATGACCAACTGACATTATATGCAGAAACTCTGCCTCTGAGCTCCAGGCCCAAAGATATTTGGGACCCCGTACGCTGCTACCTGCTGACTCACCTGGATGTACTTTCGGCCACAAAGCCTACTAGATGTTAAGCTGTGCTTGGTTTATGATGGGTCTTTTTAAATCAGATAGATGTTGAACAGCCGGAAATGATGGGAGCTTTACAGTGTATATGCCCCAGACAAATTCTACGACCTCGTGGCTGACCGCTACTTGGAAAGTTGCTCCTTGTCAATATTGCTATGTTCTGGTAATTGTTTTTGATTGATATTTTGTGCACAATAAACCTGATGGACTGTATGTGATAAGACATAATATGGTTACTGAACTAATGACCTACATGATACAATTTCTTTCCACTGTCTACCTGTGACTACATGATATATGGTCTGTTAATTTCAAGCTTATAGACCTTTTGGGCTCATGGCTGTTAAGTTGTTGAAAATCAATAAATAAATAATAAAAAAAGAATTAGCATGTAAAAAACCTTAGAAAGTAACTGAAAAAACTAATGTTACAGGGACGTTACAGTTAGGTTCTGAATTTACACGCACAAAACCATAGAAATTCAACTGCTATAGTTAGTTTTTTCAAGCAACTATAACTCGTGCCCTAAGGTAACTAAAACTTGTGCCCTTGCAATGCACTAATTACCCCAGATATTACATCACTGGGGACATATTCTTTGACATAATTGATAATATCACTGTTAGATAAGCAGTAAAATTATTGGTAAGAAAACTATGCATAGCAAGGGCGCGTGTTATAGTTACTGTAGGGCACTTGAAATAACTCTATAACAGCTGAATTTGTATGGTTTTGTGTGTGTATATTCTCACACCCAGAGAGGGAGAGAGACCCTTTGGCCGTGCATAGCGGGCATTGGGTGGTTATAGGGGATTGGCCGCAGTGCCTGGCAGCGGCCACACCCACCGCCTTCGGGGTTGGATTAACGTATAGTAATTAAAATGACTTTACTTTTTTTAAAAACATAGACATTCACTGAAAAAAACAAAGGTTACAGGGTCGTTATAGTTAGGAAATTGAATAAAAAAAAAAATAGAAATTCCCTGAAAAAAACAAATGTTACAGGGATGTTATAGTAATGTTCTGAATTTACTCGTACAAAACCATAGAAATTCAGCAGTTATTGTTAGTTATTTGATGTAACTATAACTCTCAGCCTAACCTAACTATAACTGGTGCCCCCCCATACACAGTATTTTCTTAAATAATTCAACTTTTATTGTTTCACTGATTTTTATGAATGTTATTGAAGTCGTCATGAGTGTTGGGGTAATTAGCAGTGCATAGCAAGGGCGTGAGTTATAGTTACCTTAGGCCCAGGTCATAGTTACTTGAAATAACCCCCTATTACCCTCAACTCCGCTCCATGCACGACCTTCAGCCGTGTGCTGCCTGTTCCCTATAACCACCCAACCCCCCGCCATGCATGGTCGAAGGGTCTGTCTCTCTGGGTGTGAGAATAGGTGAGAGGTTGTCTCTCGGTGTGAGAATGTCTGTCTAGGTGTGAGAGTGGGTGAGTGAGTGTCCGAAGGGGTGTGTGAGGGTTTGAGTGGGTCTGTGAGTGGATGTGTGATGTCTGAGTGGGTCTGTGAGTGGGAGCATCAGTGTAAGTGGGTGTGTTAGTCTGAATGGGTATGTGAGTGGGTGCGTCTGAGTAGGTCTGTGAGTGGGTGTGTGTATGTCTGAGTGGCTCTGTCAGTAGCTGCATGAGTGTCTGAATAGTACTATGAATGA